>NC_057423.1:26132098-26442598 GCF_019457755.1 Venturia canescens | reverse complement strand
ATTTCTGTGAAATAGCAGGTATGCCAATCTTTTAACTTTTTGGTTCCGACTGGAATATATTAACGAAGATATTCATTACTAAAGTCTTCACCTACTTATTTCTGAATAGATCTGAAATTACTGTCTTCAGAAACTAATGCACAGATACATGAAACAATTTTGATTTCTGTTCTCTTTCAATTGCGCTGTCTTTTTTCTTTTTAACTATGGCTCTGCTCTTTCCGATCCTTGTTTTGACTCCATCGGTTTACAGCGGATCGATGCATATTATTAATTGGTTGCCTAATATGTGTCCTATGATTTTCTACTATTTCTTCATGCTGATTGTGGTAACGTGATTCAAGAGGTTTCCAATTATGATCATCAATCGCACATTTTGTACAACAGATTCTCAAAACAGTTTCTGGTCTTGATATAAGTGTAGTTATTCTTTTTCCACCTGTTCTGTCGAGTAATAAATTTTGAAACTTGTTCCAAAAAGTCTTTGGATGCTTTTTTTGCTGATAATATGAAAAGTTGAATCTTCGGAATGCGGTAGGCAAACACAAATATTGACAACAATACTTATGAAATGACGTGTATGTTGAGTATTCCTATTCTGCAAACTGCAAATGTGGAATTATTGGTGATAAACATTCATTACGATAAGTGTACAGTTGCTCAGTTTTCGATGCGATTAAGTATAATACCTGCCAACATCATGGAAACCTACAGAATTTCTGAATCTTATGTGCGCTATGTCATTTTAATGTAACATCATGACTTCTAACAACTTTCCACTCTAATACTATAGTTTTGGATCATTGAAATACAGCAAAAATCTGCAAACTATAAAATTTTTATACTGTGCCATTCATTTAATTTTTTGACTCGCACCGTAACATAAATATGAAGTGAAAAATTCATTACAAAAGTCTTCAGTTGCTCATTTATGGATGGATTTGAAATTGCTGTCTTCCAAACTCATTGCGCAGATACATTGAATTGCAGCAGATACCTGCGAATTTGGAAATTTCTGTGGATAGGTATATGTGCTAATAAGTATCACCCCCTATCTTTATGGTAATATGTAATGGAACTTTGTTCAGCAAGTTTTAAAGTATTTCTTTTCAAATAGTATTAAAGTTTATATTACTGCGGTATGGAGCAAATACCTTCAAACTTTGATATTTTTGTGTCGCAGCATGTGTGCCAATTATTTAAATTTTTTACTCCAACCGTAACATGTAATTTCACAAATTCATCACAAAAGTTTTCAGCTTTACTAATTATCTTAATTTTCCTTTTTCTAAATTCTATGCTAAATTTCTGAATTTCCTAATTTATTTCTAAATTATCCTGAAATGAAATTGTTTTCCTGCACTAGCAATGCAGGTACCTTAAACGTCTTTGAATTCCGTTGCTCTGTTGAATCAAGTACGCTCAGTTTTTTTTACTTCTTTGAATTCTGACATAATAAATGTTTCCGGGTGCCTTTTTTCTGCAACTATCAAACTGTAGATAATTGGATCTCCGCGGCCACTTGCAAACTTTGGAAATATATTTCATCGGGGGCATGTTTTGGATGACACGAAAATGTCTAGATTCAGAATGCAAAAACGACATTTAAAAATGGCCAATTCTGTTGTATTCGTTGTGTCTTGAATTTGACCTATCTTTTCTCTTTTACTTTCTTTTCACTAACGTTATAAGCCGGAAATCATATCTCAGCCCGCAACACGCATTGCTACATGCTCTTGAGTTTCCAATGGACAAAACATATTAGAAGACAAGGAGAAAAATCACCAAAGTCCAAGAACAAACCTCTATCGAAATATTTCCAGTACAATTTTGACGAAATTTAGGTCTTTTTTCGTGGAAATCAACGTTATAAGCCGAAAATCATATCACGACCTACAACCTGCTTTTCACCGTGCTCTTTGGTTCCTAATTGACAAAACATATTAGAGTACAAGGAAAAAAATCGCCAAAGTCCAAGGAGAGACCTGTGACGAAATATTTTCAGTACAATTTGGATGAAAAATATGTCTTTTTTCGTAGAAACTAACGTTATAAGCCGAAAATCATATCTCGGCCTCCAACCCGCTTTCCATCGTGCTCCTTGGTTCCTAATTGACAAAACATATTAAGGTACAAGGAAAAAAATCGCCAAAGTCCAAGAACAAACCTGTGACGAAATATTTCCAGTTCAATTTTTACGAAAAATAGGTCTTTTTTCGTGGAAACCAACGTTATAAGCTGAAAATCATACCCCGGCCTCCAACCCGCTTTCGACCGTGCTCTTGTGTTCCTGATTGACAAAACATATTAGAGTACAAGGAAAAAAATCGCCAAAGTCCGAGGACAGACCTGTGACGAAATATGTCCAGTACAATTTTGACGAAAAATAGGTCTTTTTTCGTGAAAACCAACGTTATAAGACGAAAATCATAAATAATTCATAGAAATTTAAACTAAAACCCTATAATCAACTGAACATAAATAATGCAATTTTGAGAAAAAAGACGTGATATCAAACCATAAACTTCCCCTAGGAAAAAAAAGGTTGGGACAAGTACATTGATGATCCCTCGTTTGCTGATAATTCCATCCATGAAAAAAACTTTAAAACAAAATTTTTATAAAAAATGGGCAAAAAAATTATTTTATAAAAAAAAACAGAACAATTCGAAAAAAATTTCACAAATCTTGAAAAAGCATTATCTTTAAAAAAAAACTGAACTGTATCTATTTTTTAAAGTGTTAAAAGAATCAAATAACAAGTAAAAAATAAAAACCGAAAAATCGCGCTTGAAATCATTTTGGAAACCGATGCCTCATTCTTCTTATTTGATTCGAAGGGCTAAATCAATTAAAAAAAAATCCATCTAATTTACGTGCAGCATTAAAATTTATTATATCAATTCGAGGCCAAGTATTTTCTAATAAATTGAAAAAAGTTACCATTTGAGTTACGTGCAGCACTAAAATTTATGATATCAATCGAAGGACAAGTAATTTATGAGTAACTCCAAATTTCAACATTATGGAACTGTTTTAAGAAGCTTTCAAATCCAAAAAAATCACATGCAAGCTAGTCATTTCTTACTCTATGGTGGCAGAGACAATCGATTTTTTTCAGACTTTCAGGAGCTACTGATATTATTCACAATATTCGACGTCGATTAGATCGATAGAAATTATGTTTAAATATGAGTTAAAAGTACTTGTCCGGCCCATCACTTTTCATTTAAATCAAATAAAAATCAATCATAAAAAAACGAAACTGTACGGGAGAATGCGGTTAAAAATTTATTGAAATGCGATTTAGGTTAGTTATGCCGAATGAAATTCGTTCGCTGGAAGAAGTGAGAAGTAAAAACTGCCGTCATAGCAATACAAACTGGGGAGTTATTTTGGAAGCTTCAACATATTTAATGTGCAAAATGTTTTTTATTTATCGATGCACAATAACATCTTTTGTATATTACAGGACAATTTGTTTCCATTCTTATTAAATTAGTGCAATTAAGAAAAAATTACTTGAAGATAATTCTCTAAATTCCCTCTGCATGAATATTTGTGCTCCAACAGTTCTAAAAAAGCCCTGATTTTTATTTAAATATAATAAGTTTAATGGAAAGTGATGGGCCGGACAAGTACTTTTAACTCATATTTAAACATAATTTCTATCGATCCAATCGACGTCGAATATTGTGAATAATATAAGTAGCTCCTGAAAGTCTGAAAAGAATCGATTGTCTCTGCCACCATAGAGTAAGAAATGACTAGCTTGCATGTGATTTTTTTGGATTTAAAAGCTTCTTAAAACAATTCCATAATGTTGAAATTTGGAGTTACTCATAAATTACTTGTCCTTCGATTGATATCATAAATTTTAGTGCTGCACGTAACTCAAATGGTAACTTTTTTCAATTTATTAGAAAATACTTGGCCTCGAATTGATATAATAAATTTTAATGCTGCACGTAAATTAGATGGATTTTTTTTTAATTGATTTAGCCCTTCGAATCGAATAAGAAGAATGAGGCATCGGTTTCCAAAATGATTTCAAGCGCGATTTTTCGGTTTTTAATTTTTACTTGTTATTTGATTCTTTTAACACTTTAAAAAATAGATACAGTTCAGTTTTTTTTAAAGATAATGCTTTTTCAAGATTTGTGAAATTTTTTTCGAATTGTTCTGTTTTTTTTTTTTATAAAATAATTTTTTTGCCCATTTTTTATAAATTTGATTCTTTCGACACTTTGAAAAATCGATACAGGTTAGTTGGTTTTTAAAGATAATGTTTTTTCAAGATTTGTGAAACTTTTTTTCGAATTGTTATGAATTTTTTTATAAAATAATTTTTCTGGCATTTTTTTTAAGTTTGTTTTATGGATGGAATTATCAGCAAACGAGGGACCATCAATGTACTTGTCCCAACCTTTTTTTTCCTAGGGGATGTTTATGGTTCGATATCACGTCTTTTTTCTCAAAAGTTTCTTATTTATGTTCAGTTGACTATAGGATTTTAGTTTAAATTTCTATGAATTATTTATGATTTTCGTCTTATAACGTTGGTTTTCACGAAAAAAGACCTATTTTTCGTAAAAATTGCACTGGAAATATTTCGTCACAGGTCTATCCTTGGACTTTGGCGATTTTTTTCCTTGTACTCTAATATGCTTTGTCAATTAGGAACCAAAGAGCACGGTGGAAAGCGGGTTGGAAGCCGAGATATGATTTTCGGCTTATAACGTTAGAAAAATGAAAGGAAAAGAGGAAAGATAGATCAAGATTCAAGTCACAACAAATCCTACAGAATTGGCCATTTTTAAATGTCGTTTTTGCATTTCGAATCTAGACATTTTCGTGTCATCCAAAACGTGCCCCCGATGAAATATATTTCCAAAGTTTGCAAGTGGCCGCTGAGATCCTTTTATCTACAGTTTGATAGCAGAAAAAAGGCACCCGAAAACATTTATTATGTCAGAACTCAAAGAAGCCAAAAAACTGAGCGTACTTAATTCAACAGAGCAACGGAATTCAAAGACGTTTAAGGTACCTGCATTGGTTTTAGAGAAAAAAAATTTCAGGCGAATATAAAAATGCATTTTGAAATTTAAAAACTCAGAATAGTATAGAAAAAGAAAAATTTCGGAATTTAGAAAAGCTGAAGACGTTCGTGATGAGTTTTTGAGATTACATGTTACGATTGGAGTAAAAAATTCAAATGTTTGGCACACATGCTGCGACACAAAAATATGAAAGTTTAAAGGTATTCGCTCCATACCGCAGTAATACAAACTTCAACACTATTTGGAAAAAAATACTTTAAAACTCGCTGAACAAAGTTCCATTACATATTATTACCATAATCAAAGATAGGGGGTGATACTAGCACATATACTTATCCACAGAAATTTCAAAGTTCGCTGGTATCTGCTGCGATTCAATGTATATGCGCAATTAGTTTGGAAGACAGTAATTTCAAACCCATCCATAAATGATCAACTGAAGACTTTTGTAATGAATTTTTCATTTCATATTTATGTTACAGTAAGAGTCAAAAAGTAAAATGAATGGCACGGTAAATAAATTTTATAGTTTGCAGATTTTTGCTGTATTTCAGTGATCCAAATATATAGTATTATAGTGAAAGGGTGTTAGAAGTCATGATGTTACATTAAAATGACATAGCGCACATAACATTTAGAAATTCTGTAGGTTTCCATGATGTTGGCAGGCATTATACTCAATCGCATCCAAAACTGAGCAACTGTAGACTTATCGTAATGAATGTTTTCACCAATAATTCCACATTTGTAGTTTGCAGAATAGGAATACTCATCATACACATCATTTCATTAGTATTGTTGTCAAAATTTATGTTTGCCTACCGCATTCCGAAGATACATCTTCTCATATTATCAACAAAAAAAGCATCCAAAGACTTTTTAAAAAAAGTTTCAAAATTTATTATCCGTCAGACCAGGTGGAAAAAGAATAACTACATTTATATCAAGACCAGAAACTGTTTTGAGAATCTGATGTACAAAATGTGCGATTGATGATCATAGTTGGAAACCTCTTGAATCACTTTACCACAATCAGCATGAAGAAATAGTAGAAAATCATAGGACACATATTAGGCAACCAATTAATAATATGGATCCATCCGCTGCCAATCGATGGAGTCAAAAAAAGGATCGGAAAAAGCAGAGCCAAACTCAATAGGAAGCAAAATATAGGAATATTCAAAAATAATGATGACACAAGAAATAAATTAGAATACATTTATTCGTTTGGAGTTTCTCACATTATACACTAACAGTTGAGTGTGTTTTTGCTTTATTAATTATCAACCATAATATTTCAGATCGGAAAAAGAAAATTTGACGTTATAGGTTAACGAATATTTGTCCTTACAACTTCCAGACCTATTTTTGATAAACTGATTTGCCTTATATATATTATTCACTAACTATGCGAACGTTTGTTACATTTGTCCCGCACTTCGTAACGTCAAACTCCGGCCGGTTCGTTACCACACAGCTGTGAAAGGGAACTCGTATATATAACCTACATTATTAGGCCTGCTACACACGGTCAATAATATTGCGCAATATAGGTGATTGCACAATATTATTGAACGTGTAGATGTAGTATTGAAACATTGCGCAATCATTGAACAGAAGTTTGAGCTATCTTAAATTTATGGCGCACTACACACCATACAAACTTATTGTGCAATATTACTGTACAATATTATTGACCGTGTGCAGCGGGCCTAACAGACGATAACAGACGGTATACAAGAAAATATTGAGGACTATCAGAAATTCTTTCATCGGCGATTCGTCGAGACGGATAGATTCTCACCGGTGATTTGTTGTGATGGGCATCAAGAGGCCCTTGTATGTATCGGTCTAAACCCATATACAGATGCATCAACTCCGTAAATGTGTTGGTACTTTTGCATAATCTTGAGCCCGTGCAAAGTTTTTTCTCAGTAATTACGCCACCGATCATGCTGATTTTGGGCTTAATCGAAAGAGAATTTATTAATTGGCTCAAACTTCAATATTCAAGTTGCGAAATGACTCCTGAGTTTCATTATTCTACAAAATAACATGTCGATTTTACCCCCACTACCACGAATCGTTTTATTCAGAGATAATATAGTCTCGGCGAGAGCCCGGGGCCAGCAAACGACTGGGCTGTCAATGTATTTGTCCCGAGACTCTACCGAGTCTCTTGATATTATGCGTTCAGGGAGCTAAGCGCGGTCGGTCAGCTGGAGTGAGCCGAGATCGGTTAGCCAATCAGAATGCGTCGAGGCAACAACTCTACTAACACTAACTACCTTGCATAATCTTGAGCCTGTGCAAAGTTTTTTCTCAACAATTACGCTACTGATCGTGTTGGTTTCGGGCTCATTTGAAAGGGATTTTGAACATTAGTCTTTAAACCAATTTTTGCTTCACAAAACATCTTCTGAGCTTTGTAATTTTCAGAAAATGACATGCCAGTTTTACCCCCACCACCGCGAATCGTTTTATTTAGAGAAAGTATACTCGGCGAGAGTCTCAGGCCAGCAGACGATAGGGCTGTCAATGTACTTGTCCCGAGACTCTACCGAGTCTCTTGATCTTTTTTTCATGATTTGTCAAATTCTTTTTTATTGTTTTGTTGAAATTGTTTACAGTTGGTTTCATAATTTTCTTTACGTACCATTATGTTTTGAATTTTTTCATTCGTCATCCAATGTACTTGTCACTTTTGAATTTATTTGACAACATTTTATTCCTTTAAACTAAAGTAGTAATGAATTGCTCATTTGAGGCACGTTTCGAGAGAATATACGGAACAATTTCTTATAAATCATCATGCATTAGTTTTTCGGACTACATGAGTTATACATAGGGTTTCACTGACATTGCTGTCGAGGTGACATAAAACATAAATGTAATTGTTTCTAATAGCTCATAGACACACAGAAAATATCATACTTTCACTACGGGTGATAGCATAAAATGTTTGGCGAACAATCAATAATTTTTGGAAATTCCTTCAGATTTTTGAAAAGGGGCTTTCAGATTATTTTTCAAAAGTGCCTGTTCAGAAAAATATAAAAAAACGTGGGGGTGTATTTTAGACTTCATATAATGATATAAAAAAAAATAACCAAATTGACGAGACTCAGGAAAAAAATTTTCCGGTCACACATATGGAACCTAGGGAAAAAAAGGTTGGGACAAGTACATTGATGGTCTCTTGTTTCTAGATGACATAGAAAAAAGACTCAGAACCAGGAAAAAAATTCTATAGAAATAATAAACGAAAAATTGAAAAGTTCAAAAAAATTCAACAAAAATAAAAAATAATCGAAAAAATTCTGTAAAGAAAAATAAAAAATTTTCAAAAAATTCATAAATATTGGACAAATGGAAAAATGTACTATCCAAGTTACATGCAGTATAAAAATGTATGATATCAATTGGAGGCCAAGTTTTTATTGATAATTTGGAATATTTATCCAACAAATCGGAAACTTTAATTGAAATTTATGATAATTATTTTCAAGAAAAAAGTTAATGAAAAAAAGTCATAACGGAAGTTACGTGCAGTACTAAAATGTATTATATCAATTCGAGGTCAAGTATTTATCAGTTATTCGAAATATAATCTCCGGCGACAAATGAGCGTTGAGAATCCTTGTCGGGCTCACAACGTTTTATCAAAATTACTAAAAAGTGAATGAAAATAAAATCATTAAAAATTCACATGAAAATCAGTCGTTACTTCAATAAGGTACACACTTTAAAGAATCGATTCCCCTCCGACTTTCACGATCTCCTGGTATTATTCACAACATTCAACTTCGATTGGATCGGTACAAATTATGTTCAAATACGTCTTAAACGTACTTGTCCGGCCCATCACTTTTTATTCAAATTGCTCATTCGAAAACAAATCAGGACTGTTCTATAATGACAAATATAATAAAATGGATAGAAATAAAAATAATATCTCCAAGTAATTTGAACTTGATTGTTCGCAAGTTCGTATAGCAATATCCACTTCTCATTTTCTTCAGTGAACACATACCATTCGGTAAGAACCAATGAAAATGAGAAATAATCAGGCACATTACTAGAAATTTTCGAACCTACTCAGCCATGAAATGTTTTTTTTTCTATAGTCACGTACACATTTTGATAAATATCACTAGTCGAGTACGACACGTGGATTCCTGGAATTTGGAGAAAAATGATTTTGTTGTGAATTATGACTCCATACAATATAAATAGATTAATCAACTTCATCTTTCATTTTCGTTTCATTTTGACAAGAGTGATTCGAAGGAAAATTATTTTCTCGGGAATTACTGTTCCTTAATATTAACACATGCATTAACTTCGTTTTTGATTTGTTTTCGAATGAGCAATTTGAATAAAAAGTGATGGGCCGGACAAGTACGTTTAAGACGTATTTGAACATAATTTGTACCGATCCAATCGAAGTTGAATGTTGTGAATAATACCAGGAGATCGTGAAAGTCGGAGGGGAATCGATTCTTTAAAGTGTGTACCTTATTGAAGTAACGACTGATTTTCATGTGAATTTTTAATGATTTTATTTTCATTCACTTTTTAGTAATTTTGATAAAACGTTGTGAGCCCGACAAGGATTCTCAACGCTCATTTGTCGCCGGAGATTATATTTCGAATAACTGATAAATACTTGACCTCGAATTGATATAATACATTTTAGTACTGCACGTAACTTCCGTTATGACTTTTTTTCATTAACTTTTTTCTTGAAAATAATTATCATAAATTTCAATTAAAGTTTCCGATTTGTTGGATAAATATTCCAAATTATCAATAAAAACTTGGCCTCCAATTGATATCATACATTTTTATACTGCATGTAACTTGGATAGTACATTTTTCCATTTGTCCAATATTTATGAATTTTTTGAAAATTTTTTATTTTTCTTTACAGAATTTTTTCGATTATTTTTTATTTTTGTTGAATTTTTTTGAACTTTTCAATTTTTCGTTTATTATTTCTATAGAATTTTTTTCCTGGTTCTGAGTCTTTTTTCTATGTCATCTAGAAACAAGAGACCATCAATGTACTTGTCCCAACCTTTTTTTCCCTAGGGGAAGTTTACGGTTTGATATCAAGCCTTTTTTCTCAAAAGTTCCTCATTTATGTTATGACGGTTATAGGATTTTAGTATAAATTTCTATGAATTATTTGCTTAGTATATTTTTATAGATTCCATTCTCATACGAACAGTTTTTATGGGATAATCTTTTTCATGAAATTATCAGCAAATAAGGGACCATAAATGTACTTTTCCCAATCTTATTTTCCCTCGGTATGATGTTTGGCTTATAAAGTTGGTTTCCACCATAAAAGACCAATTTTTCGTAAAAATTGTAGTGAAGATATTTCGTCACAAGACTGCCCTTGAACTTTGGCGATTTTTTTCCGTATACTCTAATATGTTATGCCTATTAGGAACTCAACAGCATGGAGGAATCCGGGATGATAGGCCCGAGAAATGAATTTCGGTTTATAATGTTGGTTTCCACGTAAAAGACCAATTTTTCTTCAAAATTGTACTGAAAATATTTCGGCACTGGTTTGGTCTTGGACTTTGGTGATTTTTCTCCTTGTCTTCTAATATGTTTTGTCTATTGGGAACCCAAGAGCATGAAGAAATGCGTGTTGTGGGCCGTAATATGATTTTCGGCTTATAACGTTGGTTTCCACGAAATAAGATCTATTTTTCGTCAAAATTGTACTGGAAATATTTCGTCACCGGTCTGTCCTTGGCCTTTGCCGATTTTTTCCAAGTCTTCATACCAAGAAACAACTGACGTAAAGATTTCCTTAATAGAACAGATTTCATTTATCCCTTTTCTTCAAAATTCAAATGAAAGATAGATCAAATTCAAGACACGAAAAATCCAACAGATTTGCCCACTTTGAATGTCGCTTTTGCATTCTGAATCTAGAGATTTCATTTCATCCAAAACGTGCCCCCAATGAAATATATTTCCAAAGTTTGCAAGTGGCCGCTGAGATCCAATTATCCACAGTTTGATAGTTGCTGAAAAAAAGTACCTGAAAACTTCTAACATTTATTATGCCAGAACTCAAAGCAGCAAAAAAAACTAAGCGAACTTAATTCAACAGAGCAACAGAATTCAAAGACGTTTAAGGTACCTGCATTGGTTTTGGAGGAAAACCATTTCAGGACAATTCAGAAATGAATTTAGAAATTCGAAAACTCACAATGGAGTAGAAAAAGGAAAATTGAAGTATTTAGAAAAGCGGAAGACTTTTGTGATAAATTTTCTAGATTACATGATACGGTTGGAGTAAATGATTTGAATGATTGGCACACATGCTGCAACACAGAAATATCAAAGTTTGGAAGTATTCGCTGTATATCAGTCATACAAACTTCAATACTATTTAAAAAGGAACACTTAAAACCTTGCCGAACCAAGTTCCATTACATATTACTATAATCAAAGATAAGAGGTGATCCGTCGCATATATATTTATCCACAGAAATTTCAGAGTCAATGTATCTGCGCGATGAGCTTCGAAGACAGCAATTTCAAATCTATCCATAAATGAGCAACTGAAGACTTTTATAATCAATTTTTTACTTCATATATATGTTACAGTTAGAGTCAAAATGTAAAATGAATGGCACAGTATTTAAATTGTATAGTTTGCAGATTTTTGCAGTATGTCAATGATCCGAATTTACAGCATTATAATGAAAAGTTGTCAAAAGTCATGATGTTACATTAAAATGACATAGCGCACATTGCATTCAGCAATTCTGTAAGTTCCTGGGGATGTTGATTGGCATTATATTTGATCGCATCCAAAACTGAGCAACAGTAGACTTATTCGAATGAATTTTTTTTATAATAATTCCATATTTGTAGTTTGCAAAGTGGAAATACTCAACATACATGTCATTCCATAAGTTTTGTTATCAAAATTTGTGTTTGCATACAGCATTCCCAAGATACGACTTTTCATATCATCAGCAAAATAAGCATCCAAAGACTTTTTGGAAGAAGTTTCAAAATTTATTACTCGACAGACCAGGTGGAAAAAGTATAACAACACTTATATCAACACCAGAAACTGTTTTAAGAATCTGATATATAAAATGTGCGATTGATGATCATAGTCGGAAACCACTTGAATCATGTTACCACAATCAGCATGAAGAAATAGTAGAAAATTATAGGACACATATTAGGCAACCATTTAATACTATGTATCGATCCGCTGCAAACCGATGGAGTCAAAACAAGGATCGGAAAGAGCAGAGCCAAACTCAATAGGAAGCAAAATGTGGGAATATTCAAAAATACCGATGACACAAGAAATAAATTAGAAAACATTTATTCGATTGGAGTTTCTTACATTATATATATACTAACAGTTCCGTGTGTTCTTGTTTTATTAATTATCAACCATAATATTTCAGATCGCAAAAAGAAAATTTGACGTTATAGGTTGACGAACATTTTTTCTTACAACTTCCAGACCTATTTTGATAAACTGATTTGCCTTATTTATATTATTCACTAACTATGCGAACGTTTGCTACATTTGTCCCACACTTCGTAACGTCAAACCCCGGCCGGTTCGTTACCACACAGCTATCAAAGGGAACTCGTATATATGACTTACATTATTACACATGATATGTAATCACGCAACTGATGATATATTTACACTGGACAATATTCCGCGAACTCTGGTTTAATTGAAAGATTATCTCAGTTGACACTTATTCCCAATCGAACGAAATAATGAAATCTTGAAAAGTTTCGTTGACATATATATGAATCGCGCATTTTTTTATATGTTTTATTTGCACACACAGATCACAGTCTACATTTACGCGGCCGCTTTTATACCGGTTTAGTATACCACAAGTTTTAACAAAATATACATTAACCAATTTTCACTAACCATTTTCATTTATTAATTAGAGTCCGCACACAACAGCACTTTGGGGATCATAACCTCACCTGTCAAAATGACGTTCAGTATGAAAACAAGTCTCGGGTGGTTTCGGATGTGCGTATCGATGTATTGATATCTTATAACCTATATTCACAAATGATATAAATGATAAACTTATTTTCAATCAAACGAATTAATGAAATCTTAAAAAGTTTCGTCGACATGCACCGCGTATTTTTTTTTTTTATTCTTTTTCACACACCAGACTACATTTACGCGACTGCTTTTATACCGGTTTAGTTTAGCATTCCACAGGTTTTAGTACTATGCACTTGGTTAGATGACGAAAGTTTTTTTTTATATATTCCACACGCATTCCATAATGACAAAACTCCGTTTGTTTATACGATGATCGAAAACTGACACATGGTTTATATATATATATAATATTTACGGAGTCTGAGCGCGGTCGGGGTAAGACTCAAAAGTTAGAAGGCCTAAAATGGCGAACAGGCATTCTGTATAACGCATATATAGATATACAGAATGCCTGTTCGCTATTTTAGGCCTTCTAACACTTGAGCCTCACCCGCGGTCGGCCTAGCAGCTGGAGGAGCCGACATCGTTGAGCCAATCAGAATGCGTAGAGGCAACAACTCTACTACCACTAACTACGTCAAAACGCGTATACGTATACGTCGAACTCGTGATGTGTCAGTAACTTTTGCATAATCTTGAGCCCGTGCAAAGTTTTTTCTCAGCAATTACGCCACCGATCGTGTTGATTTTGGGCGCAATCGAAAGAGAATTTCTTAATTAGCTGAAAGTTCAATTTTTAAAGCCTCAGATGACTCATAACTTCGGTAATTCAAAAAAATCACTTGCCAATTTTACCCCCACCACGGCGAATCGTTTTATTCAGAGAAAGTATACTCGGCAAGAGCCTCGGGCCAGCAGACGACAGGGCTGTCAATGTACTTGTCCCGAGACTCTACCGAGTCTCTTGATATTTTTTATCCAGAATATTTTTGAACGGGATATTGTCTACCAGGTTATTTTTTGTCAGTCGTTATTGGTGGGACATATTGGCCTAGAGCTGCAAAATGTTCTATTGAACGGTTCAAAGATAGTTAAAATAACAATTGTATCATTACTTTTGATGCACCTAGATTTCCAGGACAACGCAAAAGATCATTTGATTTGATCTCATCAAGGACGTAAAAAAAAATATGTGTCATTACGTACCGTATATACCAAACAGGAAAATTAGTGAAATTGAAACACTAATGGAGACCAACTTCATCGTGAATTGGATGTCATCGATTTAAAAAGAAAGCTCGTTTACTCGTAAAATGAACCGCGTTTGATCGAAGCTCTTTTCACTTTTATTCTCGTATCTCAACTTCCACGGTTTATACTGACAATTTTTTTTTTATCTCGTAACAAATATTAGATTTTATCGACTTGTGACGTACCGATTCCGGTCGTTTATCGTTTGCATCACTGGACAAATAAGTGAGTAAGTAAATGTACTAGTCACGAAAAATTCTTATCTGTAATATGATTGATATTTATATCTATATCTTGAAATATTATCAAAGGTGTAATATTTTGATTGAAGATTCTGAGTAGCAAATTGAGACAATAAAATTTTCACGATGTGTTGTGTCGGTAGATACCGGCGCGAAAGAAAGAGTTACTGAAGATAAGTATTTAAGAGATATTACTACAAGTAAGTAATTAGTTTATTCAAGAAGTTCCGAATTCGAGTATTTTTTTTCTTCGAGACCAGTTATTACAAATTCTCGTCAAGAATTAGTGATTTTTGGATAGTCAGTAAGGTTATAGGATTTGGGGGTTTTCCCCCTTTCCCCTGACGACTCAGCGACCCTCTAATTGGAGAGTTGCCAACTTGGTGAGTCGTAAATGTTTAGAAAACGATCTCGTTTTTAGAGGGTTGTATAACCCCCGAACACTTCAGTTGAGGGTTGTCAACCCTTGCCTTAAAGATGGCCAAACTTTTTGTAAGCTCAATCTCAAATTATCGACCCACCGATTAAACAATTCTCAACTCTCTGCAAGCTTGCGCGGCGGTCAACAACAGGTAGACGATGAAAAATTTCAATGAAAAGTGATGAGCCGGGCCAGTACTTTTAATACATATTACATAACCTAGGGAAAAAAACGTTGGGACAAGTATATTGACAGTCCCTTGTTTTCTGAGCATGTCATGGAAAGTGTAAAAAAAATTCCATAAAAAAAATTATAAAACCAAGTATAAATAATTTCAACAGAACAATTCGAAAAAAGTTTCACACCGATGCCCCATTCTTTTTATCTTATTCTAAAAGCTAAATCAGTTGATAAAAAATTCCATCTAACAAGGAAACATAGGGGGGTCGACCCCTCCGATTTTGATCTAATTTATATATGTTGTAGTACATCGAAAACTAAGAGACACGTATTTTTTCTTATCGGCCCATAAACGGTTTAACGGGGTGAAAACAACCCCCGAAGATGGGCACCTCACGGGGTGGTTTCTCAGTTTTGCATATAAGCGCTTTATGGATTCGAATGAAACCAACGCTAAAATATTTATATTGATAAATCATCGAAAACACGCCCAAGACTTTTTAGGGGAAAGGGTTTTTAAGGGGTGAACAATCTCTAATTCGAAAATTTTATTCTGTACCATAAAAACTATTCTTCCGATTCGAACGGTACCAACTGCATTTTGTAGAGGTTGAAAAATTAGTCGATACGTGTTTCGGGGTTTTTCGGAAAAATTCGTTTTTAAGGGGGTAAATCACCTCTTTCGTCTTAATAACTTATATCATTATAAAAACATTTTTATTCTTAATTATATTGTTGTACGGTAGCACAACCACTTATATATATTATTGGAACGTGTTCAAACTCAAAAATACATATTCAACTACCATCATAATACGTTAATATAGTTTTCAGAATATTATTAGTTTTTATAGTCCGTGCAGTAATGGTATTCATCAAAAAAGTGTTGTAAGCAAAGTAATTTCTTACACCACGAACATCTTATTATTGCCAATTTCTCACAACCTTGAACATCACATTGAGGTCTCGATGACTGTCCGAAAGAAAATTTGACAGGGTTGACAAATTCTTCAGTTTTATCGCTTGTAAACCCCTTTTGTACCAAGCATATCGAAACAAATTTTGATACCTTGAAGAAGATAGCTGATTATGAGATAAAGATTGCAATTTGATTATATTATTTCTTAAAGGTAGTTTGAGATCATAATCGAGTAACAAGACAGCGTCTGAAAAATGTCGAACAAAATTCTTCCATATTCTGAATCCATATACATCGAGTGGTTGACTCCTTCCGGTTGTACCTTTTGGTATGATCATTGTTTTGATGCTTTTTCCAATCGGTGTAACCTGCCTGACTACTTGTGTGCAATGTCCACTCCATGAATCTATCAAAAGTACGCTTTTTGAACCGATGTTAGGGAAAAAGACCTTTTGCAGCCACATCTTAAATTGATCTGCAAAATTCAAGATAACGTTTGTTTTAATTTTTCTTTGCATATGTAGGATTGACAGATTTTGAAACAATGTTTTTTTCTTATAGCTGAAAATACAAAAGAAGGTAGGGTATACAAATACCTGAAGTGAATTTTCCTGACTTGAAGCAGTCAAAAAGATATTACTTGGTTTGAATAAGGTCGTCTCTATAATTGGTCCAAATGTTCCGGAAGGTTCTTTTAAAACAATGAAAAGTGGCGATAGTAATTTTCCCTCTGCAGATATTGTGGGCTGTATAGTGTAGCTGTGAGTTATCAAAGACACTGACTGCACAAGGCATTCGATTTGTTTTGTGCCTTTTACTGCCAATGTTCGTCCTGAATGCATTTCTAATTGAAACCCACTTTGGTCTGAATTGTATATGTTTTGTAAACCATATTGTTCAAGAAAAGATTTAATTTCATTAACGAAGTTATCTGCATCTCTTTGCAAATCTGCTCCTTCCTCTACAGTTTTTCGGGTTACAAATTTGTTAATTTTTAAAGATGTTATACGGTGAGCTTTCTTAAATTTCAACAACCACCAATCGGAAGCCTTGAACCGAACGTCTTCAAATCCCATCTCTTTTTGTGCTTGTAGGGCCCACCTCCGAAGATCCACATCATAAACAATTAAGCCGGCATCAACAGCACTCTTCATATTTTCCACTGTATATTGAGAAATGCGAGCTAGTTTTTCCATGTATGTTCCACCTTTGTTGAATTGATGAGCCCAACGTTTTAATTAACTTTTAGATGTCACTTTTTTGAATCGGTGTTTAACAGTGTCTACGCTTAAGTTCTTTTTCTTTCCGCTCCTCCAAAATTCAACAGCTCTTCTTTTATAATCATAGCTCAAATCTTCTTCATCGGCCGAACATGTATCGTATGGTGTTCCACGACTCTATTCCATTGCATTATCTTCTATAGGATTCGCCTCACACTCTTTATTAGGCTCTTGAAAATCTAAAGTATTTTCTTCAATTCAAGAGACTCGGTAGAGTCTCGGAACAAGTACATTAACAGCCCTGTCGTCTGCTGGCCCGAGACTCTCGCCGAGACTATACTTTCTCTGAATAAAACGATTCGCGGTGGTGGGGGTAAAATTGGCATGTGATTTTATTGAATTACGATGCTCAGGAGCCATTTAGCAACTTGAAAATTGAAGTTTAAGCCAATTGAGTAATTCTTTTTTGATTCCGCCCTAAATCAGCATGATAGGTGTTGTAATTGCTGAGAAAAAACTTTGCACGGGCTCAAGATTACGCAAAAGTTACCAACACATTCAAGAATTTATGCGTCTGTATTTATAAACACCATCAAAGGCCCTTTGATGCTCTCGAGTTTCTGATTCGTTGGATCTGACGACATCCATTTTTAGACGTTGTGATTGGTTGTTGAAATTAGTTGTTGATGATTGGAAATCTGACGTCAACTTCAGAACGTAGCACACGGCGCAGCACAGCTGGTAACAGCAGTCATAAATTCGACCGATATCAAGAGACTCGGTAGAGTCTCGGGACAAGTACATTGACAGCCCTGTCGTCTGCTGGCCCGAGGCTCTCGCCGAGACTATATTATCTCTGAATAAAACGATTCGCGGTGGTGGGGGTAAAACCGACATGTCATTTTCTTGAATTGCGAAGCTCAGGAGTTATGTCGCAATTTGAAAATTGAACTTTCAGCTAATTAAGAAATTCTCTTTCGATTGCGCCCAAAATCAGCATGATCGGTGGCGTAATTGCTGAGAAAAAACTTTGCACGGGCTCAAGATTATGCAAAAAGTACCAACACATTTACGCAGCTGACGTATCCGTATATGGGTTTAGACCGATACATACAAGGGCTTCTTGATGCCCATCATAACCAATCACCGGTGAGAATCTATCCGTCTCGACCAATCGCCGATGAGAAAGTTTCTGATAGTCCTCAATGTTTTCTTGTATACCGTCTGTTATCGTCTGTTATGTTATTATAAAGTGATTGCGATCGTAGCCCCGTCGCCCCGTGGATCAACGGTGCAAGATTTGCAAATTTCGTTTAAATAAATAAAACATTATTGGAAATAGCAGTGGATATAATCAATTTTATTTTTTTCATAAAAGAAGTTTCAATAAGTTTCGAGCCCAATTCACGACAATAATATCTATAATAAATAAAACCTCAAAAGTGGATTAATTGATCTCATACAGTGTACTGAAAGTGAGTAAAATTTAATGTTGAGAAGTGAAAAGGTGAATAATGTGTGTCGTGAAAATTAAGAATTATCTGTTCTACTTCGATATCGTAATATATACATAGATAGCAAATTTGCGAGATTTCGCGTCATGTTGACGTTTGAGGTTATGACCGCCGGAGTGCTGTTGCGTGCAGAGTGTAGAAAAATAAAAGTGGTTATTGAAAAGTGGAAGGAATCGATATTATTAATGACGCGACTAATTAGTGTTGAATAATAATAATAATAACAATGAGAAAAAAAAATTTCGTTCATTATAAGCTCTCAAACATTCTTTCCAAACAGAAATTCTATGTTGTGTAATTACATTAAAGAAAGATGTGGATGGTTGTGTGTAAACGAATTCAAATAAATTTTAAAAAACTTTGGTCAAGTAATTCAATGTATTGTTGTCATCATTTCTTTCATTTAGTTTGGCTGTGTTCACCGGTCCCTTTTTTCCACCTCCTTAGCTTACAGTGTATTGTCATACCAATTTCTATTTGTTCTCCAGACAATACGAGACATATTCGTATTTCAATTTTTTTATATTAATTTCAACAAGATAATTTGAAATATTTATAACAAAAAGCCTTCATGATTGCTTGTTCATACACCCAAGTTTTGAAAAATCTTTGGGCCATGTAAATGCATAGATATATTCACTTGAGTTGTTACATGATAAATTTGGAAATTTATTTCAATAAGTCATTGGGTGCTTAATTTTCATGATATCAAAATTTGTATCTTCGAAATGCAATGAACACCTCTAAAGTTCGACAAAGTGATGAAGCGACATGTATATTGAATATTTCCAGACCATGTTTGCGATTGCCATTGTGGGTTGAAAAATTCATGTCTGTAAGTCTACACCTGATCATTTTTGGATGTGATCAAATATTTTGTCCGCGGATAACCATGGAGACATACAAAATTACAGCATTTTGCTTGCTTCAACATGCATCGTATCTGTCATTTTTTTTTTGAATAGGTCATAATAAGTTTCAAAAATGTGGTTCATGTAATTTTTAGGTGTTTTTCCCTATAGCACCAAAGTCTGTATAACTGGTACGTAGCAAGTACCTATGAACTTTAATATTTCTGTGAAGTAGCAGGTATGCCAATCTTTTAACTTTTTGGTTCCGACTGGAATATATTAACGAAGATATTCATTACTAAAGTCTTCACCTACTTATTTCTGAATAGATCTGAAATTACTGTCTTCAGAAACTAATGCACAAATACATGAAACAATTTTGATTTGTGTTCTCTTTCAATTGCGCTGTCTTTTTTCTTTTTAACTATGGCTCTGCTCTTGCCGATACTTGTTTTGACTCCATCGGTTTGCAGCGGATAGATGCATATTATTAATTGGTTGTCTAATATGTGTGTCCTAGGATTTTCTACTATTTCTTCATGCTGATTGTGGTAACGTGATTCAAGAGGTTTCCAATTATGATCATCAATCGCACATTTTGTACAACAGATTCTCAAAACAGTTTCTGGTCTTGATATAAGTGTAGTTATTCTTTTTCCACCTGGTCTGTCGAGTAATAAATTTTGAAACTTGTTCCAAAAAGTCTTTGGATGCTTTTTTTGCTGATAATATGAAAAGTTGAATCTTCGGAATGCGGTAGGCAAACACAAATATTGACAACAATACTTATGAAATGACGTGTATGTTGAGTATTCCTATTCTGCAAACTGCAAATGTGGAATTATTGGTGAAAACATTCATTACGATAAGTGTACAGTTGCTCAGTTTTCGATGCGATTAAGTATAATACCTGCCAACATCATGGAAAACTACAGAATTTCTGAATGTTATGTGCGCTATGTCATTTCAATGTAACATCATGACTTCTAACAACTTTCCACTCTAATACTATAGATTTGGATCATTGAAATACAGCAAAAATCTGCAAACTATATAATTTATATACTGTGCCAATCATTTTATTTTTTGACTCGCACCGTAACATAAATATGAAGTGAAAAATTCATTACAAAAGTCTTCAGTTGCTCATTTATGGATGGATTTGAAATTGCTGTCTTCCAAACTCATTGCGCAGATACATTGAATTGCAGCAGATACCTGCGAATTTGGAAATTTCTGTGGATAAGTATATGTGCTAAGTATCACCCCCTATCTTTATGGTAATATGTAATGGAACTTTGTTCAGCAAGTTTTAAAGTATTTCTTTTCAAATAGTATTAAAGTTTGTATTACTGCGGTATGGAGCGAATACATTCAAACTTTGATATTTTTGTGTCGCAGCATGTGTGCCAATTATTTAAATTTTTTACTCGAACCGTAACATGTAATTTCAAAAATTCATCACAAAAGTTTTCAGCTTTACTAATTATCTTAATTTTCCTTTTTCTAAATTCTATGCTAAATTTCTGAATTTCCTAATTTATTTCTAAATTATCCTGAAATGAAATTGTTTTCCTGCACAAGCAATGCAGGTACCTTAAACGTCTTTGAATTCCGTTGCTCTGTTGAATCAAGTACGCTCAGTTTTTTTTACTTCTTTGAATTCTGACATAATAAATGTTTCCGGGTGCCTTTTTTCTGCAACTATCAAACTGTAGATAATTGGATCTCCGCGGCCACTTGCGAACTTTGGAAATATATTTCATCGGGGGCATATTTTGGATGACACGAAAATGTCTAGATTCAGAATGCAAAAACGACATTTAAAAATGGCCAATTCTGTTGTATTCGTTATGTCTTGAATTTGATCTATCTTTTCTCTTTTCCTTTCTTTTCACTAACGTTATAAGCCGGAAATCATATCTCAGCCCGCAACACGCATGGCTACATGCTCTTGAGTTTCCAATGGACAAAACATATTAGAAGACAAGGAGAAAAATCACCAAAGTCCAAGAACAAACCTCTATCGAAATATTTCCAGTACAATTTTGACGAAATTTAGGTCTTTTTTCGCGGAAACCAACGTTATAAGCCGAAAATTATATCACGACCTCCAACCCGCTTTCGACCGTGCTCTTGTGTTCCTGATTGACAAAGCATATTAGAGTACAAGGAAAAAAATCGCCAAAGTCCAAGAACAGACCTGTGACGAAATATTTCCAGTTCAATTTTTACGAAAAATAGGTCTTTTTTCGTGGAAACCTACGCTATAAGCCGAAATTCATATCCCGGCCTCCAACCCGCTTGCGGCCGTGCTCTTGGGTTCCTACTTGACAAAACATATTAGAGTACAAGGGAAAAAATCGCCGAAGTCCGAGGACAGACCTGTGACGAAATATGTCCAGTACAATTTTGACGAAAAATAGGTTTTTTTTCGTGAAAACCAACGTTATAAGACGAAAATCATAAATAATTCATAGAAATTTAAACTAAAATCCCATAGTCAACTGAACATAAATAAGGAACTTTTGAGAAAAAAGACGTGATATCAAACCATAAACTTCCCCTAGGAAAAAAAAGGTTGGGACAAGTACATTGATGGTCCCTTGTTTGCTTATAATTCCATCCATGAAAAAAACTTTAAAACAAAATTTTTATAAAAAATGGGCAAAAAAATTATTTTATAAAAAAAATACAGAACAATTCGCAAAAAATTTCAAAAATCTTGAAAAAGCATTATCTTTAAAAAAAACTAAACTGTATCTATTTTTTAAAGTGTTAAAAGAATCAAATAACAAGTAAAAAATAAAAACCGAAAAATCGCGCTTGAAATCATTTTGGAAACCGATGCCTCATTCTTCTTATTTGATTCGAAGGGCTAAATCAATTTAAAAAAATTCCATCTAATTTACGTACAGCATTAAAATTTATTATATCAATTCGAGGCCAAGTATTTTCTAATAAATTGAAAAAAGTTACCATTTGAGTTACGTGCAGCACTAAAATTTATGATATCAATCGAAGGACAAGTAATTTATGAGTAACTCCAAATTTCAACATTATGGAACTTTTTTAAGAAGCTTTTAAATCCAAAAAAATCACATGCAAGCTAGTCATTTCTTACTCTATGGTGGCAGAGACAATCGATTTTTTTCAGACTTTCAGGAGCTACTGATATTATTCACAATATTCGACGTCGATTGGATCGATAGAAATTATGTTTAAATATGAGTTAAAAGTACTTGTCCGGCCCATCACTTTTCATTTAAATCAAATAAAAATCAATCATAAAAAAACGAAACTGTACGGGAGAATCCGGTAAAAAATTTATTGAAATGCGATTTAGGTTAGTTATGCCGAATGAAATTCGTTCGCTGGAAGAAGTGAGAAGTAAAAACTGCCGTCATAGCAATACAAACTGGGGAGTTCATTTGGAAGCTTCAACATATTTAATGTGCAAAATGTTTTTTATTTATCGATGCACAATAACATCTTTTGTATATTACAGGACAATTTGTTTCCATTCTTATTAAATTAGTGCAATTAAGAGAAAATTACTTGAAAATAACTCTCTAAATTCCCTCTGCATGAATATTTGTGCTCCAACAATTCTAAAAAAGCCCTGATTTTTATTTAAATATAATAAGTTTAATGGAAAGTGATGGGCCGGACAAGTACTTTTAACTCATATTTAAACATAATTTCTATCGATCCAATCGACGTCGAATATTGTGAATAATATCAGTAGCTCCTGAAAGTCTGAAAAAAATCGATTGTCTCTGCCACCATAGAGTAAGAAATGACTAGCTTGCATGTGATTTTTTTGGATTTAAAAGCTTCTTAAAAAAGTTCCATAATGTTGAAATTTGGAGTTACTCATAAATTACTTGTCCTTCGATTGATATCATAAATTTTAGTGCTGCACGTAACTCAAATGGTAACTTTTTTCAATTTATTAGAAAATACTTGGCCTCGAATTGATATAATAAATTTTAATGCTGTACGTAAATTAGATGGAATTTTTTTAAATTGATTTAGCCCTTCGAATCAAATAAGAAGAATGAGGCATCGGTTTCCAAAATGATTTCAAGCGCGATTTTTCGGTTTTTATTTTTTACTTGTTATTTGATTCTTTTAACACTTTAAAAAATAGATACAGTTTAGTTTTTTTTAAAGATAATGCTTTTTCAAGATTTTTGAAATTTTACATATATTTATGTACAAACCATGTGTCAGTTTTTGATCGTATGAACAGAGTTTCGACATTACGAAGTGCGTGCGGGATCAATAAAAAAATAATTTTCGTCATCTAAAGAAGTGCATATTACTATTTATTTTGTTATTTGTGATATATTAAACCGGTATCAAAGCGGCCGCGTAAATGTAGTCTGTGATGTGTGTGTGAAAAAGAATATAAAAAATGCGCGATGCATATATGTCAACGAAACTTTTCAAGATTTCATTATTTCGTTCGATTGGAAATAAGTGTTAACTGAAATAATCCTTCAATTAAACCAGAGTACGAGAAATATTGTTCAGTGCGAATATATTGTCAGTGGCGTGGTTATATATCATGTGTACATAGGTTATATATATGAATAAATAGAACAAAAATACACGCAACTGTTAGAATGATATTAGAAACTTTAATTGAATAAATGTTTTCTAATTTATTTCTTGTGTCGTCATTATTTTTAAACATCGCCATATTTTGGTTGATATTCAGTTTGGCTCTGCCCTCTCTGATCCTTGTTTTCACCCCATCAGTTTGCAGCGGATCGATTCATATTATTAATTCGCTCCCTAATATGTGTCCTATGATTTTCTACTCCTTCATGATGATTGTGGTAACATGATTCGAGAGGTTTCTAACCATGATCTTGAATTGCACTTTTTGTAAATCAGATTTTCTTAAAAAAAATCTGGTCTTGGTATAGTGTGTAGTTATTCTTTTCCCATTAGGTCTGTCGAGTGATAAATTTGGAAACTTTTCCAGAAAGCCTTTGGATGCTTTTTTTGCTAATGATATGATAAGTCGTATCTTAGGAATGCGGTATGCAAACACAAATTTTGATAACAAAACTTGTAGAATGACATGTATGTTGAGTATTTCCACTTTGCAAACTACAAATATGGAATCATTATGAAAAAAATTCATTCCGATAAGTCTATTGTTGCTCAGTTTTGGATGCGATCAAATATGATGCCTACCAACATCCGCAGAAACTTACCGAATTGCTGAATGCAATGTGCGCTATGTCATTTTAATGTAACATCATGACTTTTGGCAACTTTTCATTATAATGGTGTAGATTCGGATCATTAAAATACTGCAAAAATCTGCAAACTATACAATTTACATACTGTGCCATTCATTTTACATTTTGACTCTAACTGTAACATCTATATGAAGTAAAAAATTGATTATAAAAGTCTTCAGTTGCTTATTTATGGATAGATTTGAAATTGCTGTCTTCGAAGCTCATTGCGCAGATACATTGAACCGCAGCAGATACCTGCGAACTCTGAAATTTCTGTGGATAAATATATATACCCCTTATCTTTGATTATGGTAATATGTAATGGAACTTGGTTCGGCAAGTTTTTAAGTGTTCCTTTTCAAATAGTCTTGAAGTTTGTATGACTGATATACAGCGAATACTTCCAAACTTTGATATTTCTGTGTTGCAGCATGTGTGCCAATCATTCAAATCATTTACTCCAACCGTATCATGTAATCTAGAAGATTCATCACAAAAGTCTTCCGCTTTTCTAGATACTTCAATTTTCCTTTTTCTACTCCATTGTGAGTTTTCGAATTTCTAAATTTATTTATGAATTGTCCTGAAATGGTTTTCCTCCAAAACCAATGGAGGTACCTTAAACGTCTTTGAATTCTGTTTCTTTGTTGAATTAAGTTCGCTTAGTTTTTTTGCTGCTTTGAGTTCTGGCATAATAAATGTTAGAAGTTTTCGGGTGCTTTCTTTCAGCAACTATCAAACTGTGGATAATTGGACCTCTGCGGCCACTTGCAAACTTTGGAAATATATTTCATTGAGGGCACGTTTTGGATGAAATGACAGACAGATGACGAAATATTTTCAGTACAATTTTGACGAAAAATAGATCTTTTGTCGCGGAAACCGACGTTATAAGCCGAAAATCATATTACAGCCCACGAGACGCATTTCTTCACTCTCTTGGGTCCCTATTACACAAAACATATTAGAAGATAAGGGGGAAAATCACCAACGTGGAAGAACAAACCAATGCCGAAATATTTCCAGTACAATTTTGACGAACAATAGGTCCTTTTTCGTGGAAACCAACGTTATAAACCGAAAATCATATCTCGGCCCCCAAGCCACTTTCTACCATTCTCTTGGGTTCCCAATAAGCATAGCAAATTAGAGTAGAAGAAAAAAAATAGCCCTACTCCATGGACAGACCTGTGACGGAATATTTTCTGTACAATGTTCACGAGAAATTTGTTGTTTTTCGTGGAAACCAACGTTATGGGCCGAAAATCATATCTCGGCCCGCAACACACTTTTCTCCATGCTATTGGGTTCCAAATAGATGAAACATATTAGAGTACAAGGGAAAAAATCGCCAAAGTCCAAAGACAGACCTGTGACGAAATATTTCCAGTACAATTTTAACGAAAAATAGATCTTATTTCGTGGAAACCAACGTTATAAGCCGAAAATCATATTATGGCCCACAACACGCATTTCTTCATGCTCTTGGATTCCCAATAGACAAAACATATTAGAAGACAAGGAGAAGAATCACCAAAGTCCAAGAACAAACCAGTGCCGAAATATTTTCAGTACAATTTTGAAGAAAAATTGGTCTTTTACGTGGAAACCAACATTATAAACCGAAATTCTTTTCGCGGGCCTCATCCCGGATTCCTCCATGCTGTTGAGTTCCTAATAGGCATAACATATTAGAGTATAAGGAAAAAATCGCTAAAGTTCAAGGGCAGACTTGTGATGAAATATTTTCACTACAATTTTTACGAAAAATTGGTCTTTTATGGTGGAAACCAACTTTATAAGCCGAACATCATACCTAGGGAAAATAATATTGGGAAAAGTACATTGATGGTCCCTTATTTGCTGATAATTTCATGAAAAAGATTATCCCATAAAAAATGTTCGTATTAGAATGGAATCTCAAAAAATGTACTAAGCAAATAATTCATAGAAATTTATACTAAAATCCTATAACCGTCATAACATAAATGAGGAATTTTTGAGAAAAAAGGCGTGATATCAAACCATAAACTTCCCCTAGGGAAAAAAAGGTTGGGACAAGTACATTGATGGTCTCTTGTTTCTGGATGACATAGAAAAAAGATTTAGAACCAGGAAAAAAATTCTATAAAAATAATAAACGAAAAATTGAAAAGTTCAAAAAAATTCAACAAAAATAAAAAACAATCGAAAAAATTCTGTGTGAGAAAAATAAAAAAATTTCAAAAAAATTCATAAATATTGAAGACATTGAAAAATGTACTATTCAAGTTACATGTAGTATAAAAATGTATGATATCAATTGGAGGCCAAGTTTTTATTGATAATTTGGAATATTTATCGAACAAATTGGAAACTTTAAAGAAATTCATGATAATTATTTTCACGAAAAATTTAATGAAAAAAAAGTCATAACGGAAGTTACGTGCGCTACTAATACTAAAATGAATTATATCAATTCGAGGTCAAGTATTTATCAGTTATTCGAAATATAATCTCCGGCGACAAATGAGCGTTGAGAATCCTTGTCTGGCTCACAACGTTTTATCAAAATTACTAAAAAATTAATGGAAATAAAATCATTAAAAATTCACATGAAAGTCATTCGTTACTTCAACAAGGTACACACTTTAAAGAATCGATTCTCCTCCGACTTTCAGGATCCCCTGGTATTATTCACAACATTCAACTTCGATTGGATCGGTACAAATTATGTTCAAATACGTCTTAAACGTACTTGTCCGGCCCATCACTTTTTATTCAAATTGCTCATTCGAAAACAAATCAAAAACGAAGTTAATGCATGTGTCAATATTAAGGAACAGTAATTCCCGAGAAAATAATTTTCCTTCGAATCGCTCTTGTCAAAATGAAACGAAAATGAAAAATGAAGTTGATTAATCTATTTATATTATATGGAGTCATAATTCACAACAAAATCATTTTTCTCCAAATTCCAGGAATCCACGTGTCGTACTCGACTAGTGGTATTTATCAAAATGTGTACGTGACTATAGAAAAAAAACATTGCATGGCTGAGTAGGTTCGAAAATTTCTAGTAATGCGCCTGATTATTTCTCATTTTCATTGGTTCTTACCGAATGATATGTGTTCACTGAAGAAAATGAGAAGTGGATATTGCTATACGAACTTGCGAACAATCAAGTTCAAATTACTTGGAGATATTATTTTTATTTTTATCCATTTTATTATATTTGTCATTATAGAACAGCCCTGATTTGTTTTCGAATGAGCACTTTGAATAAAAAGTGATGGGCCGGACAAGTACGTTTAAGACGTATTTGAACATAATTTGTACCGATCCAATCGAAGTTGAATGTTGTGAATAATAACAGGGGATCCTGAAAGTCGGAGGGGAATCGATTCTTTAAAGTGTGTACCTTGTTGAAGTAACGAATGACTTTCATGTGAATTTTTAATGATTTTATTTCCATTAATTTTTTAGTAATTTTGATAAAACGTTGTGAGCCAGACAAGGATTCTCAACGCTCATTTGTCGCCGGAGATTATATTTCGAATAATTGATAAATACTTGACCTCGAATTGATATAATACATTTTAGTAATGCACCTAACTTCCGTTATGACTTTTTTTTCATTAACTTTTTTCGTGAAAATAATTATCATGAATTTCATTAAAGTTTCCAATTTGTTCGATAAATATTCCAAATTATCAATAAAAACTTGGCCTCCAATTGATATCATACATGTTTATACTACATGTAACTTGGATAGTACATTTTTCAATGTCTTCAATATTTATGAATTTTTTTCAAATTTTTTTATTTTTCTCACACAGAATTTTTTCGATTGTTTTTTATTTTTGTTGAATTTTTTTGAACTTTTCACTTTTTCGTTTATTATTTTATTCCATTCCGGTAAAATCTTGCATACTTTGCAGTAAAAATATTTCGATATTTTCTTTCAATTCCCGCTCTTCATTATTGATTGGGCTTTGAGCAATGTTCATCGCTTTAAACGTGATCAATAAAAGTCGTATAACATTTAATGGAATTACAATCATCAAGAGACTCGGCAGAGTCTCGGGACAAGTACATTGACAGCCCTATCGTCTGCTGGCCCGAGGCTCTCGCCGAGACTATATTATCTCTGAATAAAACGATTCGCGGTGGTGGGGGTAAAATCGACATGTCATTTTCTTGAATTGCGAAGCTCAGGAGTTATGTCACAATTTGATAATTGAACTTTCAGCTAATTAAGAAATTCTCTTTCGATTGCGCCCAAAATCAGCATGATCGGTGGCGTAATTGCTGAGAAAAAACTTTGCACGGGCTCAAGATTATGCAAAAAGTACCAACACATTTACGCAGCTGACGTATCCGTATATGGGTTCAGACCGATACATACAAGGGCTTCTTGATGCCCATCATAACCAATCACCGGTGAGAATCTATCCGTCTCGACCAATCGCCGATGAGAAAGTTTCTGATAGTCCTCAATGTTTTCTTGTATACCGTCTGTTATCGTCTGTTATGTTATTATAAAGTGATTGCGATCATAGCCCCGTGGATCAACGGTGCAAGATTTGCAAATTTCGTTTAAATAAATAAAACATTATTGGAAATAGCAGTGGATATAATCAATTTTATTTTTTTCATAAAAGAAGTTTCAATAAGTTTCGAGCCCAATTCACGACAATAATATCTATAATAAATAAAACCTCAAAAGTGGATTAATTGATCTCATACAGTGTACTGAGAGTGAGTAAAATGTTGAGAAGTGAAAACGTGAATAATGTGTGTCGTGAAAATTAAGAATTATCTGTTCTACTTCGATATCGTAATATATACATAGATAGCAAATTTGCGAGATTTCGCGTCATGTTGACGTTTGAGGTTATGACCGCCGGAGTGCTGTTGCGTGCAGAGTGTAGAAAAATAAAAGTGGTTATTGAAAAGTGGAAGGAATCGATATTATTAATGACGTGACTAATTAGTGTTGAATAATAATAATAATAACAATGAGAAAAAAAACGTTCGTTCATTATAACCTCTAAAACGTTCTTTCCAAACAGAACTTCTATGTTGTGTAATTACATTAAAGAAAGAGGTGGATGGTTGTGTGTAAACGAATTCAAATAAATTTTAAAAAACTTTGGTCAAGTAATTCAATGTATTGTTGTCATAATTTCTTTCATTTAGTTTGGCTGTGTTCACCGGTCCCTTTTTTCCACCTCCTTAGCTTACAGTGTATTGTCATACCAATTTCTATTTGTTCTCCAGACAATACGAGAGATATTCGTATTTCTATTTTTTTATATTCATTTCAACAAGATAATTTGAAATATTTATAACAAAAAGCCTTCATGATTGCTTGTTCATACACCCAAGTTTTGAAAAATCTTTGGGCCATGTAAATGCATAGATATATTCACTTGAGTTGTTACATGATAAATTTGGAAATTTATTTCAATAAGTCATTGGGTGCTTAATTTTCATGATATCAAAATTTGTATCTTCGAAATGCAATGAACACCTCTAAAGTTCGACAAAGTGATAAAGCGACATGTATATTGAATATTTCCAGACCATGTTTGCGATTGGCATTGTGGGTTGAAAAATTCATGTCTGTAAGTCTACACCTGATCATTTTTGGATGTGATCAAATATTTTGTCTGCGGATAACCATGGAGACATACAAGATTACAGCATTTTGCTTGCTTCAACATGCATTGTATCTGTCACTTTTTTCTTGAATGTGTCATAATAAGTTTCAAAAATGTGGTTTATGTGATTTTGAAGTGTTTTCCCTACAGCACCAAAGTCTGTATAACTGGTATGTAGCAAGTACCTATGAACTTTGATATTTCTGTGAAATAGCAGGTATGCTAATCTTTTAACTTTTTGGTTCTGACTGGAATATATTAACGAAGATATTCATTACTAAAGCACCTACTTATTTCTGAATAGATCTGAAATTACTGTCTTTAGAAACTAATGCACAGATACATGAAACAATTTTGATTTCTGTTCTCTTTCAATTCCGCTGTCTTTTTTCTTTTTAACTATGGCTCTGCTCTTTCCGATACTTGTTTTGACTCCATCGGTTTGCCGCCGATCGATGCATATTATTAATTGGTTGCCTAATATGTGTCCTATGATTTTCTACTATTTCTTCATGCTGATTGTGGTAACGTGATTCAAGAGGTTTCCAATTATGATCATCAATCGCACATTTTGTACAACAGATTCTCAAAACAGTTTCTGGTCTTGATATAAGTGTAGTTATTCGTTTTCCACCTGGTCTGTCGAGTAATAAATTTTGAAACTTGTTCCAAAAAGTCTTTGGATGCTTTTTTTGCTGATAATATGAAAAGTTGAATCTTCGGAATGCAGTAGGCAAACACAAATATTGACAACAATACTTATGAAATGACGTGTATGTTGAGTATTCCTATTCTGCAAACTGCAAATGTGGAATTATTGGTGAAAACATTCATTACGATAAGTGTACAGTTGCTCAGTTTTCGATGCGATTAAGTATAATACCTGCCACCATCATGGAAACCTACAGAATTTCTGAATGTTATGTGCGCTATGTAATTTTAATGTAACATCAAGACTTCTAACAACTTTCCACTCTAATACTATAGATTTGGATCATTGAAATACAGCAAAAATCTGCAAACTATAAAATTTATATACTGTGCCAATCATTTTATTTTTTGACTCGCACCGTAACATAAATATGAAGTGAAAAATTCATTACAAAAGTCTTCAGTTGCTCATTTATGGATTGATTTGAAATTGCTGTCTTCCAAACTCATTGCGCAGATACATTGAATTGCAGCAGATACCTGCGAACTTGGAAATTTCTGTGGATAAATATGTGTGCTAAGTATCACCCCCTATCTTTATGGTAATATGTAATGGAACTTTGTTCAGCAAGTTTTAAAGTATTTCTTTTCAAATAGTATTAAAGTTTGTATTACTGCGGTATGGAGCGAAACCTTCAAACTTTGATATTTTTGTGTCGCAGCATGTGGGCCAATTATTTAAATTCTTTACTCCAACCGTAACATGTAATTTCAAAAATTCATCACAAAAGTTTTCAGCTTTACTAATTATCTTAATTTTCCTTTTTCTAAATTCTATGCTAAATTTCTGAATTTCCTAATTTATTTCTAAATTATCCTGAAATGAAATTGTTTTCCTCCACAAGCAATGCAGGTACCTTAAACGTCTTTGAATTCCGTTGCTCTGTTGAATCAAGTACGCTCAGTTTTTTTTACTTCTTTGAATTCTGACATAATAAATGTTTCCGGGTGCCTTTTTTCTGCAACTATCAAACTGTAGATAATTGGATCTCCGCGGCCACTTGCAAACTTTGGAAATATATTTCATCGGGGGCATGTTTTGGATGACACGAAAATGTCTAGATTCAGAATGCAAAAACGACATTTAAAAATGGCCAATTCTGTTGTATTCGTTGTGTCTTGAATTTGATCTATCTTTTCTCTTTTCCTTTCTTTTCACTAACGTTATAAGCCGGAAATCATATCTCAGCCCGCAACACGCATTGCTACATGCTCTTGAGTTTCCAATGGACAAAACATATTAGAAGACAAGGAGAAAAATCACCAATGTCCAAGAACAAACCTCTATCGAAATATTACCAGTACAATTTTGACGAAATTTAGGTCTTTTTTCGTGGAAACCAACGTTATAAGCCGAAAATCATATCACGACCTACAACCTGCTTTTCACCGTGCTCTTTGGTTCCTAATTGACAAAACATATTAGAGTACAAGGAAAAAAATCGCCAAAGTCCAAGGAGAGACCTGTGACGAAATATTTTCAGTACAATTTGGATGAAAAATAGGTCTTTTTTCGTAGAAACCAACGTTATAAGCCGAAAATCATATCTCGGCCTCCAACCCGCTTTCCATCGTGCTCTTTGGTTCCTAATTGACAAAACATATTAAGGTACAAGGAAAAAAATCGCCAAAGTCCAAGAACAAACCTGTGACGAAATATTTCCAGTTCAATTTTTACGAAAAATAAGTCTTTTTTAGTGGAACCCAACGTTATAAGCCGAAAATCATATCCCGGCCTCCAACCCGCTTTCGACGGTGCTCTTGTGTTCCTGATTGACAAAACATATTAGAGTACAAGGAAAAAAATCGCCAAAGTCCAAGAACAAACCTGTGACGAAATATTTCCAGTTCAATTTTTACGAAAAATAGGAATTTTTTCGTGGAAACCTACGTTATAAGCCGAAAATCATATCCCGGCCTCCAACCCGCTTGCGGCCGTGCTCTTGGGTTCCTAATTGACAAAACATATTAGAGTACAAGGGAAAAAATCGCCGAAGTTCGAGGACAGACCTGTGACGAAATATGTCCAGTACAATTTTGACGAAAAATAGGTCTTTTTTCGTGAAAACCAACGTTATAAGACGAAAATCATAAATAATTCATAGAAATTTAAACTAAAATCCTATAGTCAACTGAACATAAATAAGGAACTTTTGAGAAAAAAGACGTGATATCAAACCATAAACTTCCCCTAGGAAAAAAAAGGTTGGGACAAGTACATTGATGGTCCCTCGTTTGCTGATAATTCCATCCATGAAAAAAACTTTAAAAATATTTTCTTTTTAAATTGTCAAAAAAATGATTTTATAAAAAAAAAAATCGAACAATTCGAAAAAATTTTCACAAATCTTGAAAAAACATTATCTGTAAAAAAAACTAATCTGTATCTACTTTTTAAAGTGTCAAAAGAATCAAATAACAAGTAAAAAAAAAAAACCGAAAAATCGCGCTTGAAATCATTTTGGAAACCGATGCCTCATTCTTCTTATTTGATTTGAACAGCTAAATCAATTGAAAAAAATTCCATCTAATTTACGTGCAGCATTAAAATGTATTATATCAATTCGAGGCCAAGTATTTTTTAATGAATTGAAAATGTTACCACTTGAGTTACGTGCAGCACTAAAATTTATGATATCAATAGAAGGACAAGTAATTTATGAGTAACTCCAAATTTCAACATTATGGAATTGTTCTAAGAAGCTTTTAAATCCAAAAAAATCACATGCAAGCTAGTCATTTCTTACTCTATGGTGGCAAAGACTTATAAGAAAATCGATTCTTTTCAGACTTTCAGGAGCTTCTGATATTATTCACAATATTCGACGTCGATTGGATCGATACAAATAATGTTTAAATATGAGTTAAAAGTACTTGTCCGGCCCATCATTTTCCATTAAAATTGTTTATTCAAATAAAAATCAGGGCTTCTCTAGAACTGATCGAGCACAAATATTCATGCAGAGCGTATTTAGAGAGTTATCTTCAAGTAATATTCCCTTAATTGCACTAATTGAATAAGAATGGAAACGAATTGTCCTGTACTATACAAGGGATGTTATTGTGCATCGATAAATAAAAAACATTTTGCACATTAAATATGTTCAAGCTTCCAAAAATAACTCCCCAGTTGGTATTGGAATGACGGCAATTTTTACTTCTCACTTTTTCCAGCGAACGAATTTCATTCGGTATAACTAACCTATACTATTATTAAGAACATTAAACTAATAATAAATCGCATGTCAATAAATTTTTAACCGGATTCTGCCGTACAATTTCGTTTTTTTATGATTGATTTTTATTTGAATGAATAGTGATGGGCCGGACAAGTACTTTTAACTCATATTTAAACATTATTTTTATCGATCCAATCGACGTCGAATATTGTGAATAATATCAGCAGCTCCTGAAAGTCTGAAAAGAATCGATTTTCTTATAAGTCTTTGCCACCATAGAGTAAGAAATGACTAGCTTGCATGTGATTTTTTTGGATTTAAAAGCTTCTTAGAACAATTCCATAATGTTGAAATTTGGAGTTACTCATAAATTACTTGTCCTTCTATTGATATCATAAATTTTAGTGCTGCACGTAACTCAAGTGGTAACTTTTTCAATTCATTAGAAAATACTTGGCCTCGAATTGATATAATAAATTTTAATGCTGCACGTAAATTAGATGGAATTTTTTTCAATTGATTTACCTGTTCAAATCAAATAAGAAGAATGAGGCATCGGTTTCCAAAATGATTTCAAGCGCGATTTTTCGGTTTTTTATTTTTTACTTGTTATTTGATTCTTTTGACACTTTAAAAAGTAGATACAGATTAGTTTTTTTTACAGATAATGTTTTTTCAAGATTTGTGAAAATTTTTTCGAATTGTTCTATATTTTTTTTTATAAAATCATTTTTTTGACAATTTAAAAAGAAAATATTTTTAAAGTTTTTTTCATGGATGGAATTATCAGCAAACGAGGGACCATCAATGTACTTGTCCCAACCTTTTTTTTCCTAGGGGAAGTTTTTTGTATTACGCGTGCAATAGCGGTGTATATTCCACTTGAATATCCCGTGACGAACTGATATTTGTCTCCAAAAATTGCTTTGAGGAATATGAAAATATACGCAACACCCAAGCCAGATAAGCACGCTTGGCAGAACGATAAACAAGGAGACAGATGCCACAAGGCTACAACCTACGCACAACTATAACTACGCACATCAAGAGACTCGGTAGAGTCTCGGGACAAGTACATTGACAGCCCTGTCGTCTGCTGGCCCGAGCTCGCCGAGACTATATTATCTCTGAATAAACCGATTCGCGGTGGTGGGGGTAAAACTGGCATGTGATTTTCTAGAATTGCGGAGCCCAGGAGATTTGTTGTAAAGCGAAAATCAGTTTGGAGATTAATTTTCAAAATCCCTTTCGAATGAGCCCAAAGTCAATGTGAGCGGTGCCGTAATTGCTGAGAAAAAACTTTGCACAGGCCTAAGATTATGCAAAAGTTACTAACACACTTATAAACTGGAGGTATCTGTATACGCGTTTTGACCGACACATATAAGAGCATTTTGATGCCCTTCATAGCCAATCCGCACCGAGGAAATACCGGTTTCAATCAATCGCCGATTAGAAAACTTCTCAATGGTCCTGTCGTCTATCTTCACACCGTCAGTCTTCTTGTAACATCATCGTTCCCATGTTTGTTTTACGATACTCTACGTTCGGACGCTGAAAGCGTGTAAGCGCCCAAGTCGAACGCACCCTTCGTGTCACATAATTTATATCTACTGTCAGAATAATTTTTTTCGGTCACCGTCTGCGTAAATTCTTTCATCGTCCATATAATAAAATTTCGGGGAAACAGTGCGAGATGTTTAAATTTGATTCACAGTTCTTATATAACTGTAAAATGTGTTATGCGAATTTCGTGAAAACAGTGCGGTTTAGATCAATCTCATGGCTATGTGTTCGCAAGTGTTTGTTAATATATAATCATTAATGTTGGGAAATGTCTCCTTGTATAAACACTTTGACTTTTACGTTCATTTTGTGACATAATTTTCTTGCAATCATTTGTTCTTATTTGGTTAAATTTTCAACAGGAGATTTGCGAGAAAAAAAAAACGTTCGTTCATTATAACCTCAAACGCTCTTTCCAAACTGTGTGCCTTACTAAATTGTATGTCATGCAATTATATTGAAAAAAAACTCGCGAAATTGGTTGTATATAAATGAAATCATTTAAATTAAAAAAAATGTTGATTAAATAAAAGTGTCTAATCTAGTGCATTCTAATATTTTCTTTCATTGAGTTTGGCTGTGCTCTCCACTCCCTTTTTTCTACCTTCTTAGCTTACAGAATATCCCTACCAATTTAAATTCATTATTCTCTAGATAATACGTGTGTTGTGGGTTCCTCGTAATGATTTCAACAACATAATATGAAAAATATAGACCGAAGAGTCTAGTTTATACAATTTGGGCCGAGTAAATGCATAGATATTCCCTTGAGTTGCGTGATGTATTTGGAAATTTATATCAAAAAGTTATTGGGTGCTTTATTTCTCGTGATATTAAAATTTGTATTGTTGAAATGCAATGGACACCTCTAAAGTTGAAGAACGTTATGAAAGGACATATATAGAGAGTATTTCTACTCCATATTTGCAATTGGCATTATGGGTTGAAAAATTTATGTCTGTAAGTCTACGCCTGATCTTTTGGGTATGATCAGATATTTAGTCTGCGAATAGCCATGGAGACATACAAAAGTACACCATTTCGCTTGCCTCAACATGCACCATGTCTTTCACTTTTTCTCTCAAATGTGACATAATAACATTCGAGAATGTGGTTCAGGAAATTCTGAAATGTTTTTCCCCATAGTATCAAAGTTTGTATTACCAGTATGCAGCGAGTACCTGTAAACTTTGATATTTCTGTAAAGCAGCCAGTGTGAAAATCATTTCACTTTTTGGTATCGACTGTAGTAGTATATAAACAGAGAAAGTCATTACTAAATTCTTCAGTCGCTTATTACTGAATAGGTCTGAAATTGCTGTCTTCGAAAGCCAGTGCACAGATACATCAAACAATTTTGAGCTCTGTTGGCTGTTAAGCGTACTGTCTTTATTACTTTCAGTATTGGCATAATTAAATTAATGAATCTGTGGTCTGTAGGAAAATGAAGATGAATGAACCGCCGCGGATACTTGCAAACTTTGAAAATTCTGTGTATTAACATATGCGCCAGATATTATCGCTTCGCATTTTTGATTATGGAATATGGACATGAATAAATAATAAAAATTACAGAAGAAATATAAAATATGGATATGTATGAATAATAAGTAAATAAACATAATAAAAAAATAATCTTAAATGTTACAAAAAGTCAGCGGTGACTCATTTCAGAATGGCATAACATTTTATGGTTTCAGAAGGCCATGCATACATAGAAAAATAAGCGATTCTGTTGGTCTAGACACACTATATTGTTTCTTGCTCCTATTGAAACTCGGTGGGTACATGCAGAATTTGAAAATTTTGTGCATCGACATGTGTACATTCACTTTGCATCTCTGGATATAGTGATATGAATAAAAATGAATTCATCGAAAAGTCATTGGAAAGCTCATTTCAAATGCAATAAAAACTTCTATCTTCAGAATGCAATATATATAATATCATAAAACTGCCAATTCTGTTGGATTTATTTTTGAATTTTATCTATCTCTCACTTGAATTTTGGAAAAAAAGGATCGAAAAAATCTGTTCTATGAAAAAAGTCTTCACATTCCTTCATTCCTGGTATGAAGACTTGGGAAAAATCGCCAAAGTCTAGGGATATATCTGTGCCGATATTTTTTTACATCAAATTTTACGAAAAATAAGTCCTTTTTCGTGGAAACCAAAGTGACAAACCGAAAATAATATCTCGGCCTCCAATGTGCATTCCTCGGTGCTCTTGGGTTCCCAATGAGCATAATATATTAGAGTACAAGGGAAAAAAACACCAAAGCCCAAGGACAAATATGTAACAAAATATTTTCAGTACATCTTTGACAAAAAGTTGGTCTTTGTTCGTGGAAACCAAAGTTACAAGCTGAAAATCATATCTCGGCCTCCAACGCGCATTCCTCCGTGCTCTTGGGCTCCTAATAAGCATAACATATTAGAGTAGAAGGGAAAAATCGACAAAGTCCAAGAACAGACCTGTGATAAAATATTTTTAGTTCAATTGTGACGAAAAGTTTGTCTTTTTTCGCGGAAACCAAAGTTACAAGACGAAAATCATATCTCGGCCTCCAACGCGCATTCCTCCGTGCTCTTGAGTTCCCAGTGGGCATAACCTATTATAGTACAAGAAAAAAAATCGCCTAAGTCCACGGACAGACTTATGACGATATTTTTTCTGTACAATTTTGACGAAAATTTGGTCTTTTTTCGTGGAAACCAAAATTTTTAACCGAAAATCATACCTCGGCACCCATCGCGGATTTCTCCATGCTCTTGGGTTTCTAATGGCCATAATATATTAGAGTAAAGGAAAAAAATCGCTAAAGGCCAAGGACAGACCCGTGACGAAATATTTTCAGTATAATTTTGACGAAAAATCGGTCTTTTTTTCTCGGAATCCGTCGTTAAGAGCCGAAACTCATATTCCTGCCACCAACATGAACTTCCTCATGTTCTTGGGTTCCTAATGGATATAACGTGACGTAAAAAGAAAACGCGCCTGGAACTCTACCCCTGCGGTGGTGCGGAAAAGAGATCACAGTATCATATCATCATCGTGCGTGTTTAAAATCTTTGAAAATGCACCAACAAAATAATAATCTTAAAAAACATACTAACTAAATAACACATGAAAATTGAAATTTCAATTCTATAGCCATCAAAATGAAATCGAGGAAGTCGAGAAAAAAAACGTGATATCAAACCCCGAAATTCCCCTAGGGAAAAAAGGTTGGGACAAGTACATTGATGGTCCCTTGTTTCTGGATGACATAGAAAAAATATTCAAAACCAGGAAAAAAATTCTATAGATGTAAAAAAGGAAAAATTTAAAAGTTCAAAAAAATTCAACAGAAATAAGAAATAATCGAAAAAAATTCTATAAAGGAAAATAAAAAATTTTCAAAAAAATGCATAAATATTGAGCAAATTGAAAAATATACTATCCAAGTTTCATGCAGTATAAAAATGTATGATATCAATTGGAGGCCAAGTTTTTATTGATAATTTGGAATATTTATCGAACAAATTGTTGGAAACTTTCATTGAAAAATTGACGTTTTATGCATAGGAGCCACTAATCATTCATCAAGAGACTCGGTAGAGTCTCGGGACAAGTACATTGACAGCCCTGTCGTCTGCTGGCCCGAGGCTCTCGCCGAGACTATACTTTCTCTGAATAAAACGATTCGCGGTGGTGGGGGTAAAATTGGCATGTGATTTTCTTTAATAGCGAAGCTCATGAGTTATGTACGGCTTTGAAAATTGAACTTTAAGCTAATTAAGAAGTTCTCTGTCGAACGAGCCCAAAATCAGCATTCTCGGTGGCGTATTTGCTGAGAAAAAACTTTGCACGGGCTCAAGATTATGCAAAAAGTACCAACACATTTACGCAGCTGATGTATCCGTATATGGGTTCAGACCGATACATACAAGGGCTTCTTGATGCCCATCATAACCAATCACCGGTGAGAATCTATCCGTCTCGACCAATCGCCGATGAGAAAGTTTCTGATAGTCCTCAATGTTTTCTTGTATACCGTCTGTTATCGTCTGTTATGTTATTATAAAGTGATTGCGATCGTAGCCCCGTGGATCAACGGTGCAAGATTTGCAAATTTCGTTTAAATAAATAAAACATTATTGGAAATAGCAGTGGATATAATCAATTTTATTTTTTTCATAAAAGAAGTTTCAATAAGTTTCGAGCCCAATTCACGACAATAATATCTATAATAAATAAAACCTCAAAAGTGGATTAATTGATCTCATACAGTGTACTGAGAGTGAGTAAAATATTGAGAAGTGAAAACGTGAATAATGTGTGTCGTGAAAATTAAGAATTATCTGTTCTACTTCGATATCGTAATATATACATAGATAGCAAATTTGCGAGATTTCGCGTCATGTTGACGTTTGAGGTTATGACCGCCGGAGTGCTGTAGCGTGCAGAGTGTAGAAAAATAAAAGTGGTTATTGAAAAGTGGAAGGAATCGATATTATTAATGACGTGACTAATTAGTGTTGAATAATAATAATAATAACAATGAGAAAAAAAACGTTCGTTCATTATAACCTCTAAAGCGTTCTTTCCAAACAGAAATTCTATGTTGTGTAATTACATTAAAGAAAGAGGTGGATGGTTGTGTGTAAACGAATTCAAATAAATTTTAAAAAACTTTGGTCAAGTAATTCAATGTATTGTTGTCATAATTTCTTTCATTTAGTTTGGCTGTGTTCACCGGTCCCTTTTTTCCACCTCCTTAGCTTACAGTGTATTGTCATACCAATTTCTATTTATTCTCCAGACAATACGAGAGATATTCATATTTCTATTTTTTTTATATTAATTTCAACAAGATAATTTGAAATATTTATAACAAAAAGCCTTCATAATTGCTTGTTCATACACCCAAGTTTTGAAAAATCTTTGAGCCATGTAATAATGTATAGATATATTCACTTGAGTTGTTACATGATAAATTTGGAAATTTATTTCAATAAGTCATTGGGTGCTTAATTTTCATGTTATCAAAACTTGTATCTTCGAAATGCAATGAACACCTCTAAAGTTCGACAAAGTGATGAAGCGACATGTATATTGAATATTTCCAGACCATGTTTGCGATTGGCATTGTGGGTTGAAAAATTCATGTCTGTAAGTCTACACCTGATCATTTTTGGATGTGATCAAATATTTTGTCTGCGGATAACCATGGAGACATACAAAATTACAGCATTTTGCTTGCTTCAACATGCATCGTATCTGTCACTTTTTTTTTGAATGTGTCGTAATAAGTTTCAAAAATGTGGTTCATGTAATTTTGAAGTGTTTTTCCCTATAGCACCAAAGTCTGTATAACTGGTACGTAGCAAGTACCTATGAACTTTGATATTTCTGTGAAATAGCAGGTATGCCAATCTTTTAGCTTTTTGGTTCCGACTGGAATATATTAACGAAGATATTCATTACTAAAGTCTTCACCTACTTATTTCTGAATAGATCTGAAATTACTGTCTTCAGAAACTAATGCACAGATACATGAAACAATTTTGATTTCTGTTCTCTTTCAATTGCGCTGTCTTTTTTCTTTTTAACTATGGCTCTGCTCTTTCCGATCCTTGTTTTGACTCCATCGGTTTGCAGCGGATCGATGCATATTATTAATTGGTTGCCTAATATGTGTCCTATGATTTTCTACTATTTCTTCATGCTGATTGTGGTAACGTGATTCAAAAGGTTTCCAATTATGATCATCAATCGCACATTTTGTACAACAGATTCTCAAAACAGTTTCTGGTCTTGATATAAGTGTAGTTATTCTTTTTCCACCTGGTCTGTCGAGTAATAAATTTTGAAACTTGTTCCAAAAAGTCTTGGGATGCTTTTTTTGCTGATAATATGAAAATTTGAATCGTCGGAATGCGGTAGGCAAACACAAATATTGACAACAATACTTATGAAATGACGTGTATGTTGAGTATTCCTATTCTGCAAACTGCAAATGTGGAATTATTGGTGAAAACATTCATTACGATAAGTATACAGTTGCTCAGTTTTCGATGCGACTAAGTATAATACCTGCCAACATCATGGAAACCTACAGAATTTCTGAATGTTATGTGCGCTATGTGATTTTAATGTAACATCATGACTTCTAACAACTTTCCACTCTAATACTATAGATTTGGATCATTGAAATACAGCAAAAATCTGCAAACTATAAAATTTATATACTGTGCCATTCATTTTATTTTTTGACTCCCACCGTAACATAAATATGAAGTGAAAAATTCATTACAAAAGTTTTCAGTTGCTCATTTATGGATGGATTTGAAACTGCTGTCTTCCAAACTCATTGCGCAGATACATTGAATTGCAGCCGATACCTGCGAATTTGGAAATTTCTGTGGATAAGTATATGTGCTAAGTATCACCCCCTATCTTTGATTATGGTAATATGTAATGGAACTTTGTTCAGCAAGTTTTAAAGTGTTTCCTTTCAAATAGTGTTGAAGTTTGTATTACTGCAGTATGGAGCGAATACCTTCAAACTTTGATATTTTTGTGTCGCAGCATGTGTGCCAATCATTTAAATTTTTTACTCCAACCGTAACATGTAATTTCAAAAATTCATCACAAAAGTTTTCAGCTTTACTAATTATCTTAATTTTCCTTTTTCTAAATTCTATGCTAAATTTCTGAATTTCCTAATTTATTTCTAAATTATCCTGAAATGAAATTGTTTTCCTCCACAAGCAATGCAGGTACCTTAAACGTCTTTGAATTCCGTTGCTCTGTTGAATCAAGTACGCTCAGTTTTTTTTACTTCTTTGAATTCTGACATAATAAATGTTTCCGGGTGCCTTTTTTCTGCAACTATCAAACTGTAGATAATTGGATCTCCGCGGCCACTTGCAAACTTTGGAAATATATTTCATCGGGGGCATGTTTTGGATGACACGAAAATGTCTAGATTCAGAATGCCAAAACGACATTTAAAAATGGCCAATTCTGTTGTATTCGTTGTGTCTTGAATTTGATCTATCTTTTCTCTTTTCCTTTCTTTTCACTAACGTTATAAGCCGGAAATCATATCTCAGCCTTTAACACGCATTGCTACATGCTCTTGAGTTTCCAATGGACAAAACATATTAGAAGACAAGGAGAAAAATCACCAAAGTCCAAGAACAAACCTCTATCGAAATATTTCCAGTTCAAATTTGACGAAATTTAGGTCTTTTTTCGTGGAAACCAACGTTATAAGCCGAAAATCATATCACGACCTACAACCTGCTTTCCACCGTACTCTTTGGTTCCTAATTGACAAAACATATTAGAGTACAAGGAAAAAAATCGCCAAAGTCCAAGGAGAGACCTGTGACGAAATATTTTCAGTTCAATTTTTACGAAAAATAGGTCTTTTTTCGTGGAAACCTACGCTATACGCCGAAAATCATATCCCGGCCTCCAACCCGCTTGCGGCCGTGCTCTTGGGTTCCTAATTGACAAAACATATTAGAGTACAAGGGAAAAAATCGCCGAAGTCCGAGGACAGACCTGTGACGAAATATGTCCAGTACAATTTTGACGAAAAATAGGTCTTTTTTCGTGAAAACCAACGTTATAAGACGAAAATCATAAATAATTCATAGAAATTTAAACTAATATCCTATAGTCAACTGAACATAAATAAGGAACTTTTGAGAAAAAAGACGTGATATCAAACCATAAACTTCCCCTAGGAAAAAAAAGGTTGGGACAAGTACATTGATGGTCCCTCGTTTGTTGATAATTCCATCCATGAAAAAAACTTTAAAACAAAATTTTTATAAAAAATGGGCAAAAAAATTATTTTATAAAAAAAATACAGAACAATTCGAAAAAAATTTCACAAATCTTGAAAAAGCATTATCTTTAAAAAAAACTAAACTTTATCTCTTTTTTAAAGTGTTAAAAGAATCAAATAACAAGTAAAAAATAGAAACCGAAAAATCGCGCTTGAAATCATTTTGGAAACCGATGCCTCATTCTTCTTATTTGATTCGAAGGGCTAAATCAACTAAAAAAAATTCCATCTAATTTACGTGCAGCATTAAAATTTATTATATCAATTCGAGGCCAAGTATTTTCTAATAAATTGAAAAAAGTTACCATTTGAGTTACGTGCAGCACTAAAATTTATGATATCAATCGAAGGACAAGTAATTTATGAGTAACTCCAAATTTCAACATTATGGAACTGTTTTAAGAAGCTTTTAAATCCAAAAAAATCACATGCAAGCTAGTCATTTCTTACTCTATGATGGCAGAGACAATCGATTTTTTTCAGACTTTCAGGAGCTACTGATATTATTCACAATATTCGACGTCGATTGGATCGATAGAAATTATGTTTAAATATGAGTTAAAAGTACTTGTCCGGCCCATCACTTTTCATTTAAATCAAATAAAAATCAATCATAAAAAAACGAAACTGTACGGGAGAATCCGGTTAAAAATTTATTGAAATGCGATTTAGGTTAGTTATGCCGAATGAAATTCGTTCGCTGGAAGAAGTGAGAAGTAAACACTGCCGTCATAGCAATACAAACTGGGGAGTTATTTTGGAAGCTTCAACATATTTAATGTGCAAAATGTTTTTTATTTATCGATGCACAATAACATCTTTTGTATATTACAGCACAATTTGTTTCCATTCTTATTAAATTAGTGCAATTAAGAGAAAATTACTTGAAAATAACTCTCTAAATTCCCTCTGCATGAATATTTGTGCTCCAACAGTTCTAAAAAAGCCCTGATTTTTATTTAAATATAATAAGTTTAATGGAAAGTGATGGGCCGGACAAGTACTTTTAACTCATATTTAAACATAATTTCTATCGATCCAATCGACGTCGAATATTGTGAATAATATCAGTAGCTCCTGAAAGTCTGAAAAAAATCGATTGTCTCTGCCATCATAGAGTAAGAAATGACTAGCTTGCATGTGATTTTTTTGGATTTAAAAGCTTCTTAAAACAGTTCCATAATGTTGAAATTTGGAGTTACTCATAAATTACTTGTCCTTCGATTGATATCATAAATTTTAGTGCTGCACGTAACTCAAATGGTAACTTTTTTCAATTTATTAGAAAATACTTGGCCTCGAATTGATATAATAAATTTTAATGCTGCACGTAAATTAGATGGAATTTTTTTTAGTTGATTTAGCCCTTCGAATCAAATAAGAAGAATGAGGCATCGGTTTCCAAAATGATTTCAAGCGCGATTTTTCGGTTTTTATTTTTTACTTGTTATTTGATTCTTTTAACACTTTAAAAAAGAGATAAAGTTTAGTTTTTTTTAAAGATAATGCTTTTTCAAGATTTGTGAAATTTTTTTCGAATTGTTCTGTATTTTTTTTATAAAATAATTTTTTTGCCCATTTTTTATAAAAATTTTGTTTTAAAGTTTTTTTCATGGTAATAATTATTTTCGAGAAAAAAGAAGTTCGTGAAAAAAAATTCATAACGGAAGTTACGTGTAGTACTAAAATTGATTATATCTATTCGAGGCCAAGTATTTATCAATGCTGTAAAAAAACTAGAGACAAGTACATTTATGCCCTCTGGGAAATCATCTGTAAAATCATGGAAATCAATGGTCGTAAGACTTTAAATCCAAGAAACAAAACGTTGTTACATAAATGCAGAAGTTGCCGAGCACATCGCACTACGAACAAAAGAATTACAAAAGAAGAAAAATAGGACACAACAAATTACAACCACAAAGAATACAAAGACAAAACATTACAAAAACAAATTGCGACTAAAATAAATTAAGATCATAAAAATTTAAAAAAAATTACCCACGGAAAAAAATTATATACCAAAAAATTGAAACAAAAAAAATTTGGCCGTTGTACTTGGCGTTTTTTTTCTAGCTAATATTATCTAATTTACCTGTATCTTATACTCACAAATTCGAAAGTCGAGTAAAACGCCAAGTACAACGGCCAAATTTTTTTTGTTTCAATTTTTTGGTATATAATTTTTTTCCGTGGGTAATTTTTTTTAAATTTTTATGATCTTAATTTATTTTAGTCGCAATTTGTTTTTGTAATGTTTTGTCTTTGTATTCTTTGTGGTTGTAATTTGTTGTGTCCTATTTTTCTTCTTTTGTAATTCTTTTGTTCGTAGTGCGATGTGCTCGGCAACTTCTGCATTTATTTAACAACGTTTTGTTTCTTGGATTTAAAGTCTTACGACCATTGATTTCCATGATTTTACAGATGATTTCCCAGAGGGCATAAATGTACTTGTCTCTAGTTTTTTTACAGCATTCGTGCTGTGTTGCAGGTTTATTTGACGACTTTTTGTGTACTCGAAATCTGAAATTTTATGGGATACATTGAAAAATTGAAATAATGATCATAAAATTGAAACATCTGATCACCCAATAAAGCAGTTTATATATTCACCTACACCCATCTCTCTCTATATATTTATTTTGACATGCTGAAGCCGAATTCCAAAATACCGTGAAAATAGGTGAAAATTGCGAAAAATGGTCGTTGAGCAAAATTTTGTTGACCTAAATCTAGAATGTTTCTCGTGTTTTTCGAAAGTTCTGATAAACAAGGTTTCAGACAATATTTCGGATTTTTCGATTCTCACAAGTGACCCATGAATCTCATTGTCAGTATCCACTTATATATTTGAAGCCCCTGGCTCAAGGAATGTCTTGGTATGAATCAGTTGAGATTTCACACAATCTGGACAAGCGATGAGAATTTTTATTATGAGGTCCAAAAGCTTGGAATATTTCCATGAGGCGCCCGAGACTTTGTAAAACCATGTTGACCAATTGATTTTATTCTTCCGAACAGATGTACCAATATTGCGATCGTAGAAAATCACTCCGTATCGGTTTGAAGTTAAAAGTATTATTAGGAAATTGTGCACCCTTTCCACTGCAAAATCTATCGACGTCAAAAAATCGAATTGAAACTTGAATATTACTTCAGAAATCAATTGACTGTAGAATTTTAATTAAAATTGAACATGACGCTAAACGAGTTTATCAGTTGTGCAGTTTATATTCTGTTTTAGGATGTTTTATCAAAAGGTAATGATTAAAAATGATGAATACAACGTTTTTATCACTCCTTCTTTCGGATCAACAAAATGTTTGCCGGTTCGTTTGCCTGTTTTGCTTTTGAACCAGGCAAATTTCCGGGTCCCTTCCTATTATTGTACCGCGAAACAAGACTCTGCAAGACCGGAAACGAAAAAAAAAACACGTATTAGTTTTGCTATGGCTGAATTTTCAAAAACCCAAGATTTCGCGGTGTCGAGGACGAAATGAACGGTGGTGTGAAAATAATATGTCAACTCGAGGAAAATACAAGAAATAATTCCCTGTCCGTCGAGTAAAGCTCGAATGACCGAGGAATGACCTTCCACAAGAAAAGCGAGTATAAAGTGTACGTAACAAGTTCTAATACTTTGGGAATCCATGAGCTTGGTTCGTTACGACAAAGTCTCCAAACCTTCTGTGTGAAATGAAAAATACCACCAAGCGGAACCATCTGACATTGCTCTGACTCGATAGCATACCATGAATAAATGACGAATGAGAAATAGTAAAGCTGCGACAAGCCTCTTCCACATTTATCAGCACTGGGGATCAAGGGACGCGGTAGCGGCTCGTATTGTTACAAGATTCTGCAATCGAAAACATGCAATTACTGTTTTACTTTGGAAAAACGTTTATCAGAAAATCTTTTAATCATAAATGACATTTTAAATGATTTGATTCCATCCAATAGTCGTAAGACTTTTAAAAGTTCTCTTTAAATTCAAGTCAATAATGAACATTTTTCTGCTTACTTGACAACCATAAACTACATGGCAGAACACACAGCACAGGCATTATTAACATTTTTTTATAGAAGTATCCAAAAGTCTGAGAATTTCAAAACCATTGTCACCAGCTTGTACGTATGCAATTACAATCGCAAGATCTCTATCATCATTTTCTTTTCAGACCACCAGAAATTTTCTCAATGCGTCGAGCCCTTGACTAGAATTAAACTTTCTTAGTGTTTTTCCATACAATGGGTTTGCTTCTTCGGTAGATATTTTTGTAGTCCTTGATCTTATTCGTCACTCCTATCTTGGGTTATTTTATTTATATTTTTCAATGGAATCTATCCAATTTTTGATAAAATAGCATAATGACAATGATAATGATCATCTACAAATCTGATAATATTCAATTTTGGAGAGCTGATGAAAATTGTCGCCAAAGATGCAGAGGCATGGATTTATTTATTTATTTAAATCTCCTTTAAAATGTAAAAGGATATTTAAAAACCAATTTCTCGTGAATTATTGAATAAAATGTTTTCCATGAGAATTGAATAAAGAATCAAAAATGTAATGTGTTAAATTGAATTATTGTAAAAATAGATATATTCAACAAATATACCCATCTATAATATTCAATTCAATTCTACACATTTCCGTTTGGATTCAATATTTATATCATACACAATACATTTTATTTGAAAATTTATTCCGAACTAGGGTGCATTCCGTGCGATTAAGCGTGTGAATAGTTTTCTTGTAGCGCTGCAGCGCTACTTTTATTGCAACAGCGTCTTCAAGCCCACCAATCTTGAAGCAGTTCAATAAGAATAAACAGGAGTACAGGGGGATGGCTCCATAGTTTTCGATGTCCAGGTATATTTCTCAAGAGTTTTTGATGTCTAGGTATATTTCTCTACGGCTTTCGATGGCGAGGTCAACGGCTCCATAGTTTTCGATATTTAGGTCGCTGTAGTTTATGGGGTCGAGAACAATCTCTCAATGATTACCATGTTAACACTGTTATTGTCATTGTTTTTCGATGTTTGAGAGGACGTTTCCATGTTTCATTATCTTTTTCATCTCGTATCATGTTTCATTAGGTTCCAGTATCTAGATTGACAGTTTCATGTTTATCAGTGTCCGGTGATATTCATTCACGATATTCTGGGTTCTTGAAATCTCCCCTGTTATTGAAGACCATGGAGTCTTCGATCAGGATATCGATAACCATGATGAAATATATCCAGACATCGCAAACCATTGAGTCATCGACCTCGACATCGAAAGCTACGGGGAAAATACCTAGACATCAAAAACTGTGGAGCCGTCGGCCTGGACATCGAAAACTATAGAGCTATCGACCCAAACTTTGAAAACCATGGATCCATCAACCCAGACATCGCAAACCGTAGAGAAACATAGCTAGACATGGAAAATTATGGAACCGTCGACCGGGATAGCGAAAACTATGGAGAACTATACCTGGACATGAAAAACCATGGAGAAATATGCCTAGGCATCGAAAAACATGGAGAAGTATACCTAGACATTAAAAACTATAGCGCCGACGACCTGGATAACGGAAACAGTGGAAAAAAATATACCTAGACATTGAAAACCATGAAGAAATATATCTGGACATCGAAAACTATGGAGGCGCCGACTTAAATGTCGAAAACCTTGCAGTCGTCGACCTAGATATCGAAAACTATGGAGCCGTCGATCTGGATATCAAAAACCATGGAACCGTCGACCTAAACATAAAAAACCATGGAGCCTTCGACCTAGACATCGAAAACCATAGAGCTGTCGACCTAGACATCAAAAGCCGTTAAGAAATATACCTAAGGTCGAAATCTATGAAGCCGTTGATGTGAATGGCAACGACTATCATGAATCATACCTAGACATCGAAAACCATGAAGAAATATACCTAGACATCGAAAACCATGGAGAAATATACGTAGACATCGAAGACTATGGACAAATATACCTGGACATCGAAAACCATGAAGAAATATACCTAGACTTCGAAAATCTGGGAGAAATCTATCTAGACATCGAAAACCATGGAGCTGTCGACCTAGACTTCGAAAACCTGGGAGAAATCTATCTAGACATCGAAAACCATGGAGCCGTCGACCTAGAAATCGAAAACTATCAAGCCACCTACGAGAGATGGATTTTGCTTGTGCCCTTGGTGAAAAGGGGTCGAGATCGTTTCTCTACTGCGTATGCACCGACACATCATTCTAACCTCGTACGATGACGCGCGTAATTATTTTTTTCCTGCAAGTTTTGCTCATTCAAAAAATAAAGAATGTACGAATGTACATTTGGCGCATTTTTCACTTAAATTCACTCCAATGCTTATCATCAACGATAAGCACGAGTAAAAAAAAGCCCACTCCAACGATTTACTCGATAGCATCATACCTACTAAAAGAACATTAAACGATAGCATCACACCGACTAAAAGAACATTAAAAAAAAGATTCGGCCACAATACGTGACTCAGATTTCTTGGTAAAACGGACATGTGGTATCCTTTAATCCCTGAATGATTCGATAACATTTCGTGAAATTGACAGCTTAAATTTTGAATACAACGGGGAACTGTCACTTTCCAAATTTTTGAAGCATGAACAGATTCATGGAAATATATAGGTATACAATTTGTATTATGACACCAGAAAAAAATATATAGATATATAAAATGTATTATGGCACCAGATTTGTCACTAAAGAAAAAACAAATAAACATCAAAAATGTGTGCGAAAAAATGCAACATTTTTTGATGAAATTAAAAAATAAATAATTAATATCTTTTCAATGCGTTAAGCTACAGAGATCGTAGAGGTCGCGATCGAAAGATAAAAAAAAATAAAAAATACGTCATCTTGCAGGATTCTTTGGAATACTGTAATTATTCAGTTATTAAAGAAATAAATTTTGAGTGTTATCGAAAACAGCTGAAAAACACTCTCGCTCCGGTAAAGACTCTCTGGAAGCGACTCGTCATACATAAATGTACTTGTCTCAGAGTCGCTACCGCGACTCTAGATAATTTGAAATAGAATCTCCGGCGACAAATGAGTGTTGAGAATCCTCGTCGGGCTCAGAACGTTTCATCGAAATTACTAAAAAATTAATGAAAATATTCTTTCGATAAATAAGAACGATATCAACCCATTTTTTTTAACCTGAACATATAAAAATCGTTAAAAATTCACATGAAAGTCATTCGTTACTTCAAGAAGGTACAGACTTTAAAAATCGATTCCCCTGCGATTTTCAGGATCCCCCGGTATTATTCACAACATTCAACTTCGATTGGATCGGTACAAATTATGTTCAAATACGTTTTAAACGTACTTGTCCGGCCCATCACTTTTTGTTAACTTGTTGTAAAAGTATCGAGTTGGAGTTCAGCTCTTTTGGCCTAAATCCCTTAAATACTCGTCCTCGATAACTCGTCCCTTCCATTGAATGGAGGAGATATTGCCAATTGAAAATTTTTCAATTGATCCAAAGCGTTCTGTCAATTAACCACATAAAATTAAATTCTAGAAAAATGTTTGGCCAATTGGTGGATCATTCATTGGCGATCCGGGCGATACCAGGGCCTGATTTACGCATACATAGAATGCGATACGTCCGTGAGCATCTTCTCGACGCTTAGGTCGACGGCTCGATGGTTTTCTATATCTAGCTCGACGGGTCCATGGTTTTCGATGTCCAGGTTTACGGCGCCATAGTCTTCGATCTCTAGGTCGACGGCTCCATGGTTTTCGATGTCCAGGTTTACGGCGCCATGGTTTTCGATGTCTAGGTCGACGGTGCCATGGTTCATGATGTCTAGGTCGACGACGCCATGGTTTTCGATGTCTAGTTCGACGGCTCCATGGTTTTCGATGTCCAGGTTTACGGCGCCATGGTTTTCGATGTCTAGGTCGCCGCCTCCATGGTTTTCGATGTCTAGGTCGACGGTGCCATGGTTTATGATGTCTAGGTCGACGACGCCATGGTTTTCAATGTCTAGGTCGATGACTCCATGGTTTTCAATGTCTAGGTCGAAGATTCCATAATTTTCGATCTCTAGGTCGACGGCGCCATGGTTTTCGATGTCTAGGTCGCCGGCTCCATGGTTTTCGATGTCTAGGTCGACGGTGCCATGGTTTATGATGTCTAGGTCGACGGCTCCATGGTTTTCGATGTCCAGGTTTACGGCACCATGGTTTTCGATGTCTAGGTCGACGGTGCCATGGTTTATGATGTCTAAGTCGACGACGCCATGGTTTTCAATTTGTAAGGAGCCTAAGGACGCGAGGAAACGAGTGATGCCGAGACAGGGAGGGAGTGTGAATGCGAAGAGGGGAGAGCCGCTCTTCCTTATCGTTGAATTTTGATTTTGGCCGAAGATTTAGAAGTCCGGCGGAACGCGGCTCAGACGGTTGGGTAGTTGGATGAGCCATACACTATCATTAATCCACGGTTGATTGCGTATTCCTGTAAATCTACAACGGATGCCCGGCACGGGGTAGAAACGTGGTGAATTACCAGCCTTTTATAAAAGATACGTATCCAAATTGTTTGTTATCAAATTGTTTTTCCGTTCGTTATTTTCTTACATTAAATAATCACCATGCCGTCCCAAGTTTTTATACAAATCCCGTCGATAGTGGTGTTGACGATCCTCTCACTTCTAGCCCTATATCTCCGGCAATCATTGTTATTTTCTGTGAGCATTTATGTGGAAATGCGGCGAGCGCTCTAATCATTTTGTCGATTTATGTGTTACCCCAAAAGAAAAGAATTAACAAAATACAAAAGAGAAATGAAAATAAATAATATTCGTTACACATAATAAATAAATTAAGAGAATCTATTTATTTAAATTTAGTTTATTACAAATTTCTAGGTCGATGACTCCATGGTTTTCAATGTCTAGGTCAAAGATTCCATGGTTTTCGATGTCTAGGTCGACGGATCCATGGTTTTCGATGTCTTGGCATAGTTGTTCATGGTTTTCGATAAAAAAAAAGTATACCTAGACATTGAAAACCATGAAGCCGTCCACCGAGACATGTAAAACCATGAATAAATATACCTAGACGTCGAGAACCAGGGAGATATATACCGAGACATAAAAACCATGGAAAACTATACCTAGTGTGACAATTTTTATTTTTCACGGTTGTCTCAAATAAAGAATGTGAGAAAATAGGACTCGAGGAGACAATTTCCCGTCTCGCTAGCTCGTTACTTCGGCCACGCATCGACTACGCAGATCTTTTGTAGAATGAAAATTATGGAAAACATCTAATTTACGCCACGCAATTTATTTTATTTTATTTTCATGCGAGTCGTCCCGTAAAATTGGAAAGAAGGATCGGAGTTTGGTCAGGAGTTCACGAATTGAAGGACAGAACATTTGAAACATCGGCGTACTTCGAGCAGGGCTCGTACGCAAAATACAATCACGTCACACCAACACACAAAATTACAGATCACTCGCCACGGAGTATTCTCGAAAGTTCGAGAAGATCGAGAATTTGAAATTTGGAAGAAGTCATCAACACCGCTACATCGAAAATTCAGGGGAGTCCTGTCAAGAGGGGCGTCTGACGCTTAGAAAATATAAAAATCATCGGCAGTATCGTAATTCGTAATGTGAAAAATCTCTTCTCCTCCCGTCATAAAAATATTCATCGTCGTTATAATCGGGCCAGGGGTTAAGTCACATCATAAAGAACCAATTAATCCTTCCCGCGAAAATTCGGTACCCCGTCTAACGCCCCACGAGTATAATTCATGCCACACACCTGTCATAGGGCGAGCATAGATCGAGAAAAGGGGAGAGAGAAGAGCGGTAACGTACTGCGTAACGAGGATCGATATCCTCAGATTTTCGTGAAGTATCGAGCGGGTGAGACGTGTGATCTCGAGAGCACGTAATACCGTGAGTCTTACTCTATTCATTGTCCGTTTTGTTCAGTGAACTCTCGGGGAATGATTATCCCGGAAATTATTGTTCTTTTTGACAAATTTCGTGATCTTTTGGAAACGGGAGAAGTTATTCACGATCGATCCCGATATGAAATTGAAACTTGAGAAAAACGCGGTCACGGTGGCGATTCCGACATGTGCGATTCAGCCAGTAGTATTTTTGTTCGTGTTCCGATCTCGTGGAATCTCCCGAGGACGATTAATGTTCGGGCTAATTGCGTGGCTGGCTCGAAAATCTCAAATTTGGTTAATAATTGTTTTGTTTGAGAAAAATCGTGAGAAAGAGTCGGGAAACAGTGTGGAAGTGTGAGTGAGAAAGAATGAGTGGATCGGGATTGCGAACGCGTGTAACGGGGAATAGCTCGGCTGAGTAACCGAATATCGGGGGCTCAGTAATTTTATCCATCCCGTAATTATTTGTTATCGAATTTTCCATCTTAAATAATTATCTGACCACGAGTAGACCTGTGACAGAAAGAACGAGCTCGGTATGATTTATAGTGAGTGTAGGATCCCGATCGATTGTGTGTGAAGATTGTAGTGTGAGTTCGTGACTTTTTCTCCCGTCTTTATTTTGCGATTCTCCCGGAAAAATTCTCATCGAGATTGGATTATTGTAAAGTTGAAAAGTGATTGTTAAAATAACAAATAAGATATCATCCATTTAATAGTTTTTGGTTTTGCCAGTTATTCTCCAGCTCACCCCGCCCATACCGCTGCAAGCCAAGCCGGCAAATCATCATTTTCCTCCGATTATACTGTGTCACCCCGGTGACTGGCGCCCATGAGAATAAGACCTTTTTCTCAAAAATATAAAGCAGTATGAACGGAAGAATTTGATTTTGTGACAAGTCGGGAAAATTTCGGTCACACTAGACATCGAAAACCATAAAGCAATATTCCTGGACATCGAAAACCATGGAGAAGTATACCTAGACATCGAAAACCATGGAGCAATATGCTTGGGCATCGACAACCATAGAGAAATATACTTAGACATCGAAAACCATGGAGCAATATACCTAGACATCGAAAACCATGATGAAATATACCTAGACATCGAAAACCATGGATCCTTCGACCTAGACATCGGAAACCATGGACCCGTCGACCTATACTTCGAAAACCACGGAGCAATATGTCTGGACATCGAAAAATATAGAGAAGTATACCTAGCCATCGAAAACCATGGAGCAATATACTTGGGCATCGACAACCATAGAGAAATATACTTAGACATCGAAAACCATGGAGCAATATGCCTGGACATCGAAAACCATGAAGGAATATACTTGGACATCGAAAACCATGGAGCAATATGCTTGGACATCGAAAATCATGGAGCAATATACCTGGACATCGAAAACCATGGAGGAATATACTTAGACATGGAAAACCAGGGAGCAATATTCCTGGACATCGAAAACCATGGTGCAATATGCTTGGACATCGAAAACCATGGAGCAATATACCTGGACATCGAAAACCATGGAGGAATATACTTAGACATGGAAAATCATGGAGCAATATTCCTGGACATCGAAAACCATGGAGAAGTATACCTAAACATCGAAAACCATGGATAAACACACCTAGACATCAAAAACCATGGATAAACACACCTAGAGATCAAAAACCATGGATAAACAGACCTGGACATCGAAAACCATGGAGAAATATGCCTGGACATCGAAAACCATGGAGAAATATATCTAGACATCGAAATTCATGGACCCGTCAATCTATACATCCAAAACCATGGGGCAAAATGCCTAGACATCGAAAACCATGATGAAATATACTGAGACGTAACACTCGCGTAGCGGCCCGAGCCCGCTCGAACTATCAAATACTACGCGTGCGAAAAACATCGCGGCGCGATGACGGGCGTGCGTCCCAACCGGCGGCCATGTTGGCGACTGGCACAAAGGCCCGAGCGAGCCGGCGGGCAACGCTCCGAACAGCGCCACTTGACAAGAAATCAAACTAAATCATAATTTCTTTATTCTAATTGTTTTCAAACTTTTTATTTATCAATAAGAGCGTAATTAGGCTCAAAATGTCGGGAAAAATAGCCACTATCAAAGAAAATTAAAGAAAAGGTTAAATCTACGGGAAAATTTGTACAATTTTAAATAGAGCGAGATGCTTGATCACAGCGCATGCGCAGGGCTAATTGTTCATGGGCTATAGGAACCCGAACGTGACTTTTTATGATTTTTCGAATATAATTGAATTAAAAGATATTAAATGAAACAATGAAGCCAAATCACTCAAATAATTAAACAATAACGATTGGCATTGTAATTTTATTACTTTAAAGTCGAGCTGAGCGGAAAATTAATCAAAGCGGAATTCGGCGCATCGGGCAAAATAGCGATCAGCCAATAACAAGGCGCGAATTAAGGCAGCGAGCCAATTGTGAAGCCCGTTACAAAAGAATGCGCAGAACGCGTCCGAAATAGAGAAATTCGGCGTTTGAGAGAATTTAGAGTGGGGAACGGGGTATAAGAGTGGGCGCACGGCTCATTCGAGAGGCAGTTCACCCTATCTCTAGAACCAACTCGGATCTCTTAGAGAACTAGCAGACTCAAATAGAAAAATACACTCTATTCTGGTATAACCTAAAATCCTTTTTCCTACTATTCCTTTGGATGCCTGGGGTATTGGTGAGACTCGGCGACGTATCGATCCCGTAGTCCAGGGTCCACTCCATTTAACCTATAATTTCCGAATTTTCGCTGCACGGGGCATTGGTGAGACTCGGTGACGTATCGATCCCGTGGTCCGTGGGCAAAATTACCTAACCTAGTGAATGCTCAGGACATTGGCGAGACTCGGCGACGTATCGAGCCCGTGGTCTGGGGTTCACATCCTAACCTGTCTTGTGTTTAGAACATTGGCGCCATTCGGCGACGATTGAGGCCCGTGGTCAAGCACAAACTTTCCACCTCACATTTTTTTGGGTTTATTAAGAATAGAAGCGATAAATAAATGATTTTATGATTAATTATTCTTAAATTCAAAATTGTTTTATAATTGATCCGATTTGGTTGGGTCGAACGAAGAAATTAGCATTAAAATTGAATAATTCAATAATCCACAGCCCATTTGAACTATCATACGACACCGAAGTCAAAATAAATCATCTCAACAAATTATGATTATAAAAACAAATAACAAACGAATAAAAGCGTTAATTCAAGAGGCAGCGGTAAGACTAAAGTTTGTATAGCGTCCAAGCCATCACAAATGGAGAAATTGTAATAAAGAAAAGCGTGCAACACTCTTGAATTGCTAGGAAGCGTAAAAATCCAGGTTCAAGCGGTATAGGATTACAGGACATCGGTTGTCAATTATTAGTGTTGCGAATTTCATTATTTTTTGTTTGTTTTTTGTCTGAAAAATCTCATGCAAGCGGAAAGGAAAGGAAACAGAATAAGCAGGGGGCATGATAAACCATAAAGCGTTCTTTAGTGTATGAACAAAAACGAAAACAAATTTGGAAATTCAATCGAAATTTCATACAGAAAAACGCTCCGTTTTTCCGGGTCTTTCGAGTCTTCTCTCGCCTGACTTGGTCAAACAACGCGGACAGACAAAGATTAAAAATAAAAACGCGTATCATTTTGTAAAAACACACAAGTATTGTTTAATAAATTCTTTTTGTTATCTTATCAACACAATTCTCGTCTCTCGTCTCGTTCATACCTGCTTCTTTTAAAATTAAGGTAGCTCGAACCGACGCGTGGTGGCGTTCAGGCCGGGTCGGCAAGAGCGTTACGTTACAACTGGCGCCCCAACAGGGATAGGTATTGCAAACGAGCGTGAGATTGGCTTGAATGAAATTAATTAATTACGTCAAAATGGCAGAGAAGACCGACAGAAACGAAACAGCGAGGGATTCCGGGTTCCAAAATCCCGATGAGCGAACGGCACAAAATGTCGTTTTGACTACCTCAATTCCTCTTCCAGGGGCGGGGAACATTTTTAATGAATCTCGCGGTAACTTTGGATTTAAACAACAAGAGAAATTTGACGATGATAATAAAGATCAGAATGAAGAAATTAAAATGGAGGAATTTGAAACCCCTAAATCAAATCAAGGGAAAATTGAATTCGCGGAATTAAATCATGAGTTATTGATGAGCCTAATCGACGCAATGAAAGAGATGAAGGTACAGGTCCAGAGCATGGCTAACGAGATTGCCCGAAATAATCAGGCCACTAGTGATTTGAGGTCTGAATTTACGGAAAAATTCAAGACTCTGCAAGCTACAATCGCTAGTGATGTCCATAAAATCTATGACCCAATTAATCGTCACGTAACGGGTTTAACAAAAATAGTTCAAGAAAATGAGTCGAAAAGTGCCGTTCTTGAGGTTAGTGTGGCTCAAATACAACTTGACGTCAGCGCAATCAAGAAAAGGGTGGAGAATCTTGAATCTAAGGACAAAATTCATAGTCCGAACACTGAAAGCACCCGGATTGTACCGAAGCCAAGCAAAGAGGTTTCTGACGACGAATCCGAGAACGAAGAGGAAAAATATGAGCCCGAAGAGAAAACAGATAGGATTCGGACGATGCTGCCAATGGACATGCATCCAAATAAAATAAAAATTAAACCTCCTACATACGATGGATCGGAAAGGAAAAGACCAATGAAGTTCATTAAGGAGTTTCGGCATTATTGTGAGGTAACAAACCCCACTATCACTGAAATGAAGTACTTGCTGGGACAGTGTCTAGAAAAGCCGCAAAGGAGTGGTGGGTTCTTATCGAGGACCGTGTCGAGGATTTTGAGGAAGTAAAAAAGAAATTTGTTGAGTGCTTCTGGAGCACGGATGTCCAGAGAAAAGTGAGAAAAGACCTCGAATTCGGACACTACTCTGATAAGGATAACAAAACATCGAAAGTGGAATACACGATCAACATTTTCGGAGCCACGAAAGATCTCATCCCTCCTCCAAGCGACGAGGACATAATCGCATCACTCTCGCAACATTATACGGATGAGATTCAGGCAACTATAATCAGTCGAGGATTCAAAACACTGGAACAATTGATCGAATTCTTGGGAAAGATAGATCGGCATGGACCAATAAATTCGAAAAAGGAGAAGGAAGCTTCTCAAACAAGTCAAAATTAGAACAAAAATGAGCAAAGGCCATTCCGTATGCCTCAAAACAACAATTGGAATAACCAGGGTGGATATCAGAACAATTTCAACCGCGGAAACCCAAACTGGAACCAAAATAACCGACCCAATGGAGGTTATAACAACAATAACGGCTGGAACAATCAACAAAACCGCAATTACCAGCAAAATTACAATCAAAGGCCCAACAACAATTATCAACAAAATTACAACCAGCGGCCAAACAACGGATATCCTCAGCAGAATCGAAATAACGGAAATAATAATCAACAGAACGGATATAATCGACAAAATCAGAATCCGAATTGGAGACCGCAACAGAACAATGGAGGATACCGGCCGCCGAATAATCCGAACGACCATCGTCAAACCAACGAACGACAACAGCCGGAAGTCCAAGCGATGGAGGTCCATCAAGAGCCTCAGCCGTCGACATCCCGGGCGGGAAACAATTAATAACAATGACCAGATTAATAATAAAGGAAACAAACGAGGTACAACGGAGAAAAAGAAGAAGATTAAGAAAAAGAATAAAGAATCTCAGGATGGTTTATCGGATGACCTCCACAATAAGAGCGATAGTTAGGAAATAAAAGTGGCAATAAATACGATTTTCACGGATACTAGGGAATTTTTAATGGAAGAGGGAATAAATGAAGAAGCTTTGCCAATTATACAGTGTCCAGAAATTTATGCTAAAATAGAAGGTATTCAGGTTACAGCGTTAATAGATTCAGGTTCTAGAGTTACCACGATCTCTGAAGAATTTTATTTGGAGAATAGGGAGATTTTGAAAAATTGTCCACTTTTGCCTGTCACGGGAGTGACGGTGAAAGGAGCGATAAAAGGCAAGTTAACGAAGGTTAGGAATCAAATAATGGCAATGACTGAAATTGGGAAAGTTAAAACCTACATAAAATTTTTGATAGTGCCCGGCTTGATTAGGGATGTGTTGCTTGGAGTAGATTCTTTGCAACCGCTTAAAAGTCTAATTGACCTGGGAGCAATGTCTCTCCAGGTGAAATATAATGAAATTATTGATGTAGTGCCCACGATTGGGACTACAGAAAAAGAGAATTTTTTACGAGAAATTGTTTTTGAAGAGAAAGTTAAAGAAATAAAAGAAGAAGAGAGTTTGAAGCCGGAGCAAAATTTGAAATTGAAAAAGAGAAATATTGAGAAAATTTGTGAGCCAATCCAAAATTTGATTTTTGATAATAGAAGTGATGAGGAAATAACTCTTGAGAAGATTAACGAGATCGTGGAACAAACTAAGCTCTCATTAGAACAAAAAGAAGCACACAAGGAGGTAATTTGGAATAGAAGGGAAGTCTTTCGTAAAATAACAGGTAGAATTTCAGTTTATGAGCATCGATTAGATATCACGACGGATAAGCCGATAGTTGCACACGCTTAAGAGGTTCCTCTAATGCATAGGGAAAAAGTAGATAAAGAAATAGAAAAGTTACTAGATTTTGGAATAATACAGAGATCGAATAGTCCGTGGATTAATCCGATAATCCCGGTAATAAAAAAAGATGGAACAGTTAGACTTTGTTTGGACGCTCGAAAATTAAATCAGGTAATGGCAAACGATCATGAGGCAGTACCAAATATGGAGGAAATATTTCAGAAATGTCATTCGGCAAAGGTTATGACAACGCTAGATTTAACAAACAGTTTTTGGCAGATCCCTCTTCATCCAGATTCAATGAAATACACTGCGTTTCGATATAGGGGAAAAGTTTATGAATTTACGGTAACGCCATTCGGGCTGAAAACAAGTACCGCCGCATTACTAAGAGCATTAGACATCATTCTCCATGGCTTGGGAGACCATGTAATAAATTTTGTGGATGATTTGTTGTGCATTTCCTCTAATTTTGACGAACACATGAAAGACTTAGACGAACTACTAGAACGACTACAACAACACGGAATGACAATTAAATTAAAAAAGGCTAAATTTTTTCGGGAAGAAGTAGAGTTTCTAGGTCACATCTTGACAACTAAGGGTATAAAGCCACAGCCAGAGAAGATTCAGGCAATTAATGATTTTCCAGCACCTAGAAATTTGAAACAGTTAAGAGGATTTTTGGGATTAATCAATTATTATACTAAATTCACGAAAAAACATGCGGAGGAAACAATCCCGCTTTTAAAACATTGAAAAAGGAAACAAAATGGCGCTGGTTAGAGGATGAGAAAATTGCTTTCCAAAGAATCAAAGATTTATTCGTAGATGACGTTCTTTTACAACACCCAGACCCAGAAAAGGGATTCATTTTACAGACTGACGCAAGTAGCTATGCTTTGGGGGGCACCCTGGCTCAAAAAGATGAAAATGGCGATTTAGGCGTAATAATGTTCGCAAGTAGGACGTTAAAAGGGGCCGAGCTAGCTTACACTACCACCGAGAAAGAATTACTAGCAATTGTGTGGTCTTTGAAGAAATTTAGAACTTATTTACTTGGGGCAAAAATTTATGTTATTACAGACCATCGAGCTATCACATTCTTGAAAAATTGCCAGTTATTAAACGAGAGACTAACTCGATGGATTTTAGCGATTCAAGACTACAATATCGAATTCGAATTTTGTCCTGGGGAAAGAAACGTTGCAGCCGACGTGTTAAGCAGATTAAATCCACCAGATACTGCGGGGCGAAAGGGCAAGGAGATAGTGATCAGCACAATGTTGGCGATCAAACCATCGAAGGAATTGGAACAAATGATTAAACAAATAGGAGTTTGGCAGGAAAGGGAAGACAGAATTAGGGAAATCAGGGAAGGCGTAGAAAATGAAAACAACAATAAATATCAAATCAAAAATAATATTTTATTAAAAGCAATAAATCCCGAATCCTGGAAAATAGTTCTGCCAAGAGAGATCCTCCATCCTCTGGTATCTGAAACACATCAAATGTATGGTCATGTAGGAGCTAAAAAAATATGGAAAATAATTACAGAAGATTTTACTTACCCGAGACTGTACCATTCTATCAGACAGATTCTTGCTTCTTGCGATTCTTGCCAAAGAAATAAAGTCCCAAATCAGCATTCATATACGGCACAGCAAAATATCGTTCCGGAGGGACCGGGAGATATTGTTTCAATTGATTTTTTTGGTCCTTTACCCGTGACAAAAGGAGAAATGAAACACATCCTCGTCACAATTGATGCTTTCTCCAAATTTGTTGTTTTATATCCCTTAAAAGCGGCAACAGCGCCAGCAACAATTAACAAAATCTTTAACCATTACATTCCCGAATTTGGAAAACCGAAAAAGCTTCAATTTGACCATGGCACGCAATTTACTTTGCGATTATGGCTAGGGAAATTAGCCAGCGAAGGAATTCAGCCAGTTTTCTCTTCTATTAGGCATCCGTAAGGAAACATAGTAGAGAGAGTCAATCGAGAGATCGGTAGATTTTTTCGAACATTTCTGACCGATAAACACACCGACTGGCTGAAATGGGTCAAAGTTATCGAGGACTGTATGAATGAAACACACCACGAGACAACCGAAATGACGCCCATTGAAATACAGAAAAATGTTAAACCTCAAAGAATCTGGAGGAATTGGATTAAAATAGAGAGAGATGAGGAAGTAGATGAGGAAGACGGGATCGAAGCCAAACTGATGCTTGCAAGGAATAGGATAGAGAGAAAAGGTAGAGAAAGAGCAAGAAAATTCGACTCAAAACACAAACTAATTCAATTTAATGTGGGAGATTTAGTTTTAGCCAAAGCGTGCAACGTTAGCGACCCTGTAAATAAAAAAATAGCCAAATTCTTCGCAATTTACGAGGGGCCATATAGAATTGAAAAACAAATAGCCACAGCAACGTTTATCCTGGAGAATCCTGAGACTGAGATGGAGAGAGGCATGTACCACGCCGCAAACCTAAAAAAATACAAAAATTGATTAAAAACACGTATTACAAATAAAGTTACCAGGATGTATTGTTCTAAGCTATATAACTTACCTTTATTTATTACTTCCAAACGTATCCACTGGAAAAAGTTTTCAAATTAATAAAAAACTTACAATTTTATGCTCAGGGTGACGTCACAGTTATGCTCACCTGTTGAATCCATATTTCTCCTACGGGACGACCTAAAACACATAAAAACAATAGAAAAATACAAAAAATTAATAAAATCGAAAAGAAAAGAGAAAATTATATGTTTATTAGTGTTTTTATTAATAATAATGATTTTTAATTAAAAATCACTATTTTCGACAGTAAAAATGTCAATAGGTTAAAAGTTACTAGGAAAAGTATTAAATTACTAATTCAAATACCCTCAATTTCAAAAAACATATTTACGTGAGGCAAATTCTCAAAAACTTGGAAATTATGCACAAAACAAGCAGTGTCATGCTCCATCTCACTCTAGGGATACGCTAGAACACGAAAAACCTATTTCCGATAATAAAAATGTCGATATTTTAGAAGATAATCATTCTAAGGGGTTAATTAGGCATCATTATGGCTTAATTAAACGAGTTAGGACTCAAAAAACCGTTAAAACAGCCAAAAACGCAATTTTCTGAATGCTGGTAACGTCACGCTTCTGTAGCGGCAAACTTCAGACGGTACCCGTAGCCAGGACTCTAAACTTTAGTTCCTGAGTAATCCGTACGTGGCGAATGGCGCTGGAAGCAGCCGAACTCGCGTAGCAACGGGTGAATTTAAACGAGAACGGTCGCCATGTTCCTGACCTCACTCAACGTCGAACGCTCGTTCGAAATAGATAACTCTCGCGGCAGAAGAGGAGAAAATTTGGATGATTCAAAGGAATTAGGACAAAATAGGAAGCGGAAATAGGTAAAAATAGACGTTCAGGCTGATGAAAAATGAGGAGAATATAAAATTAAGAAGTGAATGTATAAATATATGATTTGGTATAGGAAAGGAAAAACAATGGAAGCTGCTACTCAGACTGAAGAGATAATAATGAAAAACTTTTGGCAACAAACGGACGAGGAGAAAGGAGAATGGGTGGATAATGATCAGGAAATAGAGATGGTCGAAAAAAAGACAATAGAACAAAAAAATAAAAATCCAAAAATAATAGTGGTTCTTTATCCCGTTGTGTCCAAGAAAAAGACACAAAATATGCAAACACAAACTAAAAAAACGAACAGCAAGGATAAAGGAGTACAAACGATATGGAAACTTGTCCACATTGACATAGAAAGGAAATCTGACCGAGAACGACTAGAGAAATATGTAAAGGAGTGCCAATTTACTAAGATCCGCGAAGAATTCTCAGTTCCACAGCTTTTATCACCCATAAAGGATCTGAAAGAAGAATCGATACAAGAACGACGATGTGAAGAAAAAAAACAAAGAGAGTGTTACGCAAAACAGATAGATGAGGACATGGGAAACAAATGGAAAAATTGGAACGTGAACGAATTCATATTAGATGGTGAAGAGGAAAATCAAAAAGAAAACATACAAGTAAAAGAAAAACGGAAATTACAACTAGAAGAAGAGAGTCAAACAATAAAACACAAAAACAAAAATACGGAAAAAAGACCACGAGCGCGACTTCTAAAAAAGGATCTGGATACCTTAAACAAGGAAAGATGGGTTAATGACGAGGTGGTAAACGCGTATTTCGAGATGATTGAAGAACAAGGAAAAGGACGAGTATACGTGATGAATACGTTTTTTTTTCCACGATTGGTGTTGTCGGGCTATCAATCAGTCAAGAGGTGGACGAAACGGGTAAACCTTTTCGATCACGAATTAATCATCATTCCGATACACCTGGGAAACCACTGGTGTTTGGCTGTTGTGGATATGAAATTAAAGATCATAGAATACTATGACAGCTTCCTGAACAAGGATGTTAAAAACTGCAAAATATTAATAAAATATTTGCAAGACGAGGCAAAGGAAAAAAAGAACGATGAATTTAATGAAAAAGAATGGAAAATAGACATGAAAAATGATATTCCCCGTCAAACTAACGGCTATGACTGCGGGATATTTATGTGTTCATTCGCAAAAAATCGAGCCAAGGGACAATCCATGGTTTTCACTCAAGATGACATCCCGGGAATTCGTGTGACAATGCAACGGGAAATAGAAGAAAGAAAACTATTTTCATGAGAATAATTGTAAACCCCTAGGGAAAAAAAGGTTGGGACAAGTACATTGATGGTCTCTTGTTTCTGGATGACATAGAAAAAAGATTTAGAACCAGGAAAAAAATTCTATAAAAATAATAAACGAAAAATTGAAAAGTTCAAAAAAATTCAACAAAAATAAAAAACAATCGAAAAAATTCTGTAAAGAAAAATAAAAAATTTTCAAAAAAAAATCATAAATATTGAACAAATTGAAAAATGTACTATCCAAGTTACATGCAGTATAAAAATGTATGATATCAATTGGAGGCCAAGTTTTTATTGATAATTTGGAATATTTATCGAAAAAATTAGAAACTGTAATGAAATTCATGATAATTATTTTCACGAAAAAACTTAATGAAAAAAAAGACATAACGGAAGTTACGTGCAGTACTAAAATGTATTATATCAATTCGAGGTCAAGTATTTATCAGTTATTCGAAATATAATCTCCGGCGACAAATGAGCGTTGAGAATCCTTGTCGGGCTCACAACGTTTTATCAAAATTACTAAAAAATTAATGGAAATAAAATCATTAAAAATTCACATGAAAGTCATTCGTTACTTCATCAAGGTATACACTTTAAAGAATCGATTCCCCTCCGACTTTCAGGATCCCCTGGTATTATTCACAACATTCAACTTCGATTGGATCGGTACAAATTATGTTCAAATACGTCTTAAACGTACTTGTCCGGCCCATCACTTTTTATTCAAATTGCTCATTCGAAAACAAATAAAAAACGAAGTTAATGCATGTGTTAATATTAAGGAACAGTAATTCCCGAGAAAATAATTTTCCTTCGAATCGCTCTTGTCAAAATGAAACGAAAATGAAAGATGAAGTTGATTAATCTATTTATATTATATGGAGTCATAATTCACAACAAAATCATTTTTCTACAAATTCCAGGAATCCACGTGTCGTACTCGACTAGTGATATTTATCAAAATGTGTACGTGACTATAGAAAAAAAAACATTGCATGGCTGAGTAGGTTCGAAAATTTCTAGTAATGCGCCTGATTATTTCTCATTTTCATTGGTTCTTACCGAATGGTATGTGTTCACTGAAGAAATTGAGAAGTGGATATTGCTATACGAACTTGCGAACAATCAAGTTCAAATTACTTGGAGATATTATTTTTATTTTTATCCATTTTATTATATTTGTCATTATAGAAGAGCCCTGATTTGTTGTCGAATGAGCAATTTGAATAAAAAGTGATGGGCCGGACAAGTACGTTTAAGACGTATTTGAACATAATTTGTACCGATCCAATCGAAGTTGAATGTTGTGAATAATACCAGGGGATCCTGAAAGTCGGAGGGGAATCGATTCTTTAAAGTGTATACCTTGATGAAGTAACGAATGACTTTCATGTGAATTTTTAATGATTTTATTTCCATTAATTTTTTAGTAATTTTGATAAAACGTTGTGAGCCCGACAAGGATTCTCAACGCTCATTTGTCGCCGGAGATTATATTTCGAATAACTGATAAATACTTGACCTCGAATTGATATAATACATTTTAGTACCGCACGTAACTTCCGTTATGTCTTTTTTTTCATTAAGTTTTTTCGTGAAAATAATTATCATGAATTTCATTACAGTTTCTAATTTTTTCGATAAATATTCCAAATTATCAATAAAAACTTGGCCTCCAATTGATATCATACATTTTTATACTGCATGTAACTTGGATAGTACATTTTTCAATTTGTTCAATATTTATGATTTTTTTTTGAAAATTTTTTATTTTTCTTTACAGAATTTTTTCGATTGTTTTTTATTTTTGTTGAATTTTTTTGAACTTTTCAATTTTTCGTTTATTATTTTTATAGAATTTTTTTCCTGGTTCTAAATCTTTTTTCTATGTCATCCAGAAACAAGAGACCATCAATGTACTTGTCCCAACCTTTTTTTCCCTAGGGGAAGTTTATGGTTTGATATCACGCCTTTTTTCTCAAATGTTCCTCATTTATGTTATGACGGTTACAGGATTTTAGTATAAATTTCTATGAATTATTTGCTTAGTACGTTTTTATAGATTCCATTCTCATACGAACATTTTTTATGGGATAATCTTTTGCATGAAATTATCAGCAAATAAGGGACCATCAATGTACTTTTCCCAATCTTATTTTCCCTAGGTATGATGTTCGGCTTATAAAGTTGGTTTCCACCATAAAAGACCAATTTTTCGTAAAAATTGTAGTGAAAATATTTCGTCACAAGTCTGCTCTTGAACTTTGGCGATTTTTTTCCTTATACCCTAATATGTTATGCCTATTAGGAACTAAACAGCATGGAGGAATCCGGGATGAGGCCCGCAAAATGAATTTCGGTTTATAATGTTTGTTTCCACGTAAAAGACCAATTTTTCTTCAAAATTGTACTGAAAATATTTCGGCACTGGTTTGGTCTTGGACTTTGGTGATTTTTCTCCTTGTCTTCTAATATGTTTTGTCTATTGGGAATCCAAGAGCATGGAGAAATGCGTGTTGTGGGCCATAATATGATTTTCGGCTTATGACGTTGGTTTCCACGAAATAAGATCTATTTTTCGTTAAAATTGTACTGGAAATATTTCGTCACAGGTCTGTCTTTGGACTTTGGCGATTTTTTTCCTTGTACTCTAATATGTTTCGTCTATTTGGAACCCAAGAGCATGGGGAAAAGTGTGTTGCAGGCCGAGATATGATTTTCGGCCTATAACGTTGGTTTCCACGAAAAACAACAAATTTCTCGTCAACATTGTACAGAAAACATTCCGTCACAGGTCTGTCCATGGAGTTGGGCTATTTTTTTTCTTCTACTCTAATTTGCTATGCTTATTGGGAACCCAAGAGAATGGTAGAAAGCGGGTTGGGGGCCGAGATATGATTTTCGGCTTATAACGTTGGTTTCCACGAAAAAGGACCTATTTTTCGTCAAAATTGTACTGGAAATATTTCGGCACTGGTTTCTTCTTCCACGTTGGTGATTTTCCCCCTTATCTTCTAAAATGTTTTGTGTAATAGAAACCCAAGAGAGTGAAGAAATGCGTCTCGTGGGCTGTAATATGATTTTCGGCTTATAACGTTGGTTTCCGCGACAAAAGATCTATTTTTCGTCAAAATTGTACTGAAAATATTTCGTCACCTGTCTGTCCTTGGCCTTTGGCGATTTTTTCCAAGTCTTCATACCAAGAAAGAACTGATGTAAAGATTTCCTTAATAGAACAGATTTTATTTATCCCTTTTCTTCAAAATTCAAATGAAAGATAGATTAAATTCAAGACACGAAAAATCCAACAGATTTGCCCACTTTAAATGTCGCTTTTGCATTCTGAATCTAGAGATTTCATTTCATCCAAAACGTGCCCTCAATCAAATATATTTCCAAAGTTTGCAAGCGGCCGCTGAGGTTCAATTATCCACAGTTTGATAGTTGCTGAAAAAAAGTACCCGTAAACTTCTACCATTTATTATGCCAGAACTCAAAGCAGCAAAAAAAACTAAGCGAACTTAATTCAACAAAGCAACAGAATTCAAAGACGTTTAAGGTGCCTGCATTGGTTTTGGAGAAAAACCATTTCAGGACAATTCAGAAATTAATTTAAAAATTCGAAAACTCACAATGGAGTAGAAAAAGGAAAATTGAAGTATCTAGAAATGCGGAAGACTTTTGTGATGAATTTTCTAGATTACATGATACGGTTGGAGGAAATGATTTGAATGATTGGCACACATGCTGCAACACAGAAATATCAAAGTTTGGAAGTATTTGCTGTATATCAGTCATACAAACTTCAATACTATTTGAAAAGGAACACTTAAAAACTTGCCGAACCAAGTTCCATTACATATTACCATAATCAAAGATAAGGGGTGATCCGTCGCATATATATTTATCCACAGAAATTTCAGAGTTCGCCGGTATCTGCTGCGGTTCAATGTATCTGCGCAATGAGCTTCGAAGACAGCAATTTCAAATCTATCCATAAATGAGCAACTGAAGACTTTTATAATCAATTTTTTTCTTCATATAGATGTTACAGTTAGAGTCAAAATGTAAAATGAATGGCACAGTATTTAAATTGTATAGTTTACAGATTTTTGCAGTATTTTAATGATCCGAATCTACAGCATTATAATGAAAAGTTGTCAAAAGTCATGATGTTACATTAAAATGACATAGCGCACATTGCATTCAGCAATTCTGTAAGTTTCTGGGGATGTTGGTAGGCATCATATTTGATCGCATCCAAAACTGAGCAACAGTAGACTTATCGGAATGAATTTTTTTTATAATAATTCCATATTTGTAGTTTGCAAAGTGGAAATACTCAACATACATGTCATTCTATAAGTTTTGTTATCAAAATTTGTGTTTGCATACCGTATTCCTAAGATACGACTTTTCATATCATTAGCAAAAAAAGCATCCAAAGGCTTTCTGGAAAAGTTTCCAAATTTATCACTCGACAGACCTAATAGGAAAAGAATAACTACACACTATACCAAGACCAGATTTTTTTTTGAAAATCTGATTTACAAAATGTGCAATTCAAGATCATGGTTAGAAACCTCTCGAATCATGTTACCACAATCATCATGAAGGAGTAGAAAATCATAGAACACATATTAGGGAACGAATTAATAATATGAATCGATCCGCTGCAAACTGAGCGGGTGAAAACAAGGATCGGAGAGGGCAGAGCCAAACTGAATATCAAGCAAAATATGGGGATGTTTAAAAATAATGACGACACAAGAAATAAATTAGAAAATATTTATTCAATTAAAGTTTCTAATATCATTCTAACAGTTGCGTGTATTTTTGTTCTATTTATTCGTATATATAACCTATGTACACATGATATATAACCACGCCACTGACAATTTATTCGCACTGGACAATATTTCTCGTACTCTGGTTTAATTGAAGGATTATTTCAGTTAACACTTATTTCCAATCGAACGAAATAATGAAATCTTGAAAAGTTTCGTTGACATATATGCATCGCGCATTTTTTATATATTCTTTTTCACACACACATCACAGACTACATTTACGCGGCCGCATTGATACCGGTTTAATATATCACAAATAACAAAATAAATAGTAATATGCACTTCTTTAGATGACGAAAATTATTTTTTTATTGATCCCGCACGCACTTCGCAATGTCGAAACTCTGTTCATACGATCAAAAACTGACACATGGTTTGTACATATATATATGTATATCGGTCGAATTTATGACTGCTGTTACCAGCTGAGCTGCGCCGTGTGCTACGTTCTGAAGTTGACGTCAGATTTCCAATCATCAACAACTAATTTCAACAACCAATCACAACGTCTAAAAATGGATGTCGTCAGATCCAACGAATCAGAAACTCGAGAGCATCAAAGTGCCTTTGATGGTGTTTATAAATACAGACGCATAAATTCTTGAATGTGTTGGTAACTTTTGCATAATCTTGAGCCCGTGCAAAGTTTTTTCTCAGCAATTACAACACCGATCATGCTGATTTAGGGCGGAATCGAAAGAGAATTACTCAATTGGCTTAAACTTCAATTTTCAAGTTGCTAAATGGCTCCTGAGCTTCGTAATTCAATAAAATCACATGCCAATTTTACCCCCACCACGGCGAATCGTTTTATTCAGAGAAAGTATAGTCTCGGCGAGAGTCTCGGGCCAGCAGACGACAGGGCTGTCAATGTACTTGTCCCGAGACTCTACCGAGTCTCTTGATACCGAAAGAATTTAATTGTATATAATAACTAAAAGAGAAACGATGTTAATGAAATTAATCAAATCTCAAACAAACTGTTCTGTTTTTGTGATAAGACAACTTTGTTGTTGGTGGAATAACGTCATGAAATCAATCAAAAAAAGCAATAAATGACGTTTTTTTTACTCATATGAAAGAATATTTTCGATGTTGTCATTATCCAACCTGAGTCTGAGCCTAGAAAATTAAAAAATTGATGAATAGAATGGTAAATTTAACTGTATAAAAAAAAAAAAAAAGAATACAAAGAAATACTTACCTGATGATCCGATGTCCTGGAGTCCGCGAACCTGAAAGAGAAAACAGAAACGATTATAAAGATGATAAAAATAGGAATAGAATAAGAAAAATGGCTACTTACCTACCTGAAAAAAAAGTTACTCCGAAAGCGCTGAAAAACCTAGAAATAAGAAAAAAGAGAGAAGAAAAGGAATAGAAAAAAGGGGTAAAAGAGATTAATGAGAAAGTAAAAGGAAAGAAAAGAGGAGAATGTGGGAGAAATGAGAAGAATTTGGGGTAAAATGAATCAATGTAAAACGAAATAAGGGACAAGAAGAATTAAGGGAGTACGAGGAGTATGGAAATGGAGTAGAATAGGGGATAGGAAATTTGAGAGCGGGGTAGGAAGAATAAGTAAATTAATGAAAGGGAAAGAACCTGAAAATCAAAGAAAAAGAACTGTAGAATCAAGAGACTCGGTAGAGTCTCGGGACAAGTACATTGACAGCCCTGTCGTCTGCTGGCCCGAGGCTCTCGCCGAGTATACTTTCTCTGAATAAAACGATTCGCCGTGGTGGGGGTAAAATTGGCAAGTGATTTTTTTGAATTACCGAAGTGATGAGTCATCTGAGGCTTTGAAAATTGAACTTTCAGCTAATTAAGAAATTCTCTTTAGATTGCGCCCAAAATCAACACGATCGGTGGCGTAATTGCTGAGAAAAAACTTTGCACGGGCTCAAGATTATGCAAAAGTTACTGTCACATCACGAGTTCGACGTATACGTAAAATTTTAAAAAATGTTTAACTGTGAAAAAATATGAGATCTATTGTAACATATACAGTGAATGAATTACGTTTCCTGTAGGAATTCTGAATTTTGGAAATAAAAAAAAATGAGATCATTTTCTAACGTAGCCAAGTACAGTGAATGAATTAAGGTTCTTGTGGAATTCATTCGTGTACACTTTTAGCCCTAATCCCTCACTTATTCAGAAAAATTTTCCAGCAAACGTCACAGAGCAACAAAGGTTTCTCGAATGATTCTGCAATTATTAAGAGACTATCATCTGTTTTTATGCTAGCTCGAATTATAAACTTAAAACAGTTTACGCGTACAAGTGCATGCATTGTATCTATATGATGAACTGCACAAATTCATTTTCAACATTACACACAAGCTTGGCGTGCATGGTTTTCAATCGGAAGCTCGGGAAGAGACAATTGTTCAAATTTACTATGAAAACAATAATTAACCCTAGAACGCATGACTGGGGTGTGAGCACACCCCGCGCGAACTTCAAACTACGCTCCCGTCCTAACAAGCGACATTATCGACTGATTATCGACGGATTTTTTTATATATAAATTCAATTGAAATTAGTTTTATCGTACATCATTCTTTTCGTTATAAAAAAACGAAGAAAATAGTGTAGGATAAAGTCAGTTTAGCATCGTAGGACCGGATTTATAAGCAGAAAAAGAGTGGGGTGCGTTCAAACCCCGGTCATGAGGTTGAGGGTATGAAAAAAGGTACATGAGGTGTAGGGTTAATTAGAATTGTATGAACGAGTGTGAAAAAAACCGATCCCCCAATAAAATAAGAGGGGCCCTGTTATATAATGATTTGGTAAACAATACAGATGGGTGAAATTTGTGGATAAAATTGAACAATTAAACGAACGGATAAAGAAATGAAATCAATCAATCCCTTTATATGCCTTTATCTTGTACGGATAGATACGGCCATTCTTTCATGCCCATACGCATTTTAATTTATCCACGCGTCACTTTCACTCGTTTGTCCGTACACTCTTTTTTTACCAAATGGGCAGATGATTGGATGAATTACACAAGTATTGAAATGGATGAACAAAGAAGTAAGCTGTGTAAACATTGATTTGAGAAAAGAAAACGCGTTGAATACGAAACATTTGGAGTAATGAATTTATCAGTCAAACTAGTCAAGAATAGATATTTTTCTTTGTGTACACAGCGCGGGATCTCACGTCGAACTACTCAATAAAATAGTTGGATGGAAAAGGGATGGCAAATTAAAAAACAATTACATGAGAGGATCATCAAGTTTTCTTCAAATATATGGACGGATGAGGCATTCCTTCGCCGAGCTTCCGATTGAAAACCATGCACGCCAAGCTTGTGTGTAATGTTGAAAATGAATTTGTGCAGTTCATCATATAGATACAATGCATGCACTTGTACGCGTAAACTGTTTTAAGTTTATAATTCGAGCTAGCATAAAAACAGATGATAATCTCTTAATAATTGCAGAATCATTCGAGAAACCTTTGTTGCTCTGTGACGTTTGCTGGAAAATTTTTCTGAATAAGTGAGGGATTAGGGCTAAAAGTGTACACGAATGAATTCCACAAGAACCTTAATTCATTCACTGTACTTGGCTACGTTAGAAAATGATCTCATTTTTTTTTATTTCCAAAATTCAGAATTCCTACAGGAAACGTAATTCATTCACTGTATATGTTACAATAGATCTCATATTTTTTCACAGTTAAACATTTTTTTAAATTTATTTATTGCCAATGCGAATATAGAAAATCATTTAAAACGACGGTCACGACCTTTTAATACTTGGCGTGCCTTTTTTACTTTTTGAAGTTTTAATATTTACTGATTTCACTTCTTTTTGCGAGACGTGACAACTATATAGGAATCGTATTTCATTCACTATATTTGTCAGCTTCAGAAAACGATCTCATTTTTTTTTTATATTTTGAAGTTTTTTATTGATAATGCAAATATAGAAAATTATTGGAAACTACGGTCGCGACCTTTTAATAATTGGCGTTCTTTTTTTACTTTGTCAATTATTTTTTTTTCTAACTTAGCTTATTTTTTAGAGGCGTGACAATATTTACTTAAGAAAAAAAAATACATTCCTCGTCTTCGACGAAAATTTTTAAAACGATTTGTTTCAAGTTGAGTGCTTTTCTCTATGTGCCAAAAGCAATCGACACAGCCAATTTTTCTATGTAGACGGACGAAAACTGTGCGGTTATGTTCATGTGAGTTGAAACTTTTTACAAGCAATAATGGTGACGATTTTGATTATCCATTCAGCAAATCGAATTTTCCAACGAAAGATTGGGAAATTCCTATGCAATGGGATGATATTTTCATTTTCTATTCCTTTTTTTGAAAAGCTCCACTTGTTTACTTGGAAAAATGATTTTTGAAACTATCTTCTTCTCATTCATGGATTCCATGTTGACATGGATACTGTCAATGGTTTGCAATGTCCAAGGAGATGTTTCCATGGTATTCAATGTCTAAGACCACAGCTTTATAGTTATTGGTGTCCAGTGATATTTTTTCATGGTCTTCTGTAACGTCTGAACCTGCCTCGTCAATGTAAACTATTAAATCGCAGATCTAGATATCGATAACTATGAGGAAATATATCGTAAACCATTGCACCGTTTACCTAAATATCGGGAAATATAAAATTGTCGAATATATATTGAAAAATACGAAGGCATCCACCTAGACATCGAAAACCCTATAGTCGCCAAACTAGACTTCGAAAACTATAGAGCCGACGACCTAGATATCGAAAACCTTAGAAAAACTCACCACACTATCGGAAACTATGGAGCCATTGACTTTCATATCGGGAACCATGGACAAATTCACCTTAACATCGGAAACTATGGAGCTATCGACCGGGATAGTGAAAACTATGAAGTCGTCAACCTAGTCCACGAAAACAATGGGAAAACATACCTGGACATTGAAAACTACGGAGCCGTTGATCTAGACCTCGAAAAACATGAAAAAACATACCAGCACGACGAAAGCCATGGAGAAATATACCTAGCCATCGAAAACCATGGAACTGTCGACGTAGACATCAAAAACAATGGAACCGTCGACCTAGACCATGAAAACCATGGAGAACCATAACCAAACATCGAAAACTATGGAATTGTTGACCTAGCATCAAAAGCCATGACGGAATATACCTGGACCACGAAAACCATGAAGGAACATGGTTTTCGTGGTCCTTCATACTTGGTCATTGAAAACTGTGGAGCCGTCGACCTCGACTGCGAAAACCATGAAGAAACATACCTAGACCACGAAAACCATGGAAGAATCTACGTAGACCACGAAAACCATAGAAAAACATATCCAGACATCGAAAACCCTGGAGGAATATACCTGAACCACGAAAACCATGGAGGAATCTACCTAGACCACGAAAACTATGGAGGAATGTACCTAGACCACGAAAACCATGGAGAAACATATCCATACATCGAAAACCATGGAGGAATATACCTGGACCACTAAAACCTTGAAGGAACATGTCCAGACATTCAAAACCATGAAGGAATATACCTAGACATCAAAACCCATGGAGGAATTATCCTAGACCACGAAAATCATGGAGAAACATACCTAGACATCGAAAACTGTGGAACCGTCGACCTCGACCGCGAAAACCATGAAGAGACATACTTAGACCACGAAAACCATGGAGAAATATACCTTAGACATCAAGAACTATGGAGAAATACACCTGGACATTAAAAACTATGGAGAAATACACCTGGACATCGAAAACTGTGGAGCCGTTGACCTCGACTACGAACACCATGAAGAAACATACCTAGACCACGAAAACCATGGAGGATTGTACCTAGACCACGAAAACCATGGAGAAACATATCCATACATCGAAAACCATGGAGGAATATACCTGGACCACGAAAACCATGAAGGAAAACGTCTAGACATTGAAAACTATGAAGGAAAATACCTAGACATCAAAACCCATGGAGAAATTATCCTAGACCACGAAAATCATGGAGAAACATACCTAGACATCGAAAACTGTGGAACCGTCGACCTCGACCGCGAAAACCATGAAGAGACATACTTAGACCACGAAAACCATGGAGAAATATACCTTAGACATCAAGAACTATGGAGAAATACACCTGGACATTAAAAACTATGGAGAAATACACCTGGACATTAAAAACTATGGAGAAATACACCTGCACATCAGAAACCATAGAGGAATATACCTAGACATCGAAACCCATAGAGGAATTATCCGAGACCATGAAAACCATGGAGGAATATACCCAGACATCAAGAACTATAGAGAAATACACGTGGACATGAAAAACTATGGAGAAATACACTCGCACATCAGAAACCATGGAGGAATATACCTAGACATCGAAATCCATGGAGGAATTATCCGAAACCATGAAAACCATGAAGAAACATACCTGGACATCGAAAACTAAGGAGCCGTCGACCCAGACCTCGATAACCATGAAAAAACATACCTAGACGACGAAAGCTATGGAGGAATATATCTGGACATAAAAAACTATGGGGTCGTCCACCTAGAAATCGAAAATCGCGATAGAATGTACCTAAACCTAGTCCTCCAAAACCCATGAGCTATCGCCCTAGACATCCTCGAAAAATCCAGCGGCGTCGACCAGAATTTTATATTTTTTTATTTTTATTATTTATTATTTAATGTTATTCGTATTATTCAATTTTTTTATTTTATTATATTATTATCATTTTATATTATATATTGTATAATATAATATATATATTATATTACATATTAATTATAATAAAATATTTAATATAATAATATTTTATTATTAATTAATATTAATAAATAAAATATATATTATATAATTATATACATATTTTATGCGCAAACCAGGAACTGGTATTGCCCCCGCTGTGCGCCCATTCTCTGTCTCTCTCGCTCGGCGACGCAGAAGGAGAGGGGGTAGCCGCGTTCAGCGTAGTACGTGACGTAGATTGTGACAAAAGTAAGAAATCGTGCAAAGGACGTAAGTCCAAATGTAAACAAGCGTAACTTACGCCCCTCTGTCTCTAAGAAAATGAAAATCCCGAAATGATGGATTTCAAATCACTAACGTTACATATCTCAGGATCTACTGGACGGATTTACTTGCAACAAAGACCAATGGAAAGAGAAAAATCGAAAAAAAATCGTCACAAATTTTCAAGTTCTTTTATGAAATGGTTTATTTGTGAGAGCCATTTGAAAATTCTGTGACGTCATAAAACCGGCATATTCGCGTATATAAGAGTAGCGGCAGGGCTCGCGCTGGCTTTTCTTTTGCGCTGCAGTTTTTCCTTTTAATACTTGGCGTCGAGCCGCTACCGCGTCTCTTGATACGCGTTTTGACGTAGTTAGTAGTAGTAGAGTTGTTGCCTCTACGCATTCTGATTGGCGAAACGATGTCGGCTCCTCCAGCTGCTAGGCCGACCGCGGGTGAGGCTCAAGTGTTAGAAGGCCGAAAATAGCGAACAGGCATTCTGTATATCTATATATGCGTTACACAGAATGCCTGTTCGCAATTTTAGGCCTTCTAACTTTTGAGTCTTACCCCGACCGCGCTCAGACTCCGTGAATATTATATTATATATATATATATAAACCATGTGTCAGTTTTCGATCATCGTATAAACAAACAGAGTTTTGACATTATGGAATGCGTGTGGGATAAATAAAAAAAACTCTCGTCATCTAACGAAGTGCATAGTACTAAAACCTGTGGAATGCTAAACTAAACCGGTATAAAAGCAGTCGCGTAAATGTAGTCTGTGATCTGTGTGTGAAAAAGAATAAAATAAAAATGAAATGCATGTCGACGAAACTTTTTAAGATTTCATTAATTCGTTTGACTGAAAATAAGTTTATCATTTATATCATTTGTAAATAGGTTATATGATATCAATACATCGATACGCACATCCGAAACCACCTGAAACTTGTTTTCATACTGAACGTCATTTTGACAGGTGAGGTTATAATCCCCAAAGTGCTGTTGTGTGCAGACTCTAATTAATAAATGAAAATGGTTAGTGAAAAGTGGTTAATATTTATTTTGTTAAAACTTGTGGTATACTAAACCGGTATAAAAGCGGCCGCATAAATGTAGACTATGATCTGTGTGTGCTAAAAAATATTAAAAAATGCGCGATGCATATGTCAACGAAACTTTTCAAGATTTCATTATTTCGTTCGATTGGAAATAAGTGTCAACTGAGATAATCTTTCAATTAAACCAGAGTTCGCGGAATATTGTCCAGTGTAAATATATCATCAGTTGCGTGATAACATATCATATGTAATAATGTAGGTCATATATACGAGTTCCCTTTGATAGCTGTGTGGTAACGAACCGGCCGGGGTTTGACGTTACGAAGTGCGGGACAAATGTAACAAACGTTCGCATAGTTAGTAAATAATATAAATAAGGCAAATCAGTTTATCAAAAATAGGTCTGGAAGTTGTAAGAAAAAATGTTCGTCAACCTATAACGTCAAATTTTCTTTTTGCGATCTGAAATAATATGGTTGATATTTAATAAAACAAGAACACACAGAACTGTTAGTATATATAATGTGAGAAACTCCAATCGAATAAATGTTTTCTAATTTATTTCGTGTGTCATCATTATTTTTGAATATTCCCGTATTTTGCTTCCTACTGAGTTTGGCTCTGCTCTATCCGATTCTTGTTTTGACTCTATCGGTTTGCTGCGGATGGATACATATTATTAATTGGTTTCCTAATATGTGTCCTATGATTTTCTAATATTTCTTCATGTTGATTGTGGTAACGTAATTCAAGTGGTTTCCGACTATGATCATCAATCGCACATTTTGTATATCTGATTCTCAAAACAATTTCTGGTGTTGATATAAGTGTAGTTATACTTTTTCCACCTGGTCTGTCGAGTAATAAATTTTGAAACTTGTTCCAAAAAGTCTTTGGATGTTTTTTTGCTGATAGTATGAAAAGTTGAATCTTCGGAATGCAGTAGGCAAACACAAATTTTGACAATAATACTGAGACGAACTAGACCATAGAGCGTACGGCCTTACCGACGGCAACGAGCGATACGCGTATCACTCAACGAGAGGCGCCAGCGTACGGGCGCGCTTATCGACCCGCACCACATAGATCACCAGAAGAACCAATTTTCATTAATTTCATTGAATAAATCATTTCTCGTCAACAACAAAAGACTGAATTGAATAAGAAATTTTGGTGCGAACTAACCAGTGGCAATGTCAGAGCAAATTCATTTCATAAAATAAGAAAAACTTATCAAACAATCTCAAAGCAATCAATTCAAATTTAAATAGTTTTCGCGCGTCACTGCGACTAAGGCTCGTAAGAGCCAATCAAAAAACTCCGCCAATAGGCGAATTTTTCAATCTCCAATAAGAAAATTACTTAGTCTCCATTGGCGAGTATGAATTATTGCACAGGCGCGGTGCATTAAAACGAAATTTCACTATTGGTCGAAATTAAGCGACCAATAATAAAGTACACCGAGGATAAAATTAGCCAACCAGGAATTTTAGAGCAAACGAAGGTTCGAGATCTTAATAAGCGAGCGAGCCCGCCAAATTATTATGATTATTTCGCGTTGTTGTATCGGCCCAGTATAAAAAGGCATCGAGAGCGAGTCTCGGTAGCCAGTCTTGCCCTCATCACGCTTGACTCGCTTCCGCACGCCGATCTGAGACTGAGCAACTCAGATCCGCACACGCAATTTACCAGCCGATTCTGACTTCGCAACCCAGAATCCGCTTTGCAAAACGTAGATCACCACCGACTCAGTTTGGAAGGGCAGGCCCCATTCGGCTCCGTTTGGGTTCAAGATTTCCACTCTGGGGCACCGATCTGACCAGAAGGGCGGGGACAGTTCGATTTCGTTCTGGACCAAGATTTCTGCCAGATTACCCATCCTTCTCCTGCCAAGAGGGCGGTGACCGTTCGGCTCCGTTCGGTCACAAGATTCTTGGGGGAATCCTTCCTTCCATGCCAGGAGGGCGGGGGCAGTTCGGGTTCGTTCTGCCTTAAGATTCCTGGGTGGACTGAATTCCGGTTGACAGGTGCCAACGTTTAACCCGCTTACGGCACACTTCATTTTTGTATCCACTCCAAGCACACTGGTGCCAAATCGGCACCGCGCACTTTCAAAATCTTATAACTCATGACAGATTCGGTCAAATTAATTCAAATTAACGCCAAATTGCAGGGAATTTAATCGCAAATATGGTAGGCACATTGTTTTTGATGTTTATTATTTTTATATTATGGAAATTTTTAAAAAACTAAACAAATTTCTTCGAAAAAAACTAGTTTTGTTTTTCGCGTGCCATTTTTCAACTAATCATGATAATTTCAAAATTCTTGATCGTAGTTATTCTGTATGAAGTAAAGTAAAAGCCTGTTAGGGTCATTGAGAGAAAAAAAGGATTTTAGTATTTTTTAAGGGAGGTCGAAAGTGCGTGATTTTTCGACTTAGAAATAAACGACTCTCGTGCGTTTTCACGCAAAAATCATTGTTTTTAGTAAATTTTAATCACCAAATCGATTCGTTACAGTCTCTTATTCTATTCTAATCGTCGCCAATAGCACAAGAGGTACAAATACCTGCACGGTGTTCATCGCATATTCGACGCATACATTTTCCGCATCGCGTACGCGTTTTTCCGGTTTTTTCATTGGAGCAAAGGGCACACCTGCCTCGACTTTCGTCTCGGAAGAGATTTGGGACATCTGTCGTAGGTATATCTATTTTCAAAACTTTCGAGATAATGTTTTTGACGGAAATTCGAAGGGTAGGCGAATTTAATCGCATTTGCGCATGTGGCGTAATCAAAGCGTACGCTAAATTTTTGAGGAACTTTGAACGGCTGAGTTTTTCATTGCTCACTTTTAAATTGTACAAAATTTGTGCATTGATCGTCGCCTGATTAATCATGTTAAAAAAAAATTTTAACGGCCACCTGCGAGTTCTGCGCGCTACGTTAAACGTATGACAGTGTTGGTCAAAAGTGTCGATTCCTCCTTTGTGAGCGTTGTAGTACATTATCATCTCGGGTTTTCCTGTCGTTCGATTAATCGAAGCATCGTGATGAATCGACGATAATACGAGTACAATTTTGTTCGCTTTCGGCGTGTAAGCAACCAAAGTTAAAGTTGGTGTGTAAACAAATTTCGACGTACCAACATTACCAGAAGTTTTCATTTGTATAGGAATCTCGGTCCTGTTTTTTTGAATAGTTCCTACCGCTCGCAACTGATATTTTTCGCGCAACATTTCGAAAAGAGGAACCGAAGTGAACCACCTATCCATCGTTATATGCCGCCAAGTACCTGGAATCGAAGTACAATCGAGTAGTTTTCGAACGAAATAAGTTGGAACTGAATCACCGCGTTCAGGGGTAACTTTCCCTACGTAAGGAATGGCTGAAATCATGTAAGAAGTTTGAGCGTCATTACACATGAGCACTTTGAGGCCGTATTTATCCGGTTTACTTTTCATGTAAATTCTAAAACAACATCTGCCCCTGAAACCGATGAGTTGCTCGTCAATCGTAATATCGGTTGACGGTTCATATGAATCGGTACAATTTTTTATGAACATGTCCCAAATCTCACGTATTGGAGCTAATTTATCACGAGCCCGTCGCTCTTCCCTCGTAGATTTGTCATCGAATCGCACCATGTAATTCAAAAATTGAAATCTGTGCTCAGAAAATGCCGCGCGACAGAAACCTGACCCATGATGCTCAGAAAATATATCATCCAAGCTCAGTTTGTTTTGATGAAAAACCGCACCAAAAATCAGTACACCGATGTACGCGTTAATTTCATCGCTTGTCGTGTGCGAGTGATAAGATTGAACGACTAGATTATCTTTTCTAAGACGCGCGACTTCCCGATCAATTTCTTCGTTTGTATGTAGTACAATTATATCGATAATCTCTTTTGAAAATAAAATCTGAAAAGCATCTAACGGTGAGTCAATTTCGAGAGCAGCGTTGGCTGGGGACGGTTCGAACGTCTGATGAGCGCTGGAACGCCTACCGTGCCGGACAGGTACAATTTCTGACCATTTTATTCCGCACTTCGCAGGTATACTTTTTCGGGGCCGACCACGTTTGCGTATCCGCTCAGCTGCTTCGGAGACACGCTTTCTCTTTGTTGCTCTCTCACTCTCCTTCTCTAGATCGGAATCCGACTCTTGCTCATTGTTTCCTTCATCTTCATTTTCCTCGTCATCTGACTGCTCGCTATCTCTGTCTCCAGTATCTGAAGGTACAAATACCTCATCGTCAGAATCCACGTTTTCACGGAGATCATCGTCGGATTCAGAAAACGTCTGAACAACCGCTCGAATGGAGCGAAGATTGTACTTCCGACCTTCCGCAGCCATCCTAAAAAATTAAAGTTGAATGAATTTCAATAAAAAGAAATTAAATACAAATTCAAATATTATATTTTGTTGATTGTATTATCTAATATGTATTTTGTTTGTAAAACATAATCATACAATCGATTGTCTCGTGCTTTGAAGCGTCGGCGCGCGCGATCTTAATTTTTCATTAATAATATGAAAAAAAAATTTTTATATTACAAATTGTGCTCAAAACATACTCACTTGCATAGAAAATATCCCTTGGAGTTGAACAAAATGCCTACACAAATTTCACTCAGACACCGAATGCGCAACGCTCAACGGCACACTGGTGCCAGATAGGCACTACGGCAAGTTTGACGTGCGCTCAAACCGGCTGCTTACAAGCCACTGACGCGGCATAGGTACAGGCATTTAGGGGACCCTTCGGTAGAGTTTGTCGAACAAAAGAAATCTCCCGAAAGCGAAAGGTCTAGAAGTTACCGTTAAGTAAAGAAAACGCCGGTGCCAATTTGGCACCAGTGTGCCGTAAGCGGGTTAAGGCAAAAACTTAAGATCGACTTGACTTTTGTAAGAAATCGATCATTTAATTTGCGAAATCAATCATTTAATTTGAGAAATCAATCATTTAATTTGCGAAATCAATTATTTAATTTGCGAAATCGATTATTTAATTTGCAAAATCAATTATTTAGTTTGCGAAATCGATCATTTAATTTGCGAAATCAATCATTTAATTTGAGAAATCAATCATTTAATTTGCAAAATCAATTATTTAATTTGCGAAATCAATTATTTAATTTGCAAAATCAATTATTTAGTTTGCGAAATCGATCATTTAATTTGCGAAATCAATTATTTAATTTGCGAAATCGATTATTTAATTTGCGACATCAATTATTTAGTTTGCGAAATCAATTATTTAATTTGCGAAATCAATTATTTAATTTGCAAAATCAATTATTTAGTTTGCGAAATCAATTATTTAGTTTGCGAAATCAATAATTAATTTGCGAAATTGACTCTTTAATTTGCGAAAGTCAGCTCTTTAGTTTGCGAGATTGATTCCTTAATTTGGAAAAGTTAATTCTTTAATTTGCGAGATCTAATTCTTTACTTGCGGAATTTATCCTTAATTGAGAAAATTGCCGTTCTAAAGGCGAAGTCAATCTTTAAAGGCGAGGTCAAGTCATCAGCGTGCGATCATATTTTTATAAAAGAAAAATACCAAAAGCAATAAGGACAAGTCCCTTTGCGCGAACCAAAATTCTCATTGTACACGACTCACAAACCACATTTTGAATAAACTTTTTGTTTCTTCACAGATCTTTCCTCTCACTTTTGTTTTTCTTTCATGCCTGCTCCTTTACTCTATAAGAAGCTCGAATCTACGCGTAACGGGGTAGTCTAACAGAAAAGAGTACCGTTACAATACTTATGAAATAACGTGTATGTTGAGTATTCCTACTCCGCAAACTGCAAATGTGGAATTATTGGTGAAAACATTCATTACGATATGTCTACAGTTGCTCAGTTTTGGATGCGATTGAGTATAATGCCTGCCAACATCATGGAAACCTACAGAATTTCTAAATGTTATGTGCGCTATGTCATTTTAATGTAACATCATGACTTTGAACAACTTTTCACTATAATACTATATAGATTTGGATCATTGAAATACAGCAAAAATCTGCAAACTATAAAATTTATATACTTTGCCATTTATTTTACTTTTTGACTCTCACTGCAACATAAATATGAAGTGAAAAATTCATTAGAAAAGTCTTCAGTTGCTCATTTATGCTTTGAAATTTGATTTGAAATTGCTGTTTTCCAAACTCATTGCGCAGATACATTGAATTGCAGCAGATAGCTGCGAACTTTAAAATTTCTGTGGATAAATATATGTGCTAAGTATCACCTCCTATCTTTAATTATGGTAATATTGAGTATTCTCACTTGGCAAACTACAAATGTGGAATTATTAGTGAAAAGATTCATTACGCTAAGTCTACAGTTGCTCAGTTTTGGATGGGATCAAATATAATGCCTGCTAACATCCATGGGAACATACAGAATTTCTGAATACAATGTTCGCTATGTAATTTCAACATAACATCATGACTTTTACCAACTTTTCTCTATAATACTATAGATTTGGATTATTGAAATACAGCAAAAATCTGCGAATTATAAAATTGATATACTGTGTCACTCATTTTACTTTTTAAAACTAACTGTAACATATATATGAAGTAAACACTCATCACAGAAGTCTTCAGTTGCTCATTTATGGATAGATTTTAAATTGCTGTCTTCAAAATTTATTGCGAATACATTGAATCGCAGCAGATACCTGCGAACTCTGAAATTTCTGTGCATAAATATCTGTGTTAAGTATCACCCCCTATCTTTGATTATGAGAATGAGTAATAGAACTTGGTTTAGTAAGTTTTAAAGTATTTCTTTTTAAATACTATTGAAGTTTGTATTACTGCGGTATGAAGCGAATACCTCCAAACTTTCATATTTTTGTGTCGCAGCATGTGTGCCAATCATTTAAATTTTTTACTCCAACCGTAACATGTAATCTCAAAAATTCATCACAAACGTCTTCAGCTTCTCTAAATTCCTAAATTTTCCGTTTTCTATTTTATTCTGAGTTTTTAAACTTTTAAATTCATTCCTGAATTCTCCTGAAATTGTTTTTCGCCAAAACCAATGCAGATACCTTAAACGTCTTTGAATTCGGTTGCTCTGTTGAATTAAGTACGCTCAGTTTTTTTTGCTTCTTTGAGTTCTGACATAATAAATGTTTCCGGGTGCCTTTTTTCAGCAACTATCAAACTGGATAATTGGATCTCCGCGGCCACTTGCAAACTTTGGAAATATATTTCATCGGGGACACGTTTTGAATTACACGGAAATGTCTAGATTCAGAATGCAAAAGCAACATTTAAAAAGGGCCAATTCTGTTGGATTTGTTGTGTCTTGAATTTGATCTATCTTTCCTCTTTTCCTTTCTTTTTCCTAACGTTATCAGCCGAAAATCATATCTCGGCCCGCAACACGCATTGCTCCATGCTCTTGAGTTCCCAATGGACGAAACATATTAGAAGACAAGGAGAAAAATCACAAAAGTCCAAGAATAAATCTCTATCGAAATATTTTCAGTACAATTTTGACGAAAAATAGGTCTTTTTTCGTGAAAACCAACGTTATACGCCGAAAATTATAAACAATTCATAGAAATTTAAACTAAAATCTTACAGTCATCTGAACATAAATAAGGATCTTTGGAGTAAAAAGACGTGATATCAAACCATAAACTTCCCCTAGGGAAAAAAAAGGTTGGGACAAGTACATCCCCACTTCTTTCCCCCACTAGGCCGAGCGGCCGGCGTTGTGGGCGAGAGGTTTGCGGGTGTGCGGAGGGGGGTGAGCGTGTCGCCATAGTGCACCATCGTTTTTTCAGGTATATATATATATATATATTTTTATTTTATATTTCTGAAAAAATATAAAATAAAAAATCTCTCTCTCTATATATTAATTTTATTTTTAAAATGGATAAAAAAAAAGCAAAAAATAAAAATTAAAAAGAAAAAAGAAAAAATAAAATAAAATAAAAAATTTATATTGAAAAACTCACCAGGGTGACGCGTCTCTCTCTGTCCCCGATCCAGGCTCCACGACGCTGTCTCGCGCACTATCGTTTTTTCACGCACACACACACACACACACACACACGCGCGCGCGCGCGCACTACTGTTCAGGGTCGTCCGGGGCGGCAGCAACGCCGAGGAGCCCGTCTTCAACCCCTTCGTCGTAATCGTGATAGTCGGCCGGCAGCTCGTTCACGAGAACACCCCCGAGATCCCGGCCGTCCTCAGCAAACAGCTGGATGCTCAGGGGGTGACGTGTAGGAGGGCTCATGACCATAGCCGTAAGAGGCCCCTCGCACAGCGCTTCCATCTCATGGATGGGATAATGAAAAGCCTCTAAGTAGGCGAGGCTGTGGAGGAAGCACTCTATCACGAGCGCCGGTATCGCCTCTAATGCCGGTGAGGGGTGGTAGAGACAGTTTAGATCGTAAAATTCACTGTCACCATGGTCCACCAGATACACCTCGACAAAATCACCGCTATCACGGTACACGATTTCCCCACGGTACGCAATACGCGAGCCCCGCAGCACCACCACACAGTTCACGCCCGGCGTTGCCTCCTCGCTTTGGATGGGCCGGCCCAACCTCCTGTCTATAAACTCGCTATGCATTAAATCTACCACGTGGAGATACAATTGTTCTAGAGCGTCGGTACGGATGTACAGGGACGCAACGCTCAACAACCGTATGACGCGGCACGTAAATGAGCGAGACAGAAATTCGTAATAGCGGTAGCGTGGATACATTTTTGAGGAAAAAACAAAAAAAAAAGAAAAAACTTGTAGAGGGACAGAATATAAGAGTGACCGGGATGAGATGCTCGCGCGCGTTTCGGTTGAAGACTGATGGGAGAAGAGGCTAAGACGTTTATGCAAATACGTGCTTATGATGAGCATATCAGTGCAGGGGCAAAAGAAGGACAGGAGGGGTGTAAAACAGCTGACACCTCGGCTCGATGCAGTCATCCTCGTATACGGGGCGAAGGATTCACACATGCCCTCTCGCTCACTCTCACGCTTAGATAAGGCCGCTCGCGAGGCGCGATGCCTCGCGAGAGCTTGAGGTATTCGCTACTTCATCAAAGTGCACGTGGCTGCAATCTCGACGGCGTACACCCTCTTACTCGCTCTCGTGCTAGCATACGCGTCAACGTATACGCTCTCGCTCGCTCTCTCTTGAGATGCGGTACCTCGCGCTCACCGGGCACAGCCTCTAAGCAGGCGGGGGAGTACGTCATCGTAGCATTGACCTTAAGTCATAGCATCGCGCTGGTTCTTTAAGCAACAACCAGCAACGATGGCATATACCGTCTCGCTCGCTCCAACGTCATGATACATCCTCTTTCTCTCTCGTGAGGCACAATACTCGAGCATTTGAGAGTCGTGGCAATGATAGCGCATGCTATCTCGCTCGCACCCGTGTCGTGATAAAGCCTCTCGCTCGCTCTCTCATGAGATGCGAGGCCCTGCGCTCTCGCGACGCCGTCGTGCAGCGTCATCAGAATTGCACGTGCACCGGCCGAGCGCTCCAGAGCTGTAACGTGGATAGAGCACAGCCTCTCGCCCACACCTGGAGACATGATACATTTTCTCGCTCACTCTCTCTCTCTCTCTCTTGTGAAGCGCACGAGCGCGAGAGCAGCAGCAACAGCATATGCCCTCTCGCTCACACTCGCGACACCGTGCATTCTCTCACTCGCTCTTTCGCTAGATGTAGAGGCACAGCGCTTCACAGTTGTAGCAGTGATACCGTATACCGTCTCGCTCGCTCCAACGTCATGATATATCCTCTCTCTCTCTCTCTCTCGCTCTCTCTCTCTCGTGAGGCCCAATACTCCAGCATTTGAGAGTCGCGGCAATGATAGTGTATGCTATCTCGCTCGCACCCGTGCCGTGATAAACCCTCTCGCTCGCTCTCTCATGAGATGCAAGGCCCTGCGCTCTCGCGACGCCGTCGTGCAGCGTCATCAGAATTGCACGTGCATCGGCCGAGAGCTCCAGAGCTGTAACGAGGATAGAGCACAGCCTCTCGCCCACACCTGGAGACATGATACATTTTCTCGTTCACTCTCTCTCTTGTGAAGCGCACGAGCGCGAGAGCAGCAGCAGCAACAGCATATACCCTCTCACTCAAGCTCGTGACACCGTGCATTCTCTCACGCGCTCTTTCGCTAGATCTAGAGGTACAGTGCTTCAGAGTTGTAGCAGTGATACCATATACCGTCTCGCTCGCTCTCATCACACCGATCCTTTAGCGAGCAATCCTCTCTCTCGCTCTCCCGTGAGACGCGATGCTTTATACAGAGCTGTCAAAACGACGCATACGGCTGCAGCCTCTTGATACCTCTAAACAAACCCCACCGATATATATTCTTTATTATATGCTATTTTTGCGGATTCAACCGATTCACTTATGAAGGGTGTATCTCCGAGGGCTAAAGACACCGCTCGGTCTTCGGGAGAAGATGCTATACAGGAGATGGAGCAATATGCTCGGAAATATGCTTGCACAGGCATAAACAAAGCTGTCTCACTCGTGCGCGTGCTTTTTCACGCAAACACCGGGGACCATGCAGAGTACTGTTAAACTTCAGCGACTGCTCCTTTGCTGTCTTGAAAAAAATATCGCTAGCATTTTAATTATGATTCACACCTATCTTCTCGCTCGAGATATGTCAGTAGCGATTCAACCGTCATATAGAGCGGTATTTAACGATTACCCCTTACAATGTCGGATGAACCAGTGCGTTCTTGTATTTTGGGTCTTTTACGTCTAACAAAACCGCATAGCGCTCAGCTGAGACGTCGGTGTAACGACCTATGGTGTTACGAGCTGCTGCGTTTATCGGGTGATCGACTCGTGAACAGACTTAAATACGTAATCTGGTGGGCCCCTTTACGCGCTCTAGTGGTGGCCTATAACAGAGGCATATTAAGTGGTCAACGAGTGCTGGGTGTTGTGTATGAGGAGTTACAGCGCCGCGGTGTTTTAGAAGCTCCCCGCGTAAGAGGCCTTGTCGATGAAATCAGATGTAAGTACCATTATCTCGATAAATCACTATTGTTGGTGGTTAGCAATACAGCAGTTATTTTTACCATAGGCTATCGACAGTTTTACGATGCGGGGAGTGACGAAGAAGATGCTCTCGCTGAGGCGACGAGAGCTGTGGAGGAAACGGATCTAGAGCGTCAAACCGCCCTCTACCGTGCGTATTCAACTCTGTTTTGGCGTTATTATCCTCGATTTTCGTTTTTAGACATAAAAACTACTGGGGCGGTATTTTTTCAGAAACGCTGCATGAGGAGGGGGTAGGGGAAGAGCCTAGAGCGAGCACCTCGGCAGCCCCGGCCGAGCCGATACCGCAGGATTTCACCATAGGCCATCGGCAGTTTTACGACGCGGTGAGCGACGAAGAAGAAGAGGCTCTCGCTGAGGCGACGAGAGCTGTGGAGGAAGCAGAGCATCAAACCGCCCTCTACCGTGCGTATTCAGCTCTGTTTTGGCGTTATTATCCTCGATTTTCGTTTTAGATATAAAAACTACTGGAGCGGTATTTTTTCAGAACCGCAGCATGAGGAGAGGGCTGAGGAAGAGTCTAGGGCGAGCACCGCGGCAGCATCGGCCGAACCGATACCGCTGCCGCCCGAGTCTGATGACGACGAGGCGTCGACTATTCTCAACCCCTCCTTGATGTTTAGCGATCGGTCTGATATACTGGGTAAGCATAGTCGTACAGTGATAATAAAATAAAAATAAACCGCGTTAATAAACAGAAATTATGAAATAACCCAAACAGCTGTGTACCGGCAAGCCCGAGCAAACGATGACGATGGAGCGATAGCGGGTCCATCGTATCACCACCATCGTCAGCAGGAAGATGACCTTGTACAGCCCGAGAATCAGCTGGGGGTGTATCCGATGGATGCTCGACAGGAGGAGGAGGAGGAGGGGGAACGTCTAAACGAGGAGCGATTAGAAGCTAGACGCTTCGGCCTATGGTTTCAAGAGCTAATGGAGTGTGATTCAGGTAAAGAAATAATAACGTCTTCTCTCTCTTTCTCCCTCACTCGCGCGCTTTTTCTCTCTTTATCTCTAGCCCTTGCGGTATATACAGGATATGTTTAAAAAGGCTTTATTATATTTACCACAGGGTACTCGTCAGCTGACTCGTCAGCTATCTCGTTATAGGCGTACCGCGATTAGTACGAGGTATACTAAAGTTACAATATGCCCTTTTATCGGCGATCTCTACTCTATAACTCACGCCTTTGTTTGATTACAGATATACAAACGGGTGGGGGAAGAACACGCAATACACAGGGGAACGAGGCTTTCGGGGATGTGCAACCCCCGGGAGGGCGGATCATCATCACGCACGATACAGCCCGTTATTTCAAACGTTTTCAACTACGTGGTCGGGAGATAACATTGCGTATCCGCCAACCTCACGCTGGCGCAAACGTGACAACATGGCTTGAAGGAGCATTCCGTGATCTTCTGACGCATCTCACGAGTCACTGTGAGGGTGGTGACTACGCGGGGATCTCGTTCTCCGCGAGCTGCTTAGCGCACGGCCCCGTCTGGCTTTCATTCCGTCCTGTCCGCGCCTATACATTTGTAGATATCTGGCAATTAATAACAAACATAGCTCAAAGTGCAGCGTCTCTGGATATTGATGATTCTTTCCATATAAAAGTATGTATCGTTAAAGGTTTGGAGGGTAGGGGGCGAAAAGGTTTGACACACGAGGGCGTTGCTAAAAAATCAATTTTAACGATTCGAAATACCGACAATCTGTGTCTACCGCGCTCGTTAGTAACAGCACACGCGTACGCGGAAAGGGGTGAGATACGCTCGGGGGCTCTGCATTCTAGATGGCAGCGTATACGACAGATTAACGGGTCGCTTCAAAAAGAGGCGGCGCTTGAGCTCACGAGAAGCGCAAATGTTGTTATACAGCCCGCTGGCTGTGGTATGCGCGAAATTGCTATATACCAGAATTATTTGGCTCGCGAGGGGTTAGCTATCGTGGTTCTCGAGTTTTTGACTTTGGGACGACGCGAAAGACCGGTGTTTGACGGTACACAGACGGTTATGGATACAGTAGGCTCAGTCCGGCACACGTTATACATTCTGTATTATGAGCGGTCGCATCATTTCCAGCCTATCTTGAATCTGCGTGGTGCTGTAGGCAGCTTAAACTTCTGCGCAATCTGTAACGCCCGTTCTCGTCGGGATCATAGATGTTTAAAAAAGAAATGCCCTCGCTGCCTTCAAGCACCGCCCTGCGCTCTGGGCGCAGCTGCCGCGATCAGATGCGAGACATGTAACCGCGATTTTTTTGGGGAACAATGTTTAGAAAATCACAGGGCTATTACCATCTGTCGTAAACGCAGGGTAAACACTGTTTGCGAGTCTCTTCAGCGGTGCCGTAACTGCTTTCGCGCGATAAGACCTTTAGAGAAAAAGACGCATGTGTGCGGGGAGGGTTTCTGTAAAACGTGTAAATCGCAGCAGCCCTATAATCACCTGTGCTATATGAGGCCTATTCGCGTCGATGAGAGGCCAAAAGAGAACATATTCATATTCTATGATTTTGAAACGCAGCAGTGTACCCCTGTAAAAGGTGATCCTGCAACGCGCGTTCACGAACCGAATCTTTGCGTAACTCAGCGCGTCTGCACCAGGTGCTGCGATAACGCCTCTATAGACGAGCCGTGCGAGCATTGCGGGGATCACGAGTTTATATTTAGGACGAACCTTGTGTGTCAACTTGTGGAGTTAGCCATACAGAGTATGCCGGGCTTCTCTCACATATTTTTAATAGCCCATAACGTCGGTGGTTTCGACGCCCAGTTTATCCTGCGCTACTTCATCGAGGAGAAAAAAACGCAGCTCCCGTCTTTAATAATGAACGGCACTGAAATCATCACAATGCGCATTGGCAAACTCGTGTTTCTCGACAGCTTGAACTACTTTCACATGCCTCTGAGCGCACTGCCTAAATCTTTCGGTCTAAAAACTGCTCTCGCCAAAGGATCTTTTCCGCATCTGTTCAATAGACCCGAGAATCAAAATTATATTGGGCCGATGCCGCCCGCAGCCGATTACTCTCCCGACACTATGGGCCCGGAGGAACGCGAGCGTTTTTTTGCATGGTATAACGAGTTAAAGAATGCCTCTTATGTATTTAACTTTTCAAACGAGCTCATAACCTATTGTAAAAACGACGTTACGATATTGAGACAGGCCTGTGTGGTTTTCCGGAAAATGTTCATGGACAGCGGACGCGTTTGCCCGTTTAGCGAAAACACAACAATCGCGTCCGCCTGCTTTCAAATCTTTCGAAAAAATTTTTTAAAACCTAACACGATCGGTATTATACCTACGGGTGGTTACAGATGGGCTCACAATCAGTCAAAAAAAGCGATCTCTTGGCTCGTGTGGATGGAGCATTCTTTAAATCGTCGTATCATTCACGCAGGACGCTTGCGCGAGTTTAAATTGCCTCAAAATTTATTAGTAGACGGTTACTACGAAACACCTGATTCAACCCACGTGTTACAGTTTCACGGTTGCTATTGGCACGGGTGCTTGAGCTGTTTCACTGTAAACAGAGACCGTGCACAAAGCGACGGTGATACATTGAACGAGCGTCTCGAGAGAACAAACGCTATATCGCAGCGAATCCGCTCAAGCGGCTACACGTTAACCGAGATTTGGGAGTGCGCGTATGACCGGATGATAAAAACAGATTTAGAGATGAGCGCTTTTGTGAGTGATCACCCTCTGGTTCGAGCGGAGCCTCTCAATCCGCGCGATGCTTTTTTCGGTGGTCGCACGGAAAACATGGTCACTCTGTACGACGTGAAAGACGGGGAGCAGATACGATATGTTGACGTTTGCTCTTTGTACCCATACATCTGCAAGTACGGTAAATATCCGGTGGGCCATCCAACGGTATACGTCGGCGACGAGTGCAGGGCGCTGAGAGGTCCCGAAAATAATATCAGTCTTTCCCGCGTCGAGGGCCTTGTTAAATGTACAGTGCTTCCACCGCAAAATCTTTATCATCCGGTGCTGCCGGTGCGAATGCATCAGCGCCTGTTATTCGGGTTATGTCGTAGCTGCTGCGAAACAATGAACCAGGACGCGTGTCCTCATGAAGACCCCGCGGAGCGTGTGTTTAGCGGTACTTGGGTAGTGGATGAATTGCGAAAAGCTATTGCGTGCGGGTATAAAATATTAACCGTGAGCGAGATTTGGCAGTATAAGATAACGCAGTACAACCGCGATACACAGAAGGGGGGCCTTTTCACCGGGTACATAAACACTTTTCTTAAAATCAAACAAGAGGCTAGCGGTTGGCCCGAGGGTTATGCAGATGACGAGGCTGCCCAAGAGCGTTATATAACTGCTTTTAAGACAGCCGAAGGGGTTCAGCTGGAGCGGGGTGCGGTAGCGAAAAACCCGGGGCTGCGCTCGGTAGCCAAACTTTGTCTCAACTCCTTTTGGGGTAAATTCGGACAACGCGAAAATTTACCGCAAACAGAAATAGTATCGACACGCGAAAAACTTATGGAGCTGCTAAATAGCCCCGAGCACGAGATCACTGGTATGCTACCTGTTAACAACCAGGTGCTGTATGTTAATTATACGAAAACCAATGATGCTGTAATACCGTCTAATATAGCAAATACTGTCATAGCTGCATACACCACAGCCCAAGCCCGTTTAAAACTTTACACCTATCTCGAACCGCTGGGTAAGCGTGCTCTGTACTGCGACACCGATTCCGTTATTTATATCACGAGAAAAGAGCCTGGAGAGTATGAACCGCCAACGGGTCAATTGCTAGGGGATTTAACCGACGAGCTAAGCTCTTACGGCGAGGGCAGTTACATTAAGTCTTTCATCTCAGGCGGCCCTAAATTTTATTCTTTCATAGTTAATACGCCGAGCGGCGCGGAAAGCGAGGTTTGCAAGGTTAAAGGCATAACGCTGAATTACGCAAACAGCTCGCTGATAAATTACGAATCAATACGGTCATTTATAATAGGTGAGAGAGAAAATCCTGTTGTACTACAGTTTGATTCAATACGTCGTACGCCGTTCCACCAGGTTGTCACACGACCCGAAAAGAAATCGTGCATGCCTCTGAGCGTCAAGCGAAGACGTGATGGCGAATACGGCTCGCTCCCTTACGGCTACAAATAACCGTTTATAAAAACTCTCGCTTTAAACATTGTTAAGCAGCGTTGTAAAATATCTATGTTATTACTGTAAAATATTTATACTGTTACCGAAAAATAAAAGCTCTATACATGTTTCAACTGCTCGAATTCTTTATATTATACTGCCCCGCAGGAAACGTGGTCATTCGCGCAGATGGATGTACGGTGGAAGCATCCCTGGACCTCAATGATCTGTGGTCCCACAGGCTGCGGTAAAACGTACTTTGTAAAAAAGTTTTTAAAGTTTATTTCACGGATGAACAGTGAGCCGTTTGAGAGAGTCATTTTCTATTACTCCGAGTGGCAGTCAGCGTACACGGAGTATGGTGAATCAATAGAGTTCCACGAGGGTCTACCTCAGAGTGCTGATTATGCTAACGACCCTCGCGCAAAACTTCTCATAATCGATGATTTGATGCGCGAGGCGTCTAACAACAATGTTGTGGATCTTTTCACCAAAGGCAGTCATCATAAAAATCTGAGCGTTATTTTTATTACCCAGAACTTATTCCATCAAGGACACGGCCAGCGAGATATCTCGCTGAATGCCAACTATATAGTGATTTTCAAAAATCCCCGTGACCGTGCTCAAATTCAGCATCTCGCGCGACAGGTGTATCCTGAAAACCCGCGTTTCCTACAGGAGGCGTACCACGACGCAACAGCCAAGCCGCACGGTTATTTGCTACTCGACCTGAAACAATCGACGCCTGACAACTGTAGATTCCGTACCTGTATTTTTCCCGACGACCCCCATCATTTTGTCTACGTACCGCGGAAAAAGTTTAAAAGCGGATGCAATGCTAGTGAATTACCAGTTCAGCGCATGTAATGGCGCCCAAAGGGCTATCGCACTGTGATAAATGCATGATCTTTTGAGCGCACTTCAGCGAGCTAACAAGATAACGCAAGGACCCAACACCTGTGGAAACACCTCCCACCCTTATTATTGTATTGGTCTATGCGTGTGGTATATTCTTAAAGGCACCGCTACCCCCCATCCCTATAGGTCGAAAAAATCGGCTAAAAGGGGCGATACGTCGAGAGGTTAGACAGTTTGACACGCGTAATGGAACGAAACGGTGCACCGCTCTGTAAAAAGCACGTGACGATACTACGGGCTCTTCAGTATCTCAATAAAGAGCAGCGCGAGGCTGTCCTGCGTAAAGCGGACCCAAGCATCGTCCGCTGTATCTGCGAGTGTGCCTTGAACGTTCTTTGCGGTAACGTTCCTTTGAAGGCTGATCAGCGAAAAAAGCTACGACGACACGCTCCCGCTCTCCGTCGTTTAGCCGCGAAAAAAGGCTGCTGGAAAAGTAAAAAACGTTTTGTTATCCAGAGCGGCGGGTTTCTACCGCTCCTACTAGCACCGATACTAGGCACTGTTCTATCGAGCCTGATTGGCGGACGGGGATGATGGAGCACGCGAGAAAAATGGTTCTTATCCCTGAGGAGCATGTGGCACAGCTGGGCATGCAAAACCAGAGACAGCCAACGGCCGGCTGGAACGCCTCGGCCCAACCGCCACAATCTACTGATACCGTATTATCCAGACTGGACGCGGAGATGAATGAAATTTTGAACTCTAATACCTACAAGAATGAGAGGGAAAAATGGACAGCGTACCTGGTTGTGCTACAGCGTTATCTCCATTTTTCTGATGACGAGAGAGCTCGACAACACAGCGATCTTATGAAGAACGACCATGCAACGACGCCTAATTATGATAAAAGTGAAAAAGGAGAAACTCGCAACGGGATGAACGACTCCGTCATAATTGAAAGCATACCAGCCAAATATCGCACTAAAGCGAAGTTGCTGCTCCGCCGTTTACATGACGCGCCACGCAGCAATTTTTCTTGGGATTCCGGAGGAGTCGTATCGATTGAGGGTAGCCCTATTCAGGGCTCGAATATTGTTGATCTTGTGAACGACGCCATGAGAGCTAGAAAAATATCTAAACCGGCTGGGCGTGGTGCTTTCGCTAAATTTCTGAGAGCAATACAGACACCGCGGGAGTTCATCGGCAATGACGCGCTGTGGCAGGAGACAAGGGCCAATTCAACGCTACGACCGTCGCAGCTCGAGGAGAGCAGCAACAGCAGTACAAACAGCGACAGTACAGGTGCGACGAGTCAGTCGCCGTTCTTCAGCGGCCGCGATAGCAAATCAGATAACGCAGGGCAGAGCGGCAACGGTTATCCTAATAAATATCATAAGAAAAGACATGTAACCTGGGCTAACCTCAAATTATAAATATGAAAACGTTGGAAAAAGTGTATTTTAATCCATCCCATGAAGCATCGTTTTCAGGCGCTGCTAAACTGCTACGTCTGGCACGTCAGAAAAAAGTATCCAGAACGAAGGCGCTGCAGTGGCTTGAGGGACAGGATGCTTACACGAAACACAAACCCGTGCGACAGCACTTTCCGCGACGTTTTTATAACGTACGGAACATTGATGATTTTTGGGAAGCTGATCTGGTAGATCTTCGCTCAATTAAAGATTATAACGACGGCTATGTTTATCTACTCGTTGTGATAGACACTCTCAGTAAATTCGCATGGGTTCAACCTCTACGCGACAAATCTGCCGCATCTGTGGCTAAAGCGTTTAATCTCATCTTGTCTAAGAAAAATAGCAACGGTCGATCACCCGTTTATCTGCAGACGGATAGAGGTAAAGAATTCGTAGGTGCTGCATTTCAGGATCTCCTAAAGAAAAAAGACATACGGTTTCGCATTGCGAGAAACCCCGATATCAAAGCGGCTATTGTCGAGAGATTCAATAGAACGCTGAAGGAGAGAATGTGGCGCTATTTCACGTATTCCCGGCAAAAACGCTACCTCGACGTTCTACAGAGCATTGTTTCAGCATACAACAACTCTACGCATAGCGCTATAAAAATGAAGCCCGTCTCAGTGACGTTTGCTACAGCCGCTAAGGCTCGGAATAACCTGATACAGCGATACAAAAGACCAGAGCATTGTCTCCCTAAATATAAGGTGGGTGACATTGTGCGTATCAGTAGCGCGAAGGCGGCCTTTGCAAAAGGTTACGAAGGTGGCTGGAGTAGCGAGCTGTTCAAGATTCACCGTGTGTCGTCCGGCGTTTGCCCTGCGGTATACTTCCTGCGCGATCTCCACGACGAGGATATTGATGGTATATTTTATGAGCCCGAGCTATCGAGAGTGCAAACAAAGCAGGTTAAACAGCGGGCGTTAAAATGAAAGACGAGAGTAGACTACATACAGGTATGGCGCCCCCCACTCCTATCCCCACTCCTTCCCCCACCACAACACCTACCCACTCCAAGCTATTTTTTCCCACTCCACAGGTAAATAGCTTGGTGGACAGGTGTGAGGGGGGAAGGAGGGGGATAGTGTGAGAAGTACCATACCTGTATGTTTTTCTACTTTTTTCTTTTTTTCTCTTTGGGAGTAGTGGGTCGAATAACACTGTTGCATACATTTATATTTTTTTTATTTTTCACTCATATTCTAAATACATTAATGGTTTACAAAATATTTAAAAGAAACCCGCATATTTATTAGGATTACAATATTGTTTATGGAGTTAACGCGCTGCATTCTTTTATCTACGCGTACAGCACCGTTGTGTACAAGCAAATCTACGATCCGTGAAACTACCACCACCACCACTCATCATATCATTTTTACGAACACTGTTATTTATCCGACGGGATGCGAAGGCTTTATAATATTGACGCACTATTTCATCATTTTTTCGGGGATTATCAGAGAAGAGATTGTTGAATTTATCCATACCAAAACCACAAGACATAAGGTGCAAAAAAATAACACAAAATTGGCCACAAACGTCTGAAGAATCACTTTGGAGTTGCTTAACGTTGAAACGGAAGAACTTGCAATTTCTCCGGAGTCGTTCGAGGTGTTGTGGAATGATTGGTGGTAATCCGTAACTATCGAAGTACCATCCGCTTCCATTTCGATCGACGTACATTGCGACCCAGTGCTCGCCAGGTTTTGAGTGTTCATCTGTGTTCACAATTATTCCAGCAGGCCTTGTCCAAGTACGAGGAATTTCATCAGCCGGAAATACTCCAGTAGTCGCAATCGGTAAATAACGTAGAGCGTCTCGAATTTGTTGTGTGTTCATGCTCCGTTAGCAAATTGAAGAATGGTGAAAAGATATACTTTTTCACTTTATATCTGAATTCATAACAGATGCATATCGCAGATAATGCTCATGAATAGTTTCTATTCCTTCAAATGAGAACTTCGGTTTGAGGAAAATTTATACAGGGGAAGCAACTCATAAATGAATCTTCACTCTTGTCGTCCGTTTCTGGATTTTTTTTCTCCTCCTCTGGAAGTACGGTGACAGGTACTTGATTATTCATCCGTAGGATAAATTTTTTCAACATGAGAGCCTGCGTTAATGCACAGCGATTCGTAGGCTTCACAGCACCCAAACTATGTCGTAGACATCTACTGCGTGACGTGGATAATTTTTTGAATCCTGGGCATCCCCATTCCGGTTTTTCGAGATCGTTGATTTCTCGCGTAATTACATGGCTCAATAAATCGGCTTTTTCGTGACCGCGCGTCCAAATAGTTTTTGCATGCCGTGCTATTTCACGCAAATTGGCATAAAGTTGTTTACAGGAGACATCGCCCTCGTACCATTCCAATCCATGGTGATGAAGAGTCAAAATTTGATTCTCGTGACGTATTATGCTGGGGAGTTCGTGGAATGCGTATGGAGGAGAAACAATCCAATGCATGGTGAAAGGTTGATTTAGAGCAACGACGGCAACTTCTTTCGGTAAAAAACGATGCTCTCTATCACGCATTCCCTGAATGTCGATGATTATTTCCATTTTTTACGTCCGTACTGAACAGCGGCGCGCGATGAACTGACTTGTTTTCTCTCCAAAATCCAATTCTCCGTCGAAAAGACGAACGACGAATGCAGAGTAATCTGACACCTGCTTTTTCTTGAAGTTCAACCGCTGAAGTCAGCAATTACTTGACGCGAGGCATCGATCTCCAGAACATTATCATATTCTGCATATACTATACAATTTACAGTAGAAGCGAGTGCCTCGGCAAATCGTACCTCGATTCTCACACTTCCATGTTTCACTAAATTCCAATGCGAACTGGTATTCGCGGAAAGATCAGGTGTCAAGTCAAATGCGAAGAGACAATAACCCTTTGGATAATTTTCTCGATTGATTGAGTTACCCTCGTTCAAAAAATGTATTCCTGTACCAGAAAATAATGTATGATAGGCACCAATGTAAAGATTATTTTGGGTGAAATCAGGTTGCAGAGGTCGAGAAGGTACTTGCGCCCCATCCACATATAATGAGAGGTAATTGATTTTATAGTTTTGAAAATTGAACGGATTCATTTGAACGTTTCCATTATATGCTCGATTATCGACAAATCCGATTATGATTCGTTTTGGAAGTTGCCCAAGCACGATGTTGTCAATCGTTTCTCCATGCACTCCTCCATGTAGCGAAATGGCTTTAACTTCAACGCGTGTAAGAGGGTATTTTGCTGTTGTTTTTGCCAATGCACGAGCATGAGAGAGTAAAACTCCTGGTGCAATTTTTGTTCGTCTTACTAATAATGTAGCTTCGCTTATATTCAAGCCACATGAAATATCCGGTTGAGAGCTCATTAGACAAAACGAGTCTCTTGCTCTCACAAGTCGCAGACGCATTTCTACACCATTTAAAAGGAAACGTTCTTGATTGAAAATATTACAATGTAAATGTCCAATTAAATCGACTGTTTTTCCAGCTGATAGTAGTTTTGCTCTTTCTCGCAAGCCGATATTATTTTTAAAACTCGTATCATCCATTTTCCCTGGAGTATCATCACTCCATAAAACGGAAGTCAAGTGAGATTTTTTGGCCGCAGGCCCATAATTTAACAATGTTTCTATGTAAGCACGGTATGCATAAGCGTTATTCGGTGGTGAAACGAGTTTTTGATTTAAATACACATCCACTTGATTAAACATGGAGTGTAGTAAATTGTTTACAGGGGCAATTTCTGGTAATTCCTTGGGCGCATCTTTCGATCCTTCAGCTTGCAAAGAGGTAGATGGAGTTTTTATTTGCACACGAAGACTTAACATGGTATGAGCGAGATCGATGTACTCATCGCCTTGTCCGGGAACGACGAATTCTATCGGAGAATCATCTGTTAGAGAGGAAATAAACTCGCTCTCAATTCTTTTTGGGGAAAATTTGGACAGCGTGAAAATCAAACTAATACTTTGATTATTTCTACGCGTGTAGAGCTCATGGATTTACTAACAAGTCCAGAAATTGAAATTACAGGAATCTTACCTGTAAATCATAGAATTATGTACGTAAATTACAAAAACTCTGATGAGGCTATTCGACCATCGCTTACAGCTAATGTTGTAATTGCTGCATACACGACAGCACAGGCGCGGCTCAAACTGTATGAATATTTGGAGGGACTTGGTCGTCGCGTGTTGTATTGTGACACCGACTCGTGCATTTATGTAAGTCACGAACGAAGTGATGAATACCAGCCTCCCGTCGGACAATTTCTCGGAGATCTGACTGACGAGTTAAGTGCGTACGGAGATGGTTCATACATCACTTCGTTTGTGTCGGGTGGACCAAAATTCTATTCTTTTATTGTGCGTAAACCTGATGGTACCACTGTAGAAGTATGTAAAGTTAAAGGTATCACGTTGAACTTTCAAAATAGTCAACAAATAAATTATCAAACGATTCGCTCATTTGTGACGGGAGAAAGGAGTGCACCAATCGTTTTGAAATTCGATGCAATAAGACGTACCGAATTCCATCATGTAATTTCACGCGAAGAAACTAAGTCTTGCGCCCCAGTGAGTGTAAAACGTCAACAGGATAGAGAATATTGTACCCTACCCTACGGTTTTGTTCGAACAACGGTATGAATGTGAATTGAGTAATAAAATATTAATATAGGGTGTAAAAAAAAAGAAAAAAATGGGATTAGTATTATCATATTTTTATTGTTTAATTTTATAATAAGAAAAATTATGTACAGTTTTGTAATGAAAAAAATACTGCGATAACGTTTAATAAAAATGGTGAACTTTATTTTTATGTATGTTTACGGAAATAAATTGCGCCTTCCTTCTTTTTCCATCTTAGAAGATAAAGTTTTTGCGGTGACACAACGGAATTCCATATTCTCTCGAAAATGAATATTATTTTGCGTCTAGCTCTGGCGTGTAGGGTAAAGAGACCTTGTTCTACTCTACCATCCACAGGGCTTCATTTTGCATCGTGGGTAAAAAGGCCTTACTCCATTACACCTGACACTTCGCATTCTTTCGAAGGCTGGACATTATCTCGCGGCTAGCTATTTTACACCTCAGGTTTAAAGACCTGGCTTCGCTACAGTTGTTATCTTGAATTCTTCCGAAGGACGGATATTATTTCTTAGCATGTCTGAATAATGAATTCTTCAGAAGATTGTCTGTTATTTCCTTATTATTTTTATGCTGAGAAGTAAAAGGTAAAAGGCGATCTCTCACACTCCAAAAAGGTAATGAAGACTATGAGATTTTTCAAAAAAATAGCTAGTATAAATAATAATGAACGAAGAGTAATAATTATTGTTTATTAACATAATTCTGATTGTTATTCCAAAAGTTAATTGAAAAAAAAAAATCAGGTTACTTTTTAAGAAAGTCATTCAGATTAACATTTTTTATTCTTGTTTTTATGAACGTGAACGAATATAAATATAAAGCATTCGATTTTGACAATCATTTCTCATTATGGATCCGCGGTGGAAACATCCATGGACCTCCATAATTTGCGGGCCTACTGGTTGTGGCAAAACTTTTTTCGTAAAAAAATTTTTCAAATACATTCACGAAATGGCTGACGTTCGTTTCGATCGAATACTTTTTTATTACTCTGAATGGCAACCTGGTTATTCAGAGTATGGTAATAAAATCGAATTTCGCGAGGGATTACCGCAATCTGGTGACTATTCAGCAGATCAGCGTCCTAAACTTATTGTGATCGATGATTTAATGCGTGAGGCCTCAAATAATAGCATTGTAGATTTATTCACAAAGGGGAGTCATAAAAATCTGAGCGTCATTTTCATAACTCAAAACATATTTCATCAAGGACGCGGACAGAGAGATATTTCTTTAAACACGAATTATATCGTTATTTTTAAAAATCCTCGAGACCGCGCCCAAATACAACATCTTGCCAGGCAGGTTTATCCAGAAAATCCTCGTTTTTTGCAAGAAGTATATTTTGATGCTACGTCTGCCCCTCATGGCTATTTATTACTCGATCTCAAACAATCGACACCCGATAATTGCCGATTTCGCGCATGCGTATTTCCTGATGACCAATATAATTACGTTTATTTACCAAAAAAAGAAATAAAAACGCGCGACACATCTCGCGATGTTCCAGTAATGCGTTTGTAATGGCAGCGCGAGGAAGTCTCGGTAAAAAACATGTTATAATTTTACGAGCACTTTGCTACTTTACACAAAATCAACTACGTCAGATTTTACGAATAATCGAACCAGCATTAATCCGGATAATCTGTGAATGTGCGCTCAATGTATTGCTCGGTAATGTGAACCTCAAAACTAGTGAAAGACGTCGGCTGCGAAAATATGCAGTATTGATTCGCCGCTTAGCTGAAAAACGAGGAAATTGGAAAACTAAAAGACGTTTCATCATCAATCGCTGTACTGCTTTTCTCAAGCTTCTCCTTGTTCCGGTATTGAAATATTTTGAGCATGGAACACGCGAGGAAAATGGTTCTCATTCCACATGATAATCTACATCGTCTTGGAGAAAAACAACAGAAATCCACTGACGAAACGCTTTCTCCTCCTCTAACAACATCTCTGAGCAGTGTTCAAACGAGGGGAACTCCTCTTTCTCGTTTGGACTCCGAAATGGCTGAAATTTTGAATTCTACATCGTATGCTAGTGATAGAGATAAATCGACAGCATATCTACAGATTTTACATAGATATCTGAATCTCACTTCACATTCAAAGTACGATGAGAAAAATAAATTGAATACTTCCGCAAAAACGGATGAAACTTCGGAAAAACATGAAATGGAAGCGGATGAAGATCATGATACATCGGAACAATCAGCTGAGATGAGATCGCGATTAAACGACACTCTTATTATCGACAGTGTTCCAAAAAAATTTCACCCAAAGGCTAAAATGTTATTGCGCAATCTTCATAGAAATACCTCACCCTCAAAAAGAATGAGTTGGGATGCGAACGGCGTGGTATCTATAGGTGGTACCAGAATTCCTAATTCCAATATTGTTGATCTCATCAATGATGCGATGCGTGCTAGAAAACGAGTTAAACCGACGGGTCGTGCTCATTTCGCTGAACATCTCCGAAAGATACAGATGCCTCGAGAATTTATTGGTAACCCTGAGGTACTTCAAGAGCCTACAATCATCGAAGCATCAACGCCCCGCAAACGCGTCATCTCCCCAGAGATTGCTGATATAACTTCAGATACAAGTAGTAGTGAGTACGAGGAGACGGACGCAACTGGGTTTCAACAAGGACGTGGCCGCTCGAGTAAAAAACGAATTATTTGGAGATCGTTAAAACTATGAAACGATTCAAATCGATCTATTATAATCCCTCCCACCCTGCATCCTTTTCTAACGCTGAAAATTTGAAAAACGTAAAAGGTATTGACAAAAATAAAGTCGAGCCGTGGTTAGAGACTCAAGACGCTTATACCAGACATCGGCTCATCCGACGTCGATTTCCTCGACGTACGTATAATGTGAATAATATTGATGATGTATGGGAAGCTGATCTGGCGGACCTCCGTTCTATCGCGACATACAACGATGGCTACAAATATATTTTAGTTGTAATCGATGTGTTGAGTAAATTTGCCTGGATCGAGCCGCTGCGTGATAAAACATGCGGAAGTGTGTCTCAGGGGTTTGCACGGGTACTTTCACGCTCAAATCCTAGATTTCCCCTTCTTTTACAAACAGATCGCGGACGAGAATTCACGGGATCTCCATTCCAACATTTTTTAGCACAAAAAAAAATTAATTTCCGTACAGCGCGTAATCCCGATATCAAAGCATCGATTGCTGAACGATTCAATCGCACACTTAAAAATCGAATGTGGCGATACTTTACATACACGCGAAACAAGCGTTATATCGATGTTTTGCAAAAATTCGCACATGCGTACAATCAGACGCGTCACTCTGGCACACGAATGCGACCTTCTGAAGTGACTTTAGAAAATGCTAGCCTAGCTCGTGAAAATCTCGCGCACCGATATAATTCTTCGAGAAAAAAATTAAATATTGAATTGCCTAAATACAGTGTAGGAGACTTGGTGCGTATCAGTAGTGCAAAAGCCGCGTTCGCGAAAGGTTACGAAAGTGGATGGACTCGAGAGATATTCAAAATACAGCGAATATCAAGGAACCGTCATCCAGTCGTATATATTTTACACGATTTAAACAACGAGCCCATTGACGGAATCTTTTACTCGCAAGAATTATCTCGCGTTCGTTCGGAATAACGAAATTCTAAAATTGCTGACTCTGCAAAATGAATTTTAGAGACAAAGAATTTTTCTTCGTCGTACTGCCTAGTAACAGCAGTACACGATATTTTCCTAGCAATGCCCCTACAAAATTCAACACTAAGTTACCACGCCATCTTCACCTAGATGGCGTGTGGGGAGTAGCTGTCAAAGAAATAAGTTATCCAATGAGTTTCTATCACGTTCTGCGAACTCCGCATACTGTAACTTTTGAACACGGTGATTATGATAAATCTGGTCGCAGTGATCATAGTAAACGTTTAGAAGAAACGGATATTATTCCGAGCGGCGTGTATCGTACTATCAACACTTTGCTTGATACGATAAATAATTTACCTTGTATAATGGAACATTTAGAATTTACCCAAGAACATAATGGATACGTTAAAGTTTCGCGAAAATGTGATGAGCCGAGGTACCACGGGTTTCGTATGTCTCCTTCGATTGCAAAAATATTAGGATTCGGTGAAGTTACTGAGGAGGGAAAAGGTATCAGTTTTAAACATCCGTATAAAGGTTATCGCCCTGCGTCTCTAGCTCGTGCAATCCCGCATAGTCTGTTCGTATACTCAGATATTTGCGAATCCTATATAATTGGAGACGTCCAAGCACCATTATTATCAAAAGTTTCCATAGAAGTCGAAGATGAATATGTTTATGGAGCGAACAGAACTGTACACTTCCCTTCTCCACGATACATCCCTCTTATACGCCATGAAATCCACACGATCGAAATCGATATAAGAGACGAATTTGGACAACCAATTCCATTCGAGGAGGGGACGTTGACCGTGACGCTATATTTTAAGCGCTTACAATAAATAACTGATGGAACATTACTTCGACGACGAGGATGCTCTGCTGAAATATGGCCGTCGCGGCTATGGTGGAATCAGTCACGTCTATGTCGGTGCCCCAAACCAACGAGGAAACGGAATCGGAAGTTTTTTGGGAGGACTCTTTCGTCGTGTATTATCGCTTCTACGAAAAGGAGCTGCTGCGATCGGAAAAGAAGCTATTCGCACAGGTGCCAATATCGCATCTGATGTCGTCAGAAATAATATGAATTTGAAGGAATCATTTCATACCAGACTACGCGAATCTGGTAATAATTTAAAACGGAAAGCTGAGGAAAAAATAGATAAATTAATGACGGGCGCGGGCTATAAAATGAGGGAAAAAGCGTCATCTGGTCATTCTCTCAGTGGCCGTGGAACGAGACGAACCGCTCAGAAAAAGAAGAAAAGCGCTAAAACGAAAAAGAAAACTAAGAAGAAACCGACTAACAAACGGAGGAAAACGACGAAAAAAAGGAGAAATTATCGTAGCGTAGCTGATATATTTGCATAAGAGATCGTTCGGAATACAGCGAACATGGCTTTCTTACATACACACTCACGCGAATGTTTAAAATCTGAGCTCGAACTTTTTTCGCTACCACCTACGCAAACTACGATCGAGGGATCAAATTGGGTGCACTATAAGCCTATTTCCTCTCTAACAGATGATTCTCCGATAGAATTCGTCGTTCCCGGACAAGGCGATGAGTACATCGATCTCGCTCATACCATGTTAAGTCTTCGTGTGCAAATAAAAACTCCATCTACCTCTTTGCAAGCTGAAGGATCGAAAGATGCGCCCAAGGAATTACCAGAAATTGCCCCTGTAAACAATTTACTACACTCCATGTTTAATCAAGTGGATGTGTATTTAAATCAAAAACTCGTTTCACCACCGAATAACGCTTATGCATACCGTGCTTACATAGAAACATTGTTAAATTATGGGCCTGCGGCCAAAAAATCTCACTTGACTTCCGTTTTATGGAGTGATGATACTCCAGGGAAAATGGATGATACGAGTTTTAAAAATAATATCGGCTTGCGAGAAAGAGCAAAACTACTATCAGCTGGAAAAACAGTCGATTTAATTGGACATTTACATTGTAATATTTTCAATCAAGAACGTTTCCTTTTAAATGGTGTAGAAATGCGTCTGCGACTTGTGAGAGCAAGAGACTCGTTTTGTCTAATGAGCTCTCAACCGGATATTTCATGTGGCTTGAATATAAGCGAAGCTACATTATTAGTAAGACGAACAAAAATTGCACCAGGAGTTTTACTCTCTCATGCTCGTGCATTGGCAAAAACAACAGCAAAATACCCTCTTACACGCGTTGAAGTTAAAGCCATTTCGCTACATGGAGGAGTGCATGGAGAAACGATTGACAACATCGTGCTTGGGCAACTTCCAAAACGAATCATAATCGGATTTGTCGATAATCGAGCATATAATGGAAACGTTCAAATGAATCCGTTCAATTTTCAAAACTATAAAATCAATTACCTCTCATTATATGTGGATGGGGCGCAAGTACCTTCTCGACCTCTGCAACCTGATTTCACCCAAAATAATCTTTACATTGGTGCCTATCATACATTATTTTCTGGTACAGGAATACATTTTTTGAACGAGGGTAACTCAATCAATCGAGAAAATTATCCAAAGGGTTATTGTCTCTTCGCATTTGACTTGACACCTGATCTTTCCGCGAATACCAGTTCGCATTGGAATTTAGTGAAACATGGAAGTGTGAGAATCGAGGTACGATTTGCCGAGGCACTCGCTTCTACTGTAAATTGTATAGTATATGCAGAATATGATAATGTTCTGGAGATCGATGCCTCGCGTCAAGTAATTGCTGACTTCAGCGGTTGAACTTCAAGAAAAAGCAGGTGTCAGATTACTCTGCATTCGTCGTTCGTCTTTTCGACGGAGAATTGGATTTTGGAGAGAAAACAAGTCAGTTCATCGCGCGCCGCTGTTCAGTACGGACGTAAAAAATGGAAATAATCATCGACATTCAGGGAATGCGTGATAGAGAGCATCGTTTTTTACCGAAAGAAGTTGCCGTCGTTGCTCTAAATCAACCTTTCACCATGCATTGGATTGTTTCTCCTCCATACGCATTCCACGAACTCCCCAGCATAATACGTCACGAGAATCAAATTTTGACTCTTCATCACCATGGATTGGAATGGTACGAGGGCGATGTCTCCTGTAAACAACTTTATGCCAATTTGCGTGAAATAGCACGGCATGCAAAAACTATTTGGACGCGCGGTCACGAAAAAGCCGATTTATTGAGCCATGTAATTACGCGAGAAATCAACGATCTCGAAAAACCGGAATGGGGATGCCCAGGATTCAAAAAATTATCCACGTCACGCAGTAGATGTCTACGACATAGTTTGGGTGCTGTGAAGCCTACGAATCGCTGTGCATTAACGCAGGCTCTCATGTTGAAAAAATTTATCCTACGGATGAATAATCAAGTACCTGTCACCGTACTTCCAGAGGAGGAGAAAAAAAATCCAGAAACGGACGACAAGAGTGAAGATTCATTTATGAGTTGCTTCCCCTGTATAAATTTTCCTCAAACCGAAGTTCTCATTTGAAGGAATAGAAACTATTCATGAGCATTATCTGCGATATGCATCTGTTATGAATTCAGATATAAAGTGAAAAAGTATATCTTTTCACCATTCTTCAATTTGCTAACGGAGCATGAACACACAACAAATTCGAGACGCTCTACGTTATTTACCGATTGCGACTACTGGAGTATTTCCGGCTGATGAAATTCCTCGTACTTGGACAAGGCCTGCTGGAATAATTGTGAATACAGATGAACACTCAAAACCTGGCGAGCACTGGATCGCAATGTACATCGATCGAAATGGAAGCGGATGGTACTTCGATAGTTACGGATTACCACCAATCATTCCACAACACCTCGAACGACTCCGGAGAAATTGCAAGTTCTTCCGTTTCAACGTTAAGCAACTCCAAAGTGATTCTTCAGACGTTTGTGGCCAATTTTGTGTTATTTTTTTGCACCTTATGTCTTGTGGTTTTGGTATGGATAAATTCAACAATCTCTTCTCTGATAATCCCCGAAAAAATGATGAAATAGTGCGTCAATATTATAAAGCCTTCGCATCCCGTCGGATAAATAACAGTGTTCGTAAAAATGATATGATGAGTGGTGGTGGTGGTAGTTTCACGGATCGTAGATTTGCTTGTACACAACGGTGCTGTACGCGTAGATAAAAGAATGCAGCGCGTTAACTCCATAAACAATATTGTAATCCTAATAAATATGCGGGTTTCTTTTAAATATTTTGTAAACCATTAATGTATTTAGAATATGAGTGAAAAATAAAAAAAATATAAATGTATGCAACAGTGTTATTCGACCCACTACTCCCAAAGAGAAAAAAAGAAAAAAGTAGAAAAACATACAGGTATGGTACTTCTCACACTATCCCCCTCCTTCCCCCCTCACACCTGTCCGCCAAGCTATTTACCTGTGGAGTGGGAAAAAATAGCTTGGAGTGGGTAGGTGTTGTGGTGGGGGAAGGAGTGGGGATAGGAGTGGGGGGCGCCATACCTGTATGTAGTCTACTGACGAGTTTTACATGGTTTTGCCTAGCAATAGTAGTATGGATTATTATCCCGATAATGTAACAACACGGTATACCACACATCTACCGCAGCGTATGTCTCTTCACGGTAGTTGGGCTGTTTCATTAGCTGAGATCCATATACCCGCAACCATTTTACACGTGCCTACCGATGGCAAGCGAAACTTTCTGAATATGACAACGGAGCAGGCGGCTGGTATCTCAACGAAGTACGTACCTGTCGATGGCGCGCGAAACCTCCTGAGTGTGACAACGAGGCAGCCGGCTGGTACCCCGGTGAAGTACGTGCCTATCGAGCGCGAGTTGGCGACCGGTGTTTCAACGGCTTTTGCTTTTAAGGAAGATAACGTCTGTGTGCCACCCGGTGTATACCACAGCATAGGGACATTGCTCGAGGCTATTAATGAAATACCTTATGTCACGGGCCATTTGAAATTCAAGTACGCCCGCAACGGGTATGTGACGGTGAAGCGCGTCTGCGAATCCTGTAAGAACCTGGAGCATACCTTTTTTTTCTCCGACGTACTGAGCAAGGTTTTAGGGTTCACCGAAACAGGAGGCGTAGTAGTACCCCGTGGAGGATACACTGCTCAGAGGCCTGCCAATTTAGCCAACGGGACCCCCAACATGATGTACGTTTATACCGATATCTGCGAGCCCTATATTACCGGCGATGTTCGCACACCATTGCTACGTGTTGTGCCTGTTGCTATCGCCGATGCCCATAATTACGGCTCTGTGAGGATAAAAAGCTTCTCGCCACCGCGTTATATTCCCTTACTACATACTAGTTTTCAAACAATAACCATTGATATAAGGGATGAGTTTGGCGAGCCAATACCATTCGAGCACGGGACGCTGACGGTGACGCTACAGTTCAAACGTATAGACTGACCTGGGTGTATCTACAATGGATTACTATGACGAGTACTTCGAGATGCAAACGGGGAGCGGGGCTCGAACAGGCTATGGCGGTATCAGCCGTGTGTATATCGGCTCACCAAACCAGCGAGATCATGGTATTGGAAGTTTTTTAGGGGGTCTCTATCGACGTATCATACCTCTCTTGAAACAGGGGGCTCGGACTGTTGGTAGAGAGGCGCTTCGCTCGGGGATTAACATGGCCTCTGATGTCGTTAACTCCGGTGTACAACCGAGAGAAGCGTTTCAAACGCGCCTGCGCGAATCAGGGCAAAACCTGAGGCGTAAAGCTGAGGAAAAAATTACATCGCTCATGAAGGGCTCCGGCTATAAAGGCAGCAAAATTAATAAACTGGTGCATTCTGCTGCGGGGAGCGTATCACGGCGCAACTCTGTGAAAAGAAAGGCGGTGAAATCGCGAAAACGTTCAAGCGGCGGCGGTGGTGCAAGAACGAAGTGTGTTAAGAAGAGGAAGAAGGGTGTGAGAGGTAGAAGATCATCGGCTAAACCACGCGTCACGAGACGTAACAAGAAACCAAGAACAGTGACGGATATTTTTGCTTAAACTGCACTCTGAAAAATGGCGTTCCTACACGCGCACTCGTGCGAGTGTCTTAAGTCGGAGCTTGAATTATTTTCATTACCGCCAACCCAGACAACGATCGAGGGGACACACTCTGTATACTACAAACCAATCTCATCGCTGACGGATGATTCACCGATAGAATTTGTCGTCCCAGGCCAGGGGGATGAGTACATTGATCTCGCGCATACAATGCTAAGTATACGCGTTAAGATAGATGCCCCAGATTATAAAAAGACAGGGGGGTTAGAGGGCGTATCACCCGATGTAGGACCTGTCAATAATCTCCTACACTCAATGTTCAGCCAGATCGATGTATTTTTGAATCAAAAACTTGTGTCTCCTCCTAACAATGCTTATGCTTATAGAGCTTATATTGAAACTCTGTTGAACTACGCGTACGCCGCGAAGACCTCGCATCTTACGAGCGCTTTATGGTATAGCGATACAGAGGGAGCAATGGATGATAAGGGCGATGGTAACAAAGGCCTTGTAGAGAGACGGGATGCGTTAGGCAAGGATAGAAGATCGATCTTCTTGGACATCTGCATTGCGATATCTTCAATCAGGAAAGGTTTTTGCTGAACGGTGTTGAGATGCGTTTACGACTCGTGCAGAACAATAGCGCTTTCTGTCTCATGACTGATTTGAAAAACTGTAAAATCCGCATTACAGAAGCATCGCTAATCGTGCGACGCGTTAAGATAGCGCCCGGTATACTCATGCGAGAGCTCTGTCTAAATCCACAGCAAAATATCCGCTGACGCGTGTCGAGGTTAAAGCTATATCAATGCACGCCGGAATACACGGCGATACTCTTGATAACGTCATACTGGGCCAACTACCAAAACGTATAATAATTGGTTTTGTCGATAATAAGGCTTTCAACGGTGATTATGGCAAAAATCCGTTCAATTTTCACCACTACTCGATCAATTATCTTTCTTTATATGTAGACGGCCAACAGATACCGTCAAAACCCCTGCAGACAGACTTCACAGATAGTAATATGTATGTGGATGCATATCACACGTTATTTTCTGGCTCGGGTATTCACTTTCTCAACGACGGTAATTGTATCTCGCGTTTGAACTACCCATACGGCCATTGCCTTTTCGCGTTTGATCTGACACCCGATCTCTCTGCTAATAGCAGCACCCACTGGAATCTGGTGAGGCATGGCAGCGTGAGGATAGAAGTACGCTTTGCGGGGTCTTTACCTACAACGATTAACTGTATTGTGTACGCTGAATATGATAATGTGCTTGAGATTGACTCATCCAGACAGGTCATCGTAGATTTCAGCGGTTGATGAGCGAGAGAGAGAAGCACCCTCAGTTTTCACTGAGCATTCAAAGAGTGATGGTCAAATAAAAAAGACGGCATCATGTATATTGTTATTGATGTGCAGGGCGTGAGAGGTAGAGATAACCAGTTTATACCTAAAGAAGTAGCCGTCGTATCGGTAAAAACTGAAGACTATGGTCACTGGATTGTAAAGCCACCCTATACGGACGATAACTTGCCAGTCTTTGTGAGACGTCAAAATATGTGGCTACGCGATAATGTCCATGGTATAGAATGGTCTAAAGGCGATACATCGCTACAAGCGTTGGAGACAAATCTAAAAAGGATTGCGGGTCAGGCGACACGAATTTTCACGCGCGGCTCTGACAAATCATCGTATCTGGCGCAACTCACGGGCTATTTTATTATAAATTTAGAAGATGATGAAGAGGCTCCTTCATTACGTCAGCTGCCTCGAAGCGACGCATGCTGTATGCACCACTGCGTCGCAAATCACAGACAGGCCTACAGATGCGCCCTGAACAACGCTATGAGAATCAAAGCCTGGCTCTGTCAAAGCGAGCGGATTACCTCCTTATCGGAGTATAGGACTACCACGTCGTGGAGCATTGGTATGTTTGAGGCCAGGACGGTGGAGGAAGAAGAACCCCCCGAATCATGAACAGTCTTCAGATCTTACAATCTCTCAAAAACATAAAGGAGCATGCTATAGGCGTCTACCCGGCCGATCGTATCCCGAAGGTGTGGACGAAACCGACGGCATTCGTGGTTAACACCGATGGATACAAACGCCCAGGGGCCCACTGGGTCGCCATGTACATCTATCGAAATGGACACGGATGGTTCTTCGACAGTTACGGCCTACCTCCAATCATCCCACAGCATCTCGCGCGTCTCCGAAGAAACTGTCGACTCTTCCGTTGCAACATGGTTCAACTCCAAGGCCCTAATTCGCAGTGTTGTGGACAGTATTGTGTTATGTTTCTTCATTATATGGCTACTGGTCTCGGTATTCAGCGATTTAGAGATGTTTTTTCGCATGATTTGCAGCGAAACGATAAAATAGTTCATGAGTATTATAATGCGTATAGCAGCAAGGGTGGTAAATCTAAAGGCGTGGTTTCCGATACAGATGACTGTATCGGCAGGGGTTATAGGATTAAGCATTTACATTGTATACAGCACTGTTGCTCTCGTTCTCGGTAATCACATGCTAATAAAATTTTAAATGCTACTTCTAACGACTGTCTCGTTGCTTTCAACAAGAATCACACGTGCCGTTTTAAAATCCTGTGTCTGTCTCCTATCCCGTTTCTTTCGGCGAAAATTGTACGAGTGGTGACGGGGGGCCCGGATATCAGATTTCGCTGACGATCAGCGCTGTTGTCTCTATGCAGCTGCAGAGCGTTCAACGTTCATCCTCAGTCGGCGCTCAAGGCTTGAGACTTTACGTCGGTCGGGGGGGCATCATGAACATCGTCGTTGATATACAAGGCCTGAAGGATAAATATAATAACTTCGTGCCTAAAGAAATTGCCGTGGTCTCTGTGAAAACATCTTACTTAGCACACTGGGTCGTATCACCGCCTCACGCTTATAGCGTACTGCCTCCTAGTGTGAAACGACAAAACACGTGGCTAAAGCGCAATCATCACGGTATAGACTGGTCCAAGGGTGGAACACCTTTACGTGCGGTCGAAGCTGCTTTAAAGCAAATCGCAGTACAATCCGATCGCCTGTAACCTCCCCGAGAGCAGTACTTTTGCATATTTCACGGCTTACTACATAAAAACACCTCGTTCAAGTGTGCTCTCAACGGCGCTGTGAGGTTAAAAAAATGGCTTTCTCATAACGATCGCTCCATCGCCTTGTGGGAGTACAGAACCACCACGTCCTGGACTGCTGGTTTATTAACGGTGGCACAGCGGGAGGAGGGAGAAGCAACCGGTATCAAAAAATCATCCTCGTAAAGAAGCGCATTGCCGCTGATCTCATCCTCACATTTCATTATCTTATAAATGCTGACTTATGCTAGCGACGGTCGGGCCCATGGTAAACCAATACCTCCGCCAAGGTATTGTCGGAATTCTCCCACCACTGCCATCCTGTGGCGGGAGATGCTGCATCAAAAGTTTGTTGTCAGCTCTTTTCTGCATTCGAGGTAGGGATATGAATCTATCAAACAGGAGGTTTAAATCATTTGAGCTCTCTGATGGTCAGACAGTGCTCCCAAGTCGCCGCATGAGTAAACGACGTGAATTGAAAGTACGCTTAGATCTCTTTTTGCACGATATCGCAACGTTTAAAGCCAGAATACGCAACATATCAGAACTCCGCGCTTTAACAGTGGCCGTAAAAAAACTCGATCTGAACAATGGATTTCACGCTCGTCAATCAAACAGGCCTTTTGGAGTCCTTCCTCCCCGTCAAAAAACTGACCGAGCTTGAACTCGCCACGGAATACCGCATCACCTGTATCCGTGTCGTCGAATCGAAATGGGGCAAGCGAATTGCCGTGGACGTGGACAGCACATTTACATGCTTCCTGCCGGCAAGATTCGTCAAAGTTTTCGAAGATAAGAGCAGTTTATTCCAGCAGATGTGCGAAGCGGCCTCAAACAAAAACTTAATCATGCTGTACCACGGCACGAAGCTCAACAGACTGGAGTTCAAACCTGCTGAAGAATGATCATAAACAGGTATGGGGCAAAACTTATTTATCAGCCATCTGAACACTCCCAAGCGCACACGAACCTCTCTCACATTATGGTGTCTCTATCGGCCCTGTTACAGCATCGTCTGACCATCTAAGCAGCGCACCCCGTAAACCACCGCTCCATGGTCATCGGCGCCGTCGTGAAAACGAACGAAAATCCGAAAATATCCACAAAAAAAAATACCCCCCTACTACTATATGTATTGTGAATTATATGCCATATTACAACCAAATTTGTAAAATTAATAAGAGCTGAAATATATATATATATATATATATATACGGAGAAAAATAAAAAAAAGGTGGTGCGCTATGGCGACACGCTCATCCCCCTCCGCACACCCGCAAACCTCTCGCCCACAACGCCGGCCGCTCGGCCTAGTGGGGGAAAGGAGTGGGGATAGGAGTGGGGGTCGCCATAGTGCACCACCTACTACTATCGTCGCAACTGTTACCGACAGTGGCTCGAATTTCGCAAAGGCTTTTCGTGAATTTGGTGTAAATTCGCTCGACAGTTTCTTGCTTGGTGAGCTATTATTTTTTTCTATATTATGATTCATTGTACGTTACAATGCAGATGAGATGCATTCTCATCTGCACGTTCCAATGTATTCACTGATAGAGTATGTAATGCACAATACATGTACCGGAAACCATCAAATTTTAGATGAAAATTCAAACGATGATGAGGCAGGGAGCACCAGTGCTAACTCTCGAACAGCCGAATCAACCTCCGATAACGACGAGGTTCATAGTCTCGAAGATAGTAACGAAGAACCTGAACAGTCCGAGTCTTTGAAATCATTGCCTAAGCAATTGCGGTGTGCTAGTCACACTTTGAATTTGGTTTCAGCGGTGGACATCTTGAAAATAATCAAATCCTCAGATTATCTGTCTGCTAAGCATTTTGCAGCGATGGAGAAATGTATGAATTTATGGAACGCACTTCGTTCGCCAAAATCAAGAGAGATTTTTCACGAACATGTAGGAGCAGCATTACCTCGACCTGTGGTCACGAGATGGAATTCGCTCTATGACGCTCTGGGGCGTATTGTTGTTTTAAAAGAACAAATCGTTCAGGTAAGCCCTCAACTTCGTGTAACGAATGCTTTAAATGAAAACGATTTCAGATATATCGAAAGGTATTTGAAGATCCTGAAACCCATCGCAGAAACGCTTGACCTTCTCCAGGGAGAAAAGTTTTGTCATTATGGATATCTTCTTCCATCTTTGGTGTCGTTGGAAAGGAAATTAAAAATGCTGCAGAGCTCAGAAGCGAATACACGATTTTCATCCTTGATCACTGGTTTGATCAAGTCGCTCAATGATCGATTTAAACCATTCTTTGATCTCGACGATACAGTCGCCGGAGCAGCTGTTGCAGCTTGCAGCCATCCGCGCTTCAAATTGCGATGGCTAGTTTCTCTTCCAGAGTCCATTTACCAAAAAGTAGAGGGTATTTTTCTACAGGCTGCAACCGAAGAATATAAAAAAAGGCGGCAAGTAACTGCCGAAGAAAATGTTACTGCTCAACCAGTCGATGACTTTTTTGATTTTGGAGAGGACCCTCAGGTGTTCATTCCTCATGAAAGTCCAACAGTTAGTGTCGAAATCGCAAGGTACATGGCAAGTCCTAGCACGAACTTGGAAATGCTAGAAGAACATCCGCTCATCAAAAGATTATTTATTAAATTTAATACGCCCCTACCATCATCTGCACCTGTTGAGCGATTGTTTAGTTATGCGACAATGATGAATCTGCCCAAATGGAATCGTTTGACAGACGAACATTTTGAACAGAGGGTACTTTTGAAAGCTAATGCCGCCAAAGTGTCAAATACCAACAAACTTGACAAAACTCGAACAAACTTGTCAAAGAAAATTGACAAACTCGATTGAGCTATTGCCACTGCCTGACTAAGTCATTGCTGCATTAATTGTTTGGGTAAATTATTGTAATTTGTATTCTTGGCTGAGTTATCGCCACTTTGATTTTTTGGCTGAGTTATGGCCACCTTCATTTTTGAACGAGTTATCGCCACTTTCATTTTTTGGCTGAGTTATCGCCACTTTTATTTTTGGACGAGTTATCGCCACCTTCATATTTTGAACTAGTTACCGCTACTTTTTTTTGGTTGAGTTATCGCCATTGTAGCTGTTTTTTTGTAATTATATTTCTTACATTCTGTTTTATTTACCTGGGTGTGTAGCGCTTTGACAGTCTCCCAATCAAGGCAGATTCCAAAGATAACCGTTATAGTTTTCGTCTCTCTGTGATATTCTTGTTGATTAAGGTTATTTGTCAATGCGAAATATTGCTCAAAAAGTTTAAAATGTAATTTTTTCAATAATATACTTGATTATTATAAAAAATGCTTACGAGTTATTCATTTTCCATAACCCTTTCTTAAACGAAATTAAAATTCGGATTTCGTGATCAATATAGTGACTACGCCAATATGAAAGATATGACGAATGAGATCTAACTGCCCAGTTCCGGCTGTGATCCGTTATCTGCCATCAGATATTTCTTACAAACGAACTAAAAAACAGAAAAAAACGAATCGTTTTGTTTACGTCATGACAGTTTTTACGCCGGTCATACGGATTATTTTGTTATAAACTGTACACACATATGCCAGAACCAGTAAGACCAGAGCTGGATTAACACTACTTTTCTACCAACTACAAAATACATTTTTTAAGTGATTTTAATAAATTCTCACGGATAAATCCGTGAGGAACAAAAAAGTTATTAAACAAAATTTTTTATTTTTATTTGGAAAAAAAATTCGAAATAAAAATTTTGGAAAAAATCTAAAAAAAAAATTTTAGAAAAAATTTAAAAACAAAATTTGAAAATAATTTTGAAAAAAAAATTTTTGTTAATGTTCAAAAAAAATTTTGAAATAAAAATTTTTATAACAAATAAAAACAAACTTTGAAAACAGATTGAAAAAGAAACATTTTGGAAAAAAATGTTTTTGGTTCAATTTGTATCTTGATACGAATATGTCACGTATCAAAAACTGCTCTAGATATTTAATACATTTGTTTGATACAACTGTATCAAGTAACAAATTTTATTTTTAACTTTATACAAATGTATCAAATGTCAAGATTTGTTTTGATACTTGTTACAAATGTATCATAATTTTTTTAGATCCTTGATACAACTGTATCAAGATCGAAAAAATTTTGATACTTTGATACAATTGTATCAAGTATCAAAAAAAATCTTGATACTTACTCCATTTGTATCAAGTATCAAAAAAAAATCTTGATACTTGATACAACTGTATCAAGTATCAAGATTTTTTTTAATAAATTATATTATAAATTATATATAATAAATTATATATAATAATAATACAACTGTATCAAGTATCAAAAAAATTTTGATACTTCGATACATTTGTATCAAGTATCAAGTATCAATTGATACAATTTTTGAACATCTCTGCTTTGAACATTGGCGCCATTCGGCGACGTTTGAGGCCCGTGGTGAGGCACAAACTTTCCACCTAGCATTTTTTGGGTTTAGTCAGAATAGAGGCGATAAATAAATGATTTTATGATTGTTTATTATTAAATTCAAGATTGTGTTGTAATTTATCCGATTTGGTTGGGTCGAACGAATTAATTAGCATTAGAATCCATTATTAATTGACGAATTTAACAATCCATTGTCCATTTGGGCCATTGTACGACACCGAAGTCGAAATAAATCATCTGAACAAATTATAATAAATTATAACGAATAAAAACAAATAACAAGCGAATAAAAGCATTAATTCAAGAGGCTGCGGTAAGACTAGAGTTTGTATAGCATCCAAGTAATCACAAATTGAAAAATTGTAAAAACAAAAGCGTACAACACTCTTGAATTACCAGGAAGCGTAAAAATTCAGACTCAAACGGTTAGGATTACAGGACATCGGTTGTCAATCATTAATGTTGCGAAATTCATTTTTTTTGTCTGAAAAATCTCATGCAAAGCGGAAAGGAAGGGAAATGGAATAAGCAGGGGGCACGATAAATCACAAAGCGTTCTTTATGGTACAAACAAAAACGAAAACAAATTTGAAAATTCAACCGAAATTTTCATACAAAAAAACGCTCCGTTTTTCCGGGTATTTCGAGCCTTCTCTCGCCTGATTCGGTCAAACAACGCGGACAAATAAAAATTAAAATTGAAAGCGCGTATCATTTTTTGTACAAACACAAAAGTATTGTTTAATAAATTCATTTTGTTATCTTATCAACTGTGACAATTTTATTTTTGGCGATTGTCACAAACGGAAATATGACATGAAAAGATGTCTTTCGCAGTCTCCCGTCTCTCGCTCGTTGCTTCGACCACGCACGACCACGCAAACCTTTTGTAGAATAAGGATTTTAAGAATAATGAATTTATACCCCGTGATCTATTTTTATTATTTTTCATGCGAGCCGTCCCGAAAACTAAGATCTCGATAATTCAGAAAGGAAAACCAGTCATCGTTGTATCAGTGCATTTCGAGTGGAGCTCATACACTTGGTTACTTCCCGGAAAGATCACAACATCGGCGTACTTCGAGCAGGGCTCGTACGCAAAACACATTCTTGTCACATCGAAACACACAATTACAGGCCGCCCGTTACAGAACATTCCCGAAGATTCTGGACGATTGAAATTTCAAATTCTGAAGTCATCGACATCTCAGGGGAGTCCCGTCTAGAGGGGCGTCAAACCTTTTTCGGAGTTCCAGAATCGTCAATTGAGATGGGAATTAAACATCGGCAAATTTCTTTTCCCGTCGTTAGTCTACGTCGTATGTCATATTCGGGCTAGGGGTTATTATAAACGCTGTTGAATTAATAATTACTCCCGTGAAAATTCGGGGCCCCGTCTATCGCCCATTATAGAAAATTGACGCGACGCACCTGCTAACAGTTGAGCGAAAATCGAACAAAAGGAGAAAGAGGGGTGGTGACACGCTGCGTAACGAGGATCGATCTCGTTAGATTTTCGTGAAGTATCGAGCGAGCCAGACGTAGAGATCTCGAGAGTTGAGTGTGACTGTAAGTTCCCGCTTTCTTTCATTGATCTGTAATCGATGACCTCTCGAAGAATTTATCCGAACATTATTGTCTTCGCGGCGAATTGTATACTCGTCGTATCGGAAATTCAATTAAATTCAATTAATCCCGTCAAAAGGGCCAAAACCTCTCGAGAAATACGGTCACGGTGACGGTTTCGCCTCGCGACTTTTGTTCAAGCTTAGAGTTTGTTCTTTTTCTGTTCGTACCCGCGTTCCCAGCTAGTGAAGCGGGGTTTTTCGACAAAATTAAAAGTAAAGTAAATGTAGCTTGCGTGGCCGTGCTCGAAAATCTCCGTGTCGTGATAATTGTGCGAGGATTCGTGGGGAAAAAGTCGGGAATATTTGAGTAAGTTTGAGTGAGATAGAGTGAGTGGATCGGATTCGCTTACGCGTGCGATGGGAAAACAGCTCGGCCGAGTAACCGATCAGCGGGGGCTCGGTGATTTCTTTTGATCCCGTAAATAATTGGTGCATCGTAATTTTCCATCTAAGAATTCTCTGACCACAAGTAGTTCTGTGACAGGACGAAACGAGCTAGATATTAAATTATAAAGTGTGTAGGATCCCGATCGTGTGTGAATGTGGTTCGCGACGTTTTCCCCCGAATTGCGTGGTAGTCCCGTTAAAATTCCCATCAGCGATATAAAAATTTGTTAATCAAATATACGAATAAACGAAGTGTTCAACTAATCTTTAAATTGTAACATCAAATTGTGAGTTGAGATTCCAAGTTATTCTTCCTTTCGCCCACCCCCATCCCGCTGCCAGCCAAGCCGGTCAACATTTTCTCTTTCTCTTTTTCGTCGAGTCGCTCAGCGACTGGCGCCCACGGGATTTTTCCCGAAACAAAAATCGATGAGAGAGAGAAACAGAGAGTTTTGTGACAAAGTTTGAAAATATGAAAATTTCGGTCACACAACACAATCCTCGTCTCTCGTCTCGTTCATACCTGCTCCTTTTACAATTAAGGTAGCTCGAACCGACGCGTGGCGGCGTTCAGGCCAGGTCGGCAAGAGCGTTACGTTACAATATCGATGACGGTGAGGGGAAATTTATACTTGGAGTTGTGTTGTGCATATGCAGAAATATCGACAAGATCAGCTTGCCAAGTCTCATCCAGGCCACGTATATCCGCTCGTCGACATGGGTAATTTCGTCGAGCTGGCTTGTGTAGCTCCTCTACCACCGCGGCACGCTCATTCTCTCGCAACTTTTCACTTTTTAAACTCCGCGATTGCATTTTCCAAATCTTTCATCTCCTTCAACAGGATGGTGAGATCATCTTTTATTTGCTCCGCGATTGTACTTTCCAAATTTTTCATCTCCTTGCGTAGAGTGGCGAGATCATCTTTTACACGCTTTTCTAGAGCAGCCACATTCGATTCGCACCTTTGATTCGTTATATGAATCACACTATGAGTTATAGAATGAATGTGTTTACTTAATGCACCGAGTGTTACAACATCTCTAACATTTATTGGGTCGTCAACGTTTTCCAATCGTTTTCATTCCAAATTAAAATGACCGTCTGGGGTTTTATTGAACCCAGCACCTGGTTTACCCGGAGGACCTGCATCACGTCTACTCAACTTTCGTCCAAACACATCGACGCTCATGTTGGGAATGTGGATGAAAGCAAGCCCTTACATGTTAATAAATGATTTCAGCTTCACGCAATTCCTCGATAATCGATATGATTTCATTCGAATGTGATGAGTTTCCAGCAGCTTGCGATGCGAGCAATAAACGAAGACGATCCACTAGTTCATTCGGATCATCCCAATAAATATAGTCGATAGAAGTATGCTTTTGTGCTATCTTGTACTGGGGCAGAGCACCGCCTTTCTTATCGTTGCTACGCAGCATGCGGGATATATAATTTTTGAATTTACTATTTTTATCCTGACGTACTGCACCCGTGCGTTTATAAAATCTTTTATGAGCATTCGTTGTAATGACAATTTTCTGATATTTCTCCAAGTCATTTGGAGTTATATATTTGAGTTCGGGCTCTTTTTTAAACAACAGTTCCACCAAGCCAATACTTTTGGGATACTTTTCATCTCCAACCACTATATGATCGAGTTCGAAATGAATTGGTGAATCACCAATCATTAATCTGTTTTGAGCGAGATTTCGTACTCCATACAAGCCATCTAATCTTGTTTTGTTATTACTACGCAGTAGACCCAAATATTCACGTATCAAATTATCAACATCTTCAGATGATTCCATATTATCGTCATCATCATCATGATTATCATTATTTTTAGTTACGGGTACATCGACATTCTCATCAGTAATTGCATCATGCCAAATATCGTCTTTGAAAGAAATATCTTGCTGCATGCTATTTTTTCCGAAATTTGGAGACTCCTCCTTCTTCACCTCCTCCTTCTTAACATTCACACGTTCACTCTTAATTTTCGGTTTTTTCGTATACGAAACTAGCTCCTCTAATGGTTCGACAATCGGTTTAAACACATCTTGCATTCTCTGCTGAGCACTATCACGTCCACTTTTCAACATTAGATGTTTCCGTTTGATTGCATCACTTGCCTTGGCAAGTTCACCCAATACAGCCTTCTCCCTTAAAAGTTCTTTGCTCTTCATGTTGACGTATGCAAGTCAGACTCTAGACTGTCTTTAAAACTGAAAGAACAATCATTTATCATCGACGGTGAGGAAGGAATCAAATCCTCTTCTATATCTTCCAGCATTCAATTCACTGTCCTTGTCAATCGTGATAAATCCATACTTGTCCGATTTCCAACACTTTATACACATGTTTTTGAAGCACGCATAAGTCATATCAGTATTCACATGGTCATTATACACATGTTTTAGATTCATATCGTCTTGCTTGAATAGTACAACAAAATTTGCATTATCTCTCACAAGATGTTTCGGGATACGGGTACCCCTAGGAAAAAAAAGGTTGGGACAAGTGCATTGACAGCCCTGTCATCTGCTGGCCCAAGGCTCTCGCCGAGACTATATTTTCTCTGAATAAAACGATTCACGGTGGTGGGAGTAAAATTGGCATGTGATTTTCTTTAATTACGAAGCTCATGAGTTATGTAAAACTTCAAAAGTTGAACTTTTAGTTAATTAAGAAGTTCTCTGTCGAATGAGCCCAAAATCAGCATAATCGGTGTCGTAATTGCTGAGAAAAAACTTTGCACGGGCTTAAGATTATGCAAAAATTTACTAACACATTCATCGTTTTCGTATCTGTATACGCGTACTCCAACCGCTACAAACGTAGGCCTCTTGGCCCCCATGACCACCAATCTCCGGTGAGAGAATTTTTATTGCAACCAATGAAGGATGAGAGAATTTCTGGGCCACTGACATTCAACATTAAAAGAGCAGGGAAAATTGGCGGAAAGCTAAGGAGCTCGAGAGGTCGAAAGTCACCAGCCGAAGTTCACGTCATGTTGACGTTTGAGGTTATGATCCTCAGAGTGCTGTTGTTGCGTGCGAAGTGTGAATAATAAATGAAAAGTGGAAGAAGTCAGTATTATTAATGACGTGATTAATCACTATTTAATAATAATAATAATGATGATGGTAATGAAAAACACACAGCATGAACCTGAGTGGTGGTGCTTAGTCGCCACCTACACGGAAACGATACTGCGACGTAAGAACGCGGACGGCTGCTTGACGGATGACTGAGCAGACGGAGTGACGCGACATGACGATAACGGTGGGACAGAACGGACGAACGAACACAGACAGAACCCCCAGTCAGAAGTAATATCAACATAGTCCCTGGCTGGGGGGAAGGACAACAAGGAGGTGGCGGTTTTAGTGGGTAGGCCTATTTTTTTGGGAGTCCCACATACCCATGTAGTCCGTAAGACTACATGGAATCCGTAAAAAGGATTTCCGCAACTCCTTGGTAAAAAAAAAAAAAAAAAAAAAATGAAAAACACACAGGAAACTGTTAGTATGATGTCAAAAACTTTGATTGAATAAATTTTTTCTAATTCTATTTTTTATGTCATCATTATTTTTGAACATTCCTATCATAAATTTTGCTTCATATTTATTTTGGTTCTGCCCTCTCCGATCCTTGTTTTCACTCCATGGGTTTGCAACAAATCGACACATATATATTATAATTCGTTGCCCAGTATATGTCCTATGGTTTTCTACTATACTTCTTCAAGCTGATTGTAGTCACATGATTTGAAAGGCTTCTAACCATGATCTTCAAATAGACTTTTTGTACATCAGAATTTCAAAAAAATTTCTGAACTTCGTATAAGTGTAGTTGTCTTTTTTCCATTTGCTCTATTGCGTAATAAATTTAGAAACTATATAGTTCCAGAAAGCCTCTGGATGCTTTTTTTGCCGATGACATGAAAATATGCTGATCTTTGAAATGTGGTGAATTTAGACAACAGAATTTATGAAATGACATAGATGTTGAGTATTCCCACTTTACAAACTGCAAATATGAAATCAGTAGTGAAAAGATTCATTACGATAAGTCTACAGTTGCTCAGTTTTGGAAGCGATCAAATATAGTGCCTGCCAACAACCATGGGAACATACAGAATTTCTGAATTTCACAGAAGGCAATGTGCACTATGTCATTTCAATGTAACATTTCTTTGACAATTTGTTTGAGAAATTTTTTGACTTTTTCACTCTAATAGTATAAAAATTGGATCACTGGAATACAGTGAAAATCTGCAAACTTTAAAATTTCTGTACTGTGTGCCAATCATTGTACTTTTTTACTGTAACTGTAACATATATATGAACTGAAAAATTCATTATAGAACTTTTCAGCTGCTTACGTATGGATTTGAAATTGCTGTCTTCGAAACTCAATATACAGATACAGTGAATCGCATTGAATACCTGTGGACTTTGAAATTTCTGTGCATCACCATGTGCGATAAGTATCATCCCCTATCTTCGAATATGGTAATATGTAATGAAACTTGGTTCAGCAAGTTTTAAAGTGATTTTTTTTAAATAGTAATGAAGTTTGTATTATTGGTATGCAGCGAATACCTCCAAACTTTGATATTTCTGTGTCGCAGCATGTTTGCCAATCATTTAAATTTATTATTCCAACCGTAACATGAAATCTGGATAATTCATAACAAAAGTCTTCAGCTTTTCCAAATTTCTACATTTTGTTTTTTCTAAATTCTACTCAAAATTTCTAAATTTCTAAACTCATTTCTAAATTGTCCTGAAATTGTTTTCCTCTCAAAGCAATGCATAGATACCTTGAACCCTTTTGAATTCTGTTGGGCTTTGAGTACGCTCATTTTTTTTGTTTCTTTTTAGTTCTGGCATAATAAATGTTAGGATAGACCTCAGCGGCCACATGCAAACTTTGAAAATTTTGTTCATCGGAGGCACGTTTTGGATGACATGAGAATCTCTAACTTCAGAATGTAAAAGCTGCATCTGAAAATGGCCAATTCTGTTGGATTGTATGCATTGTATGTTTTCCATCTCTGACTTGACTCACTCTGACTGACTCACTATCTCTGAATTTTTCTATCTCTCCTTTTTTTCCTAGCAGTATCGGAAAATTTATCGTAGGAATCCAACGAATTTCGCATTTTTTGAAAATTTTGACGATTTATATATATGATAGAAAAAAATTGCAAACCTTAGTGAATCATTTCAATAGAATTTTGAAAAAAGTATAAATCATGAAACAAAATTAATGAACCCTATTGCAAACGATTGGCCAGTGTTTGTTCACATAATTTTTATTATAATGTATTGATCATTATCACAAACTTGCCAAGAACATCGGTCAATTTTTTTCGTTTCAATTTTTTTACAGTCAAAAATGTTTTTTCAATTAAATTTTCTGTTTCATTTTTTTTCCTTCAATCAAATTGTTATTTTCAGACTTTCAGGAGCTTCTGATATTATTCACAATATTCGACGTCGATTGGATCGATACAAATTATGTTTAAATATGAGTTAAAAGTACTTGTCCGGCCCATCCGTTGTCCAGCCCAAACACCGGTTGGCTCGATGTTAAGGAGACTAAACAAATTGTAGACGTAGCAGGCAACTTTGATGTATGCATACCACTGAGCATGCTGCTGGGATTTGCTGAAGATTATCGAAAAGTGTTGGTGAATGCAAAACATGAATTGATCTTGACTAGATCACGTTCCGATGATAATGCAATAGTTCAAGCAGCCGCTGAAGATTATAAAATTACACTACGAAAAATTGAATGGCTCGTTCCATACGTCACCGTGGCAGATAAACGGAAAATTCAACTGTTGAAATTCATCGCCAAAGATACTCCAATTCCCATGAGTTTTCGTACGTGGGAATTGTATGAATATTCAATGTTACCAGCGACATCGAAACACGGGTGGTCTGTCAAGACATCAACGCAGCTGGAAAAACCTCGATATGTGATCCTGGCATTCCAAACAGGACGAAAGAGTGTTAAAAGGCAAAATGCGAGCAATTTTGATCATTGCAATGTTACCGATGTAAAATTATACTTAAATTCACAATGTTATCCCTATGGTAACATGAATTTGAATATACCGCAAAATCAGTATGCAGTACTATACGATATGTATACAAACTTTCAACCGATGTACTACAATAAGGAGGCCGAACCATGGCTTACAAAAACGGATTTTTTCAAATATGCTCATCTCATTATGGTTGACTGCTCGAAGCAGAACGATTCTCTCAAGCCTGGGCCTGTTGATGTTGATGTACGCCTTGAATTTGAAACAAGCACAAATATTCCTACTCAAACATGCGCATTAGGGTGGCGCAAAAAAATCGACTATTTTTTTTTTCAGCGTCTCCTATGAAAATATATTAATTTATCATGTTTCAAGAGCCCCCTCCAAAAATCAAGTCAACAAAAAAATTTTTAAAGGTCGCTCAAGATTTTTGAAAATTCCAAAAATAGTCGAAATTTGAATTGTTTTATTTAAAAAATTTTTTTGCAAAACATCCGTAAAGTCACTGAAATATTTCTTGAACGTTGATGGTGATATAATGAGAAATTCTTCCGCCGTCATTCACGCGGATTTCGTATACAATAAATTGCATAAATATTCACTAGTTGTTCCATGATCCAACATTTTTCACACTCTCGACGTATTGGTCCTAGAGCATCAATATGAGTCGACATCCACGGTGGATTAAAATGATCGTGACAATATTGATAAGACTGAACTTCACTATCACTCTTCAAATGTTCAAGTAATCGATCCCATAGCGATGGAATGAATTTGCCATAATATTTTATGAGCAGAACCTTAGGAATTGATTCGAGTTCATTTTTAGTCAATGTCCAATGTTCTTTCGATGGATGGATCGCATACATACTTGCACATATATCCATCTTGAGATTACTTGTCAAACTGAAGTCAAGAAAAAAACAATTCCACCAATGTTGAAAAAGTTCAATAGCGGACAGACCTCTTATAGAATTATTGAAGAATATTTGGTAAAGTTCATTTTGCTCTCCAACTGCAGACCCTTCCCCCTTCCTTATCTACATCCGGCCGTGCATTCTTCAGGCGATGATGAACCAATGTTTTCATCTCGACACACGCCCAGAGTTCAAAATCTAGAGCGGACAGACCACTTATATTTTGTCTTGTAGAATATATGGTAAAGTTAATTCCATCTCTCTCACCTCTCTCTCGACCCTTCGTTGTGCGCCTCTTCCTTATCTACATACGACATTCCTCAGTGCGTGGGACACATAAAATTTTTAAAGAAGTAATTCCATCTCTCTCTCATACTCATCAACTCATTCCATCTCTCTCACACTCACCATCGGCTCTATCTCTCCCTCTTTTTTCAAAGGACACAATAATTCCATCTCTCTCATACTCACCTCTCTCTTCCTCTCCTGACACTTCGCTGCCCCCCCCCTGCCCCTCCCGCACACCCGGCCCTTCCCCGCACACCGCTCCCCCCTCACCGCGGTAGTAGGCCCTAAAGCATAGTGAGGGGCTCTCCCGCACACCGCTCCCCCCTCGCCACCATTTGGTCCAGAACTGGTATAGCCTTACTACTTTCGTGATTGCTCCTTTACCCTAAGGATCTCTACCTTTTTGTATCTCAGATGAGCTGAGTAGTCGGACCATCCTCGGTCACTCGTTTTTCTCGTACCCTCTACACTCTAATTTTGTATTACGTTACCATCACGAGAATCGACAAAAATCAAGTCGAAGAATTCGACGGTACTTTGTACCTGGCGCCCAGTCTACTCTCGTAGCCGGAGAGTAGCGCGAGACGAGGTGAGTGAGCCGAGAAGGGACTGGATCGTACCCTCGCGGGGAAAATCTATGTTACCATACATTCTCAATAATTTAATGAGTATTAAAAAAAAAACAAAACAAAAACTGCAAACAAAAAAAAATTAAAAAACTAAAAACCTCAAAAAAATAAAAACAACAAAAGAATTACGAAAATAAAAAAAAAACAAAAAATGGAGCCAAATCATACCACGTCCGCGTCGTTGGTTCCGGGTAATGCTGAGAGTAAGAAATTTCATGTGTGAAATAGTTTATGCTGTACCGAAAGAGCGTGAAACGATAAGGACGACAGAAGAGATCGAAAGAATTTTCGGAATCGGTGAGGATGAGAAATTGCAAGTGAATGACTCGATAACTGTTTGTATTTTGTAATTGGCAGTTTACTGGAATATTCAAAAATTGTTCACAATCTCGTACATGTTTGTGAAAAAACATGATGTCATTCCATCTTTCAGTTTTACACAATTAAATAAAATTATGCAAAGAAAGAAATTCTAATTGGTGAGATGCTGTCATACTATCACAAGTTCCAGCTAACATGACGTTTGGAAATGATATCTGAAACTTCGATGAATGCAGTTCTGCAGAGTTCTGGCCCCTGACATTTTTTGAAATTTTTTCCCCAATATTTTTCGACAGAGAATCTCGGCGATCGTGAGATGCTGTCATACTATCACGAGTTCTAGTTTCTGTAAAGAGTTTGTTCAACGACTGAGTCTCTAACAACGTGATGCCATGGAGTTCTAATCAACACAACTTGTTTAATGATTCTGAAATATACCGATTCGTGGCAAAAAATTTCAATAGTTTTTATTCCGTTGTCAATATTTACTTCCATGATATTCTTTTGACCTGTGGTGAGTTCCAGCCGGCATGTCAGTTGGAAATGCTAGACAAACTAATTTTTATCATCCAAAATTTTGTATGTAGCTCTGAGGTATTTGATTATAGTCATAATTCCTTTTTTTTCTGGTAGCGATTTTATTGTCTCTGAAATCCATTTTTCGCATTAAATCGACAGAACTATCGATAAATCTCTTATAGGACACAGAACTCAGCGGGTTTCAACTTCTAATCGATCACTCTTCCAAAACTCGTTGAGATGCTGGAACATTTTTTGCGAAGCTAGCATCTCATTTTTTCAAAACGCAATATTTATAGTAATTTCGAGGGAACTATTGTTAATACTCATCTAGAACTATAGAACTATGTTGCATGCCACTTTATCTGCAATTTTTTTCTAAGATGCTAACAATTGAAATGCTAACTTCACGTACATTTTCTGTTCCTTTGATGAATTCTCAGCGTTTATCTCCTTTACCTTCAATTCTGTAACAATGAAAGGGTTTCGATCGGGATTCGTCACTGATTTTTTGGTTCTATCCCTGAGTAGAGTAGCTAGGAGAGACCTAACCCATGGGATCTCAGGGGGGGTGCGGGGACGGGGGAGCGCGGGGACTGCGGCGCGGGGTCTGCTACGGGGCAGGATGTGGAGGGGGAACCGTTGTGCGGTTGTTTGGAGGGGATGGTCAGAAAGGTTGGCGGCAATGCGGGGAGAGGGGGGGGGGGCGTGATGGTTAAGTGGCGGGTGTGAGAGAGGGAGTGAGATGAAAAGAAATTATGGAGAGGGGATCCGAAGATAAAAATTTTTTCGATGATATATACAGTATTTATTCTTATAACTAGATACATTTACTTGTTATTACTTCTTAAATTATTATTATTATTAAGAGACGCGATAACGACCCGGTAAGTATTAAAACTATATATTATAATTATAACTATTATTATGATTATTATTATGATTATCATTATTATTCAGTAAAAAAAAAAAATCGGAGCCTTCCTGTAACAAAAAAAAACAAAAAAATTCTTAATTCATTAATTATAAAATGAGAAAAAGAATTGTGCAAGATGAAACTCACCGTCACTGCATACATATCCGGCACATCGTTTCAGCGACGAATAATGATAGCGATCTCCCACAATTGCCGCACCACCGATCGTCCAGGACGTCATACGGCCCCCTCAGGTGGGTGAAGTGCGCGGTGACTCGTCCGTACGCATCTGAGGCCTGTACGAAACAGCTCGTACAGACCGAGAATTGTTGATCGTCGGCATAAAATGATTGCATGCGGCAAATCTGGGTCATCGGTGTTACATCAACCGATTCCAGATGCCGCATCATTTCGAGCCGACAATCGTCACGGCTTTCCTCCGGCGATGTAGCTGGTATAGGGGTACTGGTCGCGAAGCCCCACGAATTCAGAGACAAGTCCCCACCAGCCCTCCACAGCGCCACTTCACTATAATCCTCCATATCAATACGGATTGAATTATAATTGGGTGACGCAACACGTTCACTATCGGGGAACTCGAAAGACCCTTCATAGAGGGATAGATCGTCCTCCGTTTCATCACTAATGGCACAGTTCACGTCCCTCCCATAGTAAGCGAAATCACGCTCGATGTCATCGAGGATGTTGTTCATTTCCTCATCATTAACATCAACATCATCATTTCCATCATCACTGTCATTATCGTGTTCATCATCACTCACATTCTCCATGTCTGGATTGTTGTCATCATCGTCCGAGATGTCGACAATTATAAGATTATTTCTTTGAACACTAGAATCACATTCGTAATCATTCACGAGATCAATCACTTCGACCTCATCGTCGGAAATGTTACTTTCATCACGATAACCATTGTTTTTGAGATCAATAATTTCGACATCGTCATCGGATATGTCGACAACCATTATTTCACTTTCTTTATCACTACAATAACTATCATTGTCGTTCACGAGATCGAAGATCTCCACTTCACTTTTACATAAGTTGAAACTTTGAGACATTTTTACGTTTTTGGCGAAAAGATAAATATGACGCGAACGCGACTGGCAATGTCACCGATACTTTTTCGAGGAGTGATTTTTGACGTAACGAAACAAAACTTTGATGAGTCAGAAGAGACGTAGAGAGCAGAATGATCTTCCTCATGAGAAAAATACCCTTTTAACTCTTCGTAGAAAAACAGAACAAGAGGGAGGATTCCGCATACTCTAACACTTCAACTAATGGCGAGCATTGAATCCCCTCCAACGACTTTCCACCAAAAATTAGAAAATGTACAACTGAACTTTTCCAGCAAAAAAAAAACTTCTACTGCGGGGACAAAAAATCTAAGGACCCGCAATGACCTGCGAGTGAGGAACGAAAAGGAGCGGAAGTTTTTTTCAACCATTTCAAAGTACCCATGAAATTCATAATCAAATTTATGACATTCGAAGTATGTCGAATATCCGCCATGGTGTAACTAACTAAGATTTACTGGCACTGAAAAAAAAGTGTTTCGAAAACTTTCTACGGAAATGCCCACCCACGCAACTTTTCTCAAACCAGATTTATCTTGATCACTTAATGAGTTTTTAGGGGGACGGAGTATTAAAAAAATATATCATGAAATGATTTGGGGTAGTAGAACGGAAATTCTAGTGATGAAAGTGGGGAGGGAAATATTTAAAAGACATTGGAATAAAAAAATGGGATCATTTCTGAAGTCGAGGTCGAGATGGAGAGGTGTGCAAGTATGTATGCTATCCACCCGGCGAAACATCCATTGGCATTAACAGCAAATGAACTTGAATCATTACCGAAGGCTTTGCTTTTGAAGTATTATAGTGCATTCATTCCTGCTTTATGGAATCGTTTACCCAAGTATTTGCAGTGTGATAGTGAAGTGCAATCATATCAATTGTGCTACGATCATTTTAATCAACCCTGGCTACATACGCATATTGATTCTTGTAGACCTAAACGTCGAGATTGTGAAAAGTGTCACATAATGGAACGACTTGTGAATATCTATACGACTCTACGCATAAAAAATCCCTGTGAAATGACATCGGAGGAGCTCCAAATTATATCTCCTACCGTCTTTAAACAATGTTTTAGTGAATATACAGATATCCTGTGGGATCGTTTACCAGAATATTACAAATGTGATAGAGAGATTGCATTGTTACGTCGTTGCGTTGAACATTGGAACGTATCGTCGATGGATGATCATATTGACGGTCCTGCTCCTCAACGACGACATTGTTGGAAATGTTGCGAAGGCCCGAACGTGTTTGAACAAGTTTAGAATGCAGGTGTTCAAAACGTGTTCGATCAAGTTTAGAATGCACGTGTTCATAACGTCGGCGGAATCAAAGAGATGACCCGTCTGAGCCTGTACAGAAAAAAAGAACCACCGGAGGAGACTGTATCGATCACAATATAGATCACGTTTGAACCTGTTTGAAAACGTGTGGAAGGGGATGATTCAGTTTTGGGGTAGGGATAGATGGAAAAACTACAAATAGCAGAGTCCAGAAGAAAAAAGCATCACTTCACATTTTCATAAAGTTGAGTCAAGACTTGCTCTTTGTGGAAAAATCTCAAAAACTATATTCATCGTAAAATGGAGTTCGCTGCAATAAACGACATCATCGCAAAGTCCGAATATCTTCCTACTAAGAAGTTGAACGAGCTCGAAGTCGATGGGGAATATCTCGTCTCGGATGTCAGGATCGCAAACACCAAGTGGGGCAAAAGATACGTTGCCGAAATCAAGAATGAATTCAACATATTCCTGCCGCCACGAGTTGTAACGGCATTCGATCAGCATCCTGCTACATTCAAGAAACTCCTGGAAACAGCTCATAACGGGGAACTTTATATGAAGTATCTTGGTGGCGATTTGAAGGCCATCAAATTTTGTCAAAGAGAAGTTTAATGTTTCTCAACAAATAGAAAAAATGTAAATAGTATATGTAAATCTTCGATGAAGTGTGAGTAATGTTGAAAGAGGAGGAGGAGGAGGAGGAAGAGTATTATATAAAATAAAAAAAAAAACACACACACCCATATATGGAAAAAATGTTTTGTTTATTCAAAAATCCCTCGTTTGCACAATGCATGATATACATATAACCAGCTTTTCAAAGAATTTACATTCATCGTTGCACAATTAAATTTCGATTCGTTGGTGTGGTGGTGGTCGCATTTCGATGGACTTTTCGGCAGTTTTTTCAACGATGGGCAGTCCAAAGTCTCCAAATCGACAATCTCCGTTGACAGATCCAAAAAGTTCGTCAGCCATGAAGATTTTTCGCAGCCTTTTACGAAGATGGTATGAGCGCCGCGTAAGATAGTTTGAATTATTCCTCTTGCCGCATCGTATGGTATTACACCAAAATCCCATGATAATCCATGAAAATTACGTTCCAGCCATTTGTTTGTCGTTTTATACTTTGCCGGTAGAGAATCCCATGCATACGGTGGTGCGAAGAAAAGTGTGAGAGGTTCAGCATTCTTCACGTCTGCACGAATGATTGAAATTTCTTTGAGTATAAACTCATTGATGGGTCCTTTGAAGCCTTGTAGATCGATGACAAAATCCATGATGACTGTTGGCTGAAGAAGTTGATGGTACGGTTTTATACCAATTTTCTCACCCCACCACTCACAGGATTGTATTCAACGATGCGATCGTGTAGAATGAGGCAGTATGCGCATGTTTGTGCTGGAATATTTGTGCTTGTTTCAAATTCGAGGCGCACATCAACAGGTCCAGACTTGAGAGAATCGTTCTGCTTCGAGCAGTCAATCACAATGAGAGGTGCAAATTTGAGAAAATCAGCTTTTGTAAGCCATGGTTCGGCCTCCTTATTGTAGTACATCGGTTGAAAGTTTGTATACATATCGTAGAGTACTGCATACTGATTTTGTTCTATATTCAAATTCATATTACCATAAGGATAGCATTGTGAATTCAAGTATAATTTTACATCAGTAACGTTGCAATGATCAAAATTACTCGCATTTTGCCTCTTATTATTCTTTCGTCCTGTTTGGAATGCCAGGATCACATATCGAGGTTTTTCCAGCTGCGTTGATGTCTTGACTGACCACACGTGTTTCGATGTCGCCGGTAACATTGGATATTCATACAATTCCCACGTACGAAAACTCATTGGAATTGGGGTATCTTTGGCGATGAATTTCAGGAGTTGAATTTTCCGTTTATCCGCCACGGTGACGTATGGAACGAGCCATTCAATTTTTCGTAGGGTAATTTTATAATCTTCAGCTGCTGGTTGAACTATCGCATTATCATCGGTACGTGATCTAGTCAAAATCAATTCGTGCTTTGCATTCACCACCATTTTTCGATAATCTTCAGCAAATCCCAGCAGCATGCTCAGTGGTATGCATACGTCAAAGTTGCCTGCTACGTCCACAATCTGTTTCGTCTCTTCAACATCGAGCCAACCAGTGTTCTCAAGCATTGTACTTCTCGCCGACGAATGAGATGTATATCCTTTCATGAGAGATGTGATTCCCACATTCTTATTACGATCGATTTCAACGGCGTTAAGTTCATAACGCACCTCCTCGAATAAATGACAAATGGCATTGTTGACGAGGCTCGTTGCAGCTAACGCTGTACCATCCACCTTTGTCAGTTTACCGCAAATGTGAATTGAACTTTTGCTCGGTAGAATTGATAAATCTTGATGCTGGATTGAAATACGTATTTCATCACTATTGTTGTATGTTGACGATGCGTATGGTTGATGAGCATGAACCTCATAATGTATGATGGATTCATCAAACATGACGGGTGTCTGGATGTTTACGATTTCTTCCTCCATTGCAGGCAGCAGATGCACAACGAGCAAAGCAGATAATTTCTCACACGCGAACTCCACGAATTTTGAGACCCAAACTCTTCAATAGTAGAAGGTTTTGAGGTGTTAGCTCTTTGAGCGTTGATCGGCGACTGGTTTCGCGATCCCATGTTGGCTTATTAATAATGCCAATACGATGATTGTAAATTATGCCCATCGAGATTTTATATGAAGACGTATGGTGATGACTTCACCGCGGAAATTGATCAAATCGCCGTCTTGATCGACAATACGAAGCTGTATATTGTCAATTCGACGCGTTGTGATTGGTAGATAAATGACGCTCGATGGTACTTCGATGATTTTATAGCCGGCCGGTACAGATGGGAAAAATTCGTGAATTGTATGAACTTTTCGCCCGTTGATATATGCACCAGTGGTTATGTTACACTCGACTCGAATGGCGTTCACTTTTAGAATGGACACGGGCAGATCAGACACATGTCTTTTATTGGGCTCCAATCGACGCGGTGTAAAACCCAGCAACGATCCAATCGAATTTTTGGATGTGAAATCAATCGATTGATTGCACTCAATTTCACTGCGTAGTGTATTATTATTCGGTTTAAGCTGAATTTGTATGTTTTTCGTTGCCAACTCAGTTTTCAAATATTTTTCAATATCTTCAATTTCATAGCTGCCCGTTGGAATGGTCAACACTTGCGTTCCAACGTGGAATTCATTGCAACCAATGTCGATATTTGGAATCGAATTGAATGTAAGCAGCTCAACGAGTCCAAGAGTATAATTTTTGTCGGGTGATAGTTCGATGGGTGGAAAAAATTGTGCCTCGAGTATGGAGGATGATCCAGTAATGGTAATCGTCAAACTATCATCCATGTTGCGTGCAGCTATAGAACTAAACACGTAGCTCCGTAGTCTTCATTTATATAGTGCATAATTGTCTCGTCGATTTAGTTGCCCACACAAAAATTTTAAACACAAATGTCCGCATATTATTGTATCGTATTCCTGATACTTCTTATAATTGTATTTCACGCTACCAACATTGAAGTATCTCATGAGTTCGGGTGGAGGTGGGAGATTGCCGAAGCTGTCAAAGTATATGACTCGTTGACCAGTCTTTTTATATGCAACCCAGTGTGTTCCAGGGCCCACATTTTCATCCAAATTCACGATTGCCGATTCTTGTTTGAGTGGTCCATTTTCAGGCAAAGTGTCACGCATGAAAACCCCACGAAAGTTACGAATGTTCATGGCTCTCGCATACTTTAGCAGATCGATGTCGGTGAGTGGTTGATGTGGTAGCGTGATTATACGTTTTTTGTCCCGAGGTAAAGACCCAAACCCTGTTTGTATGGTTTCAGATGTAAACCTTTACCCAAAGCGATGGCCTCGAGTGTTCTATTGTGACGTTTACTTTCCTCCAATTCCTTTTTAGCCGCTTGAGCAGCATTTACAGCTTTGACTATTGCAGCACTTCCACCAGACAGTGCACCAACGGCGCTAAGGCCGGCAAAGATGGGTACGAGGAAGGGCAATAAACCTCCGATTTTGCGAGGTACAGGTAGAACCCGAGGTGTGCGTACTTTAACGCCTTTAACACTGGCACGCGCACCTTTCAATGCCGACATTATTACTTTACGAGGATCCTCACTACGTATCATTCCTTTTCTTGCAGCAGCGATGATCTTTTTCAAACAAACAGTCTTTCGCGGTTTTGTTTTTTTCCCAGCTCGCTTCATGCCTAGACCAAATTTCTTTTTCGCCTTCATAATGTTCGTCACAGCCCAAGCACTTGCTCTTTCACCAAGACTTGCGTCTTTCGAGGTTACACGTTGCCAGGCTTGTTCAGCCAAAATTTTATCCGCCAGATGTCGGGCTTCCAAGTTTTCACGATTTTTCGAATATGCGATATCGTGTTCTTTACAAGCAGCGTCCAGCGCGTTTATACCAGGATCACCACGAGCAAGACGTTTGATCAATTTCGTACCAGGTCCACAATATTGATAGCCCGGTAGATGTAGTTCCACGGGGAGATTGTTGATTATACTGTTTACCAAACCTTTACCAGGTTTATCATGTACAATCATCACTCTGCAGTGGTTACAACTCGACTGACTATTCCAACATTATAAAGTTGCATTTATATGATTTTTTCAATCAGTCGCATGCGAGATGAAGTCGAAGAAACAAGTTTCGAGCGGTCAACTCCCCATAATAAATTTCGATGAATTTATTGTTGGAGCGGGTAGTGTGAAGAAGCGTCATGGAAACTTACTACCTAACAGCATTCGAGCCGTATTTTGTGGCCCCTCGAATTGTGGAAAAACGAATGCCTTACTCACGCTCCTAATACATCCAAATGGTTTGAGATTTGAGAATATATATCTATACTCGAAATCTTTGAAGCAGCCTAAATACCGATTGCTCGAGCAAATGCTTAAACCTGTGGAAGGAGTGGAATTTTTTCAATTTAACGAGCATGAACAAGTTGTGGCACCTAGTGAAGCTCGCCCAAACTCCATATTCATCTTTGACGATATAGCGTGTGAGAAACAGGACAACGTGAGAGCATTTTTTTCCATGGGAAGACACGAGATTGTGGATAGTTTTTATCTCTGTCAGACGTATACTCGTATTCCGAAACATCTCGTGAGAGACAATGCAAATTTTATAGTGCTATTCAAACAAGATGATATGAACCTCAAGCATGTATATAATGATCATGTCAATACGGATATGACTTATGCAAGTTTCAAAAAAATGTGTGTCAAGTGTTGGAAATCGGACAAGTATGGATTCATCACGATTGACAAGGACAGTGAGTTGAATGCTGGAAGATATAGAAGGGGATTTGATTCTTTCCTCACTGTCGATGATGATGATGATGATAAATAATTGTTCCCCTGGATTTTACAAGACAGTCTAAAGTCTGACTTACTCGTGTCAACATGAAGCGCAAAGAACTTTTAAAGGAGACGGCTGTATTGAGTGAACTTGCCAAGGCGAGTGATGCAATCAGACGAAAACATCGAATGTTGAAAAGTGGACGTGATAGTGCTCAGCAGAAAATGCAAGATGTGTTTAAACCGATTGTTGAACCATTAGAAGAACTAGTTTCATATACGAAAAAACCTAAAATTAAGAATGAACGTGTAAATGTTAAAAAGGAGGAAGAGGAGGAGGAGGAGGAGAAGGAGGAAGAGTCTCCAAATTTTGGAGAAAATAGCATGAAGCAAGATATTTCTTTCAAAGATGATATTTGGCATGATGCAATTACTGATGAGAATGTCGGTGTACCCTTAACTAAAAATAGTGATAATGATATTCATGAAGATAATAATGATGATGATGAGGACGATGATAACTTGGAATCATCTGGAGATGTTGATAATTTGATACGTGAATATCTGGGCTTACTGCGTAGTAATAACAAAACAAGATTAGATGGCGTGTATGGAGTACGAAATCTCGCTCAAAACAGATTAATGATTGGTGATTCACCAATTCATTTCAAACTCGATCATATAGTGGTTGGAGATGAAAAGTATCCCAAAAGTATTGGCTTGGTGGAACTGTTGTTTAAAAAAGAGCCCGAACTCAAATATCTAACACCAAATGACTTGGAGAAATATCAGAAAATTATCATCACAACGAATGCTCATAAAAAATTTTATAAACGCACGGGTGCGGTACGTCAGGATAAAAATAGTAAATTTAAAAATTATATATCCCAAATGCTCGGTAGCAACGATAAGAAGGGTGGTACTCTGCCTCAGTATAAGGTAGCACGAAAGCATACCTCTGTCGACTATGTTCATTGGGATGATCCAAATGAGCTGGTAGATCGTCTTCGTTTGTTGCTCGCATCGCAAGCTGCTGGAAATTCATCACATTCGAATGAAATTATATCGATTATCGAGGAGTTGCGTGAAGCCGAAATCATTTATTAACATGTGATGGCTTGCTTTCATCCACATTCCCAACATGAGCGTCGATGTGTTTGGACGAAAGTTGAGTAGACGTGGTGCAGGTCCTCCGGGTAAACCAGGTGCTGGATTCAAAATTACATCGGACGGTCATTACGACTTGGAACGAAAACGACTGAGCAACGTTGGCGAGCCAGTAAATGCTCGAGATGTTGTAACACTCGGTGCATTCAGCAAACACATTCATTCTATAACTCATAGTGTGACTCATACAACGAATCAAAAGTGTGAATCGAATGTGGCGGCTGCAGAAAAGCGTGTGAGAACCGAGCTCGCCCATCTCCGTGAAGAAATTGATAATATAAAGAGAGAAATCTCAGAACTTCATGATGATATGAAGTTTTTACGAGATCATCTAATGATAAGTCAGTGAAAAATTCTCCAGACTCTTATCTTCTGTAATTGATGAGGACCGTGGGGGGGAGAAGAAAAAATGAGTGAAAAGAAGCTTGCGGTGGTTGAAGAACTGCATAAGCCAGCTCGGCGGAATTATCCACGTCGACATGTGGATATACGTGGCCTGGATGAGACTTGGCAAGCTGATCTTGTAGATATGTCTGCATATGCACAACACAATTCCAACCATAAATTCCTACTCACCGTCATCGATATATTCTCCAAATTCGCCTGGGCCGCACCGTTGAAGAGTAAAAGTGGAAAAGATGTGACCGCTGCAATGGAGTCGATTCTCAGCAAAGGACGCATACCGAAAAATCTCCATGTGGATCGAGGGAAAGAATTTTATAATACGGACTTTAAGGCTTTGATGAAAAAGTATAATATACACTTGTATTCTACATTTAGTAATTTGAAAGCTTCAATTTGTGAACGCTTCAATCGTACACTTAAGAATAAAATGTGGATTCAATTCAGTTTTCGCGGAAGCTGGAAATGGATCGATATTCTCGATACATTAATTATAAAATATAATGATACATTACATCGTACGATAAAAATGAAACCGAAAGATGTTAGTGCTGCGAATGAGAAACAACTATGGCGTAACGTATTTAATAGAACTGTGAATCGGGAAAAACCAGCAAAATTTAAAATCGGCGATAAAGTGCGCATAAGTAAATTTAAGAATGTTTTCGAAAAAGGTTATACCCCAAACTGGACAACAGAAATATTTACAATATATCGAGTGAGAAAAACTAATCCAGTTACTTATAATATAAAAGATCATCAAGATGAGCCCATCGCAGGTGGTTTCTACGAGCAAGAGCTACTACATGTTAAATACCCCGACATATATCTCATTGAAAAAGTGTTGAAGAAGCGCGGCAATCAGTTGCTTGTAAAATGGCTAGGTTTCGACAATACACACAATAGTTGGATAAGCAAGGATGACCTATGAATAAAGAAGATGGAAAAAATTTCAACTCTGTTTTTTTTTTTTTTATGACCACTCCTTATACATATAGCGGAGCTCGAAACATAGCAGGTATAAGAAAAAAAGGACACATTGAGCTTGGTCGGAGATTTTTTTTTTCTTTATTTCACTTCCAATGTACAAACTCTCTCTTGCTCTCACCCACTCATACTTATTTACATCCCTTTCAAAGACATTACGGTATGTCACGGTGACCCCATGGCAAAGTATTTACTGTGCCAGGAATAATGTACCGCTTGTCGTCGTGCGGACTTAGCGCTATTTTTGTTTCCTTAATAGTATATACATTGTGTAAAGTAGATCTAATCGATGATTGAGTGCGCTTCATCTCAATTTCCTCATTTAAACATTTAGTATAATCATCAAAAGTTATAGTTCGCGCTACAACATTACTATTAACACCCTTGGCTTTTTTTACATCATTCTTACCTAAAACTCGTGTTGCATACATTTTTGACCTAAGACCGACGAATTCGGTCATAATAGCCCCGTTATTCTCATCTTTCATGAGACCGGGTACTTTTTTATTAACTAGTGGTATATTATATTTATTATCGATGGGATAATCACTTGTATCATACTTATTAAGATTGTTCTTCATATCATTATATACATCATCACATTCAATGTGATATATTAAACTATCGGTGTCAGTGTACAATATTTTACATTTATTCTGATATAACGGAGACATGAATTCGTGATGAAACTCATACAAACATGTTTTCGATATATCTAGAATTGACATGCCAACGTATATCGGTTTATTAAACATTACATGCAAGTTCCGAAGTTCCACAGCAATTAAATTTTCAGCGAAAATACTGCGGCTATGAAAGTTGGGCTTTGCAATCATGGCTTCGGCACCATATCTTCCTGCCCATTCCGTCAAAAGCTTCACCTGCACATGACTTCGAACATCTTCCATCGTTTTCCCAAAAACAGCATTGTTCATTAGTTTAAACAGATTTTTTTCGAACTCATTCTTCGCATTTGTTCGAAACTGGGTATTCAGGTCGATATATTTCTGAAGCCATGATGATTGCCTAAATTTCAAAATCCGATGTATTTTCGTGAGTTTTACACCATGCTTCAGACATTGCTGTAATGCGCGATAATGTATGATGTAGCGTTCTTTCCCACTGACTGACGCAATGAGCTTCTCTTGTTGTTTACCCGGAGGTTTTTCATGGGATGGACAGAATGGTAAATCACTATGGATATCATGGAGGTCTTCTGGATATTCTAAATCAACCTCCAGCAGATAACCATGTGTACCATTCAATGGAATCGATGCTACATCGAAATTCTCAATATTTTCAACAAACTCAAACTGATCGTAGGGTAAAGATTGACTCATTGCCCAGCCATATAAGTTATTAACATCATAATACATTAAATACGCCGATGGTTCTGATGGATCATACGATGGCATGTATTTATTATTAGCGCGTGCATACCTACCACTGCATTGACTTAAACCCCCACGAATGCCTCTTTCGACAAATAAGACCATGTCAATATCTGTGAGCAATTCGAATCTGATCTTTGTGTATCGCATCATTGCATCCCAGGTATATCCAGGAAGTGTATAATAATATGCGGGATCAAGACCGTAACTTTTTAAGCAAGTACTACGAAAGTTTTCAAAAATGTCAGCCAACAATAAAACATCGGTTTTCAAATATAAATCACTGTATTCTCCAAGCGTTTGAGTGGAAAACCGCTCCCAAACGGTCAAAGCATGAGCATACTCATTTTCCGATACCGTTGAATTGGTTAAAGAACTATAGAATGATTCTCGCGGTGGAAGTGCCGTTTCCTCCAGTCTGTCAAAACTATCGATGTACTCGTATGGGAATACACCTTTTCGCGTTAACAGATTGAAATTATCGGTATCTCGGAATTCAGATTTTAAAACCGTGAGTTGATCGGGAGTTAGGAAAGATGCTAATTTATCAAGACTTGTGTTCAGAAATCTATAAGAATCAATGAAACGCAACTTGATATTTTTCCTATAGTCCTTCGAAGTTATAACGGTTTTCGAAAAAGAAATATACTTTTCTTTCGTTATGGGCAGTAAATCGGTTTTCCCCTCGAACGCCGTAGCTACTTCTTTTATAATAAAATGAGCATCATAGCCCGACAAATTGTGAAAAACTATTGGGATAAAAAAAGACTGTTGATATTTTAAATTACAGTCTTGATGCGCTGGACCTCTGAATTTACCTGTCAAATGACAATGATCGCGTACTCGAACATCACTCTCTACGAATGATTTCTCACAGATGTGACATTCCTTATTTTCTCGGAATTTTCGCCATTCTTGAGGAGTCAATTCTTTCATCGGAATTACAGTGTATAAGATGGTTGCCACCTGTTTCGCCAATTGTTCCAATTTTCGTACGAACCATTGAACGCAGTCCTCACCCCGATGTGTGTGATACCCCGACAATGATTCGTCATACGAGCAGTTGACGTAGTATCCCACGCTGAAGACTTGATGCTGTTGAAATTTATTATTCTCCATATCTTCAGCCGTGGTTTTTCTCAAAATGCACTCGAGGTCTGCATATACAATAAATGGGAGAAGTTCCTTATGATTCACGTTCTTAAACTCCAACCATTTGTTTCGTGCATTCGGCAGGAGAATTGCGCAATCATTCATCTCACCACAGTCCACCTCATGTGATTGGAGCTTCTCATGAGATGAAAAATAGTGAAGGCATCTATGGAAAAATCAGAATTTTTTTTTAACTTTCAACAAATCTCATTATATTTATTGTGTGATAGTGCGATATTACTTACCGATCACAGATGTATTTTCGGCCATTGTGAGCACTCAGCTGCTTGCTGACCAACATCGATAGATTTTTAATCCATGCGAAGTGTCCCATATTTACATCCATCACATCTTCTATACACAGTAAATTAATATGTTTCGCCTTTTTCTGCTTGCTCAAGCGAATAGGTTGAACCACATTATTTGGTGCACTGTATACATTTATTGAGATGTCATTGAGATTCTCGAATTTTTTTATCTGATCTAGACTCATGGGGAAGTTTATACCCGCAAGATTCAAGATCGTAGAATAGTGAGGATATGATGATGGGCGCTCACTATATTTCGCTGCAGGGTGAAGAGCCGCAACCACCGCCCAGCCGAAACACGCGTTGTCATTAGATCGCACATTGACCACTGCTCTCCTCGATATAATTTCTTTTGTCAGAGATATGTGGCAACCCGCGCGCATAGCATTATACTTATTGATATTGACAGTCAAGTTCAGAATTGAACTTAAGGCCCAACCACTCTCACTCTCTTGAAATTCGTCGAGGGATTTAAGAGTTGGCTCAACAACATGATTTTTATACCAATCACTTATATTACATGTTTCGAGTAGCTCAACTGTCTTTGTAATTATACTTTTATTTGCATACCTGCCGTTCACAGTGAACTCACCATTAAACTCGGTATTTACTTTTATACTACTATGTTTAGAAATATTATCCATCACATGTAATTTCACTAATTGGTATGAGTCTTGCAGAAATTTTTGTGGATTGATGTAATTTTTATTAATCACAGCACCAGTAAGCACTCGATTGTTAAATGCCGTATCGATTTCACGCCATAGCAAGCTCTGATTATTTAATCCATCACCCGTGTGAATGAATTGTGAACGCACTGTCAATTTCAAAGTTTCTAAACGTATAATTCGCGCAATTAATGAACGGTGTGACGCTATGTTCAATCGAGCACGTTTGGGAGAATTTTCACCACTCAATGATTTGATGAACGCATCGCACTCTTCTTCCCACACGTTATATTCTTCTACCGATTGTAATGAAACCGCACGATCACTCAAAAGCTTTTCTACAGCTTCAGCATCATTGAAGTTTGCCATGGTGACGAGGAGAATGTGAAAGAAAACTTTGATGTGAACTCGAAGAAAACTCGATCCTGAATGTCTCGATTTTTGAAATCATCTCGACTAAATTAACATCATCCCTTTTAAACTTTTTTTCCCCCCAAAAGTTAACTTTTTTTTCTTGGAGAGGGGGTGAAATATGTGAAAACGCGGAGGTGGAAACCTGTCGGCATTTTCTTTGACATTTCCATATCATTGCTCCAGATCGATGTCGTGTGGGGAAAAAAAAAGTTGGTAGGCAAAGATTTTTTGAAAGAAAAAAATTTTTTAGGACATCTTTTGCCGAAAAATGGGTCAATCATGAGAAAAATGGTGCTTGCACGTGTTCTATCCTGTCAATTATAGCGTGAAGAAAAAAAGTTGGCCCGAACTCAAAGAGATCTTCATTCCTTGAACGTCTCGTAACAGCCCCTACGAATCGGCTTCGCGTCTTTGAACCATCCTTAAGAAACCTATGGGACATCTTTTTTTTTTCGGAAACAATGGGTCAATCACGTGAATACAGGTATTGCCGGTGCTTCATAAACTATGCCATACCTGCGTGAGGTCTTAATTATCGATAATGATCAAATAAGTTTTCTAAAGTTTTGAAGAAAAATTCCTGAGGACATTTTTGGGAACAATAAATCAATCGTGGGGATGCAGGTGGTAGTTCAACATGAAAGTTTTTTTTGCACGTGTTCTATCCTGTCAATGATAGCGTGAAGAAAAAAAGTCGGCCCGAACTCAAAGAGATCTTCATTCCTTGAACGTCTCGTAACAACCCCCCCCACGAATCGGCTTCGCGTCTTTGAACCAACCTTAAGAAACCTATGGGACATCTTTTTTTTCGGAAACAATGGGTCAATCACGTGAATACAGGTATTGCCGGTGCTTCATAAACTATGCCATACCTGCGTGAAGTCTTAATTATCGATAATGATCAAATAAGTTTTCTAAAGTTTTGAAGAAAAATTCCTGAGGACATTTTTGGGAACAATAAATCAATCGTGGGGATGCAGGTGGTAGTTCAACATGAAAGTTTCCGCGGTTTTTTTTTTCCATCAAAGACTTACATTTAATTAGGAAACGTCATGCTCATCTTGCAACGACTGAAAAAAATATTTCGTTTCGGAGGTCATAAATCTCATACTTTATTACTAACGCACAGGTTGCCGCTATTGTCCCTTAGGGCTGAAGACATAAACGGCTTCCTCAATACCCATTCCATAAAATTTCGCTTTGAAAAAAACCGTGTGAAAGTTCATGTGAAAAAAAACACTATTCAAAAACTTTCGCTAAAAGTTATAAATTTCAGCATCTCACTCCCTCTCTCACGCCCCTCCACTTGACCATCCCTTATACTCACCTTGTGACGCAACCCATAAATTTTAGCATCTCACTCCCTCTCTCACGCCCTCCATCCCTTCTACTCACTTTGTGACGCAACCTCATCCCCTCCATGCACCCCCCGAGTTCCCCCTCCACTCTGGACCCTGCCCCGCAGTCCCCGTACTCCCCCGTCCCCGCTCCCCCCTGAGATCCCATGGGTTAGGTCTCTCCTAGCTACTCTACTTCCCTGTCGTCACATTTTTTAAACATTCCAATCTTTGCTGAAACTCATTTAGTTATACGACGCTGAAGTTTGCAACGTTGGAGTCTGATGAAATGAACAAAAAAACATTATGTTGAATTAGAGATAGTGATTTCCTGGCTAGAAATGAGTTTTTCCTTAACGATATGAATAACAAAAAAAATGAAATGGGAAACTAGAGTAGAAAATTGTCCAGTTAGTATCACGAGACTTTTTAACGGTGGCACCAGCGACTTTCTGGTTATATTTTGGTCAAATAAAATACTACTTTTTCTGAGCTGACAGGGATGTTACAAGAAGGGCTAAATAATTTTACAACCATATTTCTGTCGATTGAATAGAATTGTATTTGCTATTCTTTGTTTTTTCTCAACATCAGCAGAGAGGCAATTTTTTAATCATGAGATGGGCAACCAGATTCCACGTAATCATCATTGTGTTACATAGTAACGTACACCATGACCAAAATTTCTCATAAGCTATAATTATGGCTTATAATTCTTAGGAACGGTATAAAAATGCTTCACCCAGATGAAAAAAGAGAATATTCACTGACGTATTTTTGTACTACTCCACATTTGTGTCGTAAATTTAGTAGAAACGCACTTCAGGTTACAGTAACATATTACAGTTCAAGTTCAAGCCCTAAAGCAAAGAAATAAAACACTGTTACCAATATACGGAATTCAGTTTAGTTTGAAATTTTCGAACAAAAAATAAATGTGCGTATTTTTCCTGGAATAGTGCTCAACAAGGATACACAGCAGAAAAAATATGAAACCAGTTTTCAAGTCTCATAGAGTTGCTACAATCGCATAATTTGGATTTTATCTTCGCCAAAAAGGCATCGACATGCTCTGTCGACCATCCCAGCTGCGATGAAGTTCACCACTAGAACTTGAAGTAACGTAGACCGAAACTGTAAAACGAAAAAGAAAACTATGTTATATAATAGATACCTTTATGTATTTGTATAGATTTTTTAACTTTGATTATGGATGCCAAGATCGATCTTTTTTATACAAGGTTCGACATTAGCTCTCAATATTATAATTTGGATCACCGGGCGAAAGACTATCAGTATTGAACCATTGGTGTATGATATGCAACCGTATCAAGGGACTTGGGGTCAAGTATCGGAACAAGAGCATTGACAGTTAAATAATTATTTCACAACTTGAAATTTAATTTTCAGCGAATTAAGAAATTCTATTTCGATTGTGCCCAGAATCAGCATAACCGGTGACCCAATTAACGAGAAGAAACTTTGCAAGAAACGAACTCAAGATTAAGAGACTCGGTAGAGTCTCGGGACAAGTACATTGACAGCCCTGTCGTCTGCTGGCCCGAGGCTCGGCGAGTTATACTTTCTCTGAATAAAACGATTCGCGGTGGTGGGAGTAAAACTGACATGTCATTTTCTAAAATTGCAGAGCTCAGGAGATGTGTTATAAATCAAAAATTGGTTTGGAGACTAATTTTCAAAATCCCTTTCGAATGAGCACGAAACCAATACGATCGGTAGCGTAAATGCTGAGAAAAAACTTTGCACAGGCTCAAGATTATGCAAAAGTTACTAACACATTTATGTATCTTCGTTTCTTGTAAAGTTGAGAGGAAAGGTCGGGAATATGTGTGAGAGAGTTTGAGTGAGAAAGAGTGCGTGGATCGGGATTGCGAACGCGTGTGACGGGTAATAGCTCGGCTGAGTAACCGAATATCGGGGGCTCAGTAATTTTATTCATCCCGTAATTATTTGTCATCGTATTCCATCTTTAACGAATTTCTGACCACGAGTAGAACCGTGACAGAAAATACAAGCTCGTGATAGATTATAGTGAGTGTAGGCTCCCGATCGAATGTGTGTGAAGATTGTAGTGTGAGTTCGCGACTTTTTCTGCCGTCTTTATTTCGCGGTTCTCCCGGTAGAATTTTCATCGAGATTTAATTATTATAGAATTTTGAAAAAGTGATAGTTAGTAATTAAAATATCATCCATTTAATTTTTGTTTTGCCAGTTATTCTCCAGTTCACCCCGCCCATTCCGCTGCAAGCCAAGCCGGCAAATCATCATTTTCCTCCGATCATACTGTGTCACTTCGGTGACTGGCACCCACGAGAATAAGATCTTTTCTCGAAAATATAAAATAGTATGAGCGGAAGAATTTGATTTTGTGGCACTTGAAAAATCGGTCACAATAACTATATATACAATGCCATCAGTCAGCCATCAGTTTTTGATGTTATAACAAACGGATTATCGACATTACGAAGTGCCGGGTGAAAAAAAATATTTTTCATCTAATGAAGTGTTCAATATATATTTATTTTTTTTAAAATAGTGGTATGTGCATGCAGTATTATGAAAACCAGACATATAGTGACTTTGGCGTGATATATTGTTCAACCATATCTGTCAGTTTTTTATGGCATGAGAAAATTAATAGCAACAGCGATCTAAATGCTAAAATTTCGGAGAAACAGTGCGAGCTGTATGAATTCGATACAAAATTCTTATATGACTATAAAAAAAAAAATGTTATGTAAGTTTTGTGAAAACCATGTGGGTTAGTTTACCCTTATCGCAATCGGTTCTCGAGTATTTGTTAAAATCCAGAAAAACAATTCTATGGAAACAAAAAACGAAAAATTGAAAAGTTCAAAAAATTCAACAAAAATTAAAAACAATCGAAAAAAATTCTATAAAGAAAAACTAAAAAATTTTCAAACAAAATCATAAATATTAAACAAATTGAAAAATGTACGATCCAAGTTACATTCAATATAAAATTGTATGATATCAATTGAAGGCCAAGTTTTTATTGATCATTTGGAATATTTACCCAACAAATCGGAAACTTTGATTGAAAAAATGACGTTTTATGCATAGGAGTCACTAATCATTCATAATAATTATTTTCGAGGAAAAACAAGCTCATGAAGCAAAAGTTATAAAGAAAGTTACGTGCAGTACTAAAATTGATTATATCCATTCGAGGCCAAGTATTTATCAGTAATTCGAAATATAATCTCCACCAACAAATAAGTGTTGAGAATCCTCATCGGGCTCAGAACGTTTCATTGAAATTACTAAAGAATTAATAGAAATAAAAAATTGCAGAATCTTCCTTTTGAATAATAAGAACGATGGCAACCTTTTTTTTAACCAGAACATATGAAAATCGGTAAAAACTCACATGAAAGTCATTCGTTACTTCAAGAAGGTACAGACTTTGAAAAATCGATTCTCCTCCAACTTTCAGGATCGCCTGGTGTTATTCACAACATTCAACTTCGATTGCATCGGTACAAATTATGTTCAAATACGTCTTAAACGTACTTGTCCAGCCCATCACTTTTTATTCGAATTGCTCATTCCAAAAAAAAATCAAAGTTAATCCATATATTAATATAAAAGAACAGTAATTGCCGAAAAAAATAATTTTCCTTCGAATTACAGGAATCGCTCTTGTTGAAATGAAACTAAAATCAAAGACGAAATTGATCAATCTATTTATATTGTATGGACTTATCATTCACAACAGAATTATTTTTCTCCAGGAATTCCAGGAATCGCGCGTGTCATACTTGACTCGAGATATTTATCAAAATGGGTGCGTGACTATCGAAAAAAAAAACATTACAATGCTGAGTAGATTCAAAAATTTCTTGTAATGATACGTATTATTTATCATTTTCATTGGTTCCTACCGAATGGTGTGTGTTCACTGAAGGGAATGTGAAGTGGAAATTGCTATTATTGCAATACGAACTTGAGAACAGTCAAGTTCAAATTACTTGGAGATGTTCTTTTTATTTCTATAAATTTTATTATATTTGTGATCATAGAAGAGCCCTGATTTTTTTTTCGAATGAGCAATTCGAATAAAAAGTGATGGGCTGGACAAGTACGTTTAAGACGTATTTGACCATAATTTGTACCGATCCAATCGAAGTTGAATGTTGTGAATAACACCAGGCGATCCTGAAAGTTGGAGGAGAATCGATTTTTCAAAGTCTGTACCTTCTTGAAGTAACGAATGACTTTCATGTGAGTTTTTACCGATTTTCATATGTTCTGGTTAAAAAAAAAAGGTTGCCATCGTTCTTATTATTCAAAAGGAAGATTCTGCAATTTTTTATTTCTATTAATTTTTTAGTAATTTCAATGAAACGTTCTGAGCCCGATGAGGATTCTCAACACTTATTTGTTGGTGGAGATTATATTTCGAATTACTGATAAATACTTGGCCTCGAATGGATATAATCAATTTTAGTACTGCACGTAACTTTCTTTATAACTTTTGCTTCATGAGCTTGTCTTTCCTCGAAAATAATTATTATGAATGATTAGTGACTCCTATGCATAAACCGTCATTTTTTCAATCAAAGTTTCCGATTTGTTGAGTAAACACTATAAAAATACTTCAAAAAAGTAAAAAAAGAACGCCAAGTATTAAAAAACCGCCCCTCTAGTTTCGAATGATCTTTACTATATTTTCAGTAAATGAAAAATTTCCTTACCCATTATTTATTGCTAAAATGACATAGTAGGATGATCAAGATAAGAAAAAAAATATGAGATCATTTTAGCATAGCCAAGGATTTTGAATAAATTTCGATTTCTGCAAAGAATCATGTTACACCTCCAACTGTACTGGTACTGGCTAAAGAGTTTTGTGACTTCAAGCGTTCCCAGAATGATTTTGCGATTAAGATATTGTTATTCTAATTTAATGCACAAATTCACTGTCAAAATTACACACAAACTTGGCGTGGATGGTTTTCAAATGGAAGCTCGGGAAAACACGATTGATCAAATATACTATTCAAAATTAATGGTTTGATGAATAAAATAGATTCCTGAGATAGTGTATAGATGAAAGAGATTAATGAAGAAAATAAAATAATTAGCAAATATGAATGATTTAATGAATTATTACACAACAAATATCCAGGCGAATAGTTTAAATTATTGAACCAACAAACGAATAGAATGTGGAGAAAGTATGGTTTTAGGAATAAAAGAAATAGACAATCTGGTGAATGAATCAGAGAATGGGATACAGAATACTTGTGATGAACCAGTATATAGTCCAGTCACCTTAGCATACGTTCTATTCAAGAGACCTAGAGGTTAGCCAATTTTTTTATAGGTTGTTTGGACCTACAGGAATATCGCCCTGAGTTTTCGAACAAATGCACTTTTGCAATAAAAAATTGTTGAAAAAAAAGTCGATTTTTTTGAGTTGGTGCTCAGGGAACGCATCTGATCGAAAAACTTAACACATGAAAGTTGTTCGGCATAACGTCTTCTATAAAAAAGGTCTTATACAAAAATGCGCTATCATTGTTAATTAAGCAGTTAATTGCAAATAAAGACAAAAAAATCACAACTTTGTTTTTGCTGCTACAATCGTTTGTTTGTAAAGTAATCGGTTTGAAATTCATACAAGATGTAGGGAATTCAATGCCCAAAAGAATGATGCCAGATTTATTAACCTGTGAGATATAGTTTAGCAACAATTTGCGATCTTCGAAAAAACTTTGACATCCCATAGAATTTGGCGATGAAGGCCTACAGCGTAGAAAAAAATCGAGAAGCTTCGTGTCACCGTGCACAAACTTTTTGGAAAAAATAAATCGTTTTTGTTGATAATAAATAGTGTTTTTTGACGTTTTAAAAATTTTGCTTATAAACAAATAGCAATTCTGGACAAAGTTACAAAGATATTCGGAAAAATCTTGGACCATTCGATGCGTTTTTGGAAAACGAACAATTTAAAAAAAAAAGTCGCAATATCTCTATTACAGACCGAGATATGAATATTTTTATATTTTTGCAAATATCTGTTGTTGATATTGAGATTTTTGCAAAAATCAAATTCGATAGCCTTCCGTAGGGTTCCGGCTATGAGATTCGATAAATACTAACCTCCAACAGGGATTTTGTCATCACGGTTATCCGTGTAATCTACTTGACGGCGCGCGGCGACGGCCGCTCGCCCGGGCGCGGCGGTGGGGGTACCCCCTCGCGCTCCGCAACCCGGTCGAGCGACTTAGTTAACAAATTTGATAATTCCCCTTAGAATGGTCGTAGAACGATGTATTTTTTTTTCATTTTGCGTGATTTTTTCTCACCAACACGATGGTACCATTAAAAATCATGTCCGTCTCATAGGAGAGCCGCCACGATCGATTCCATTGTGAAGAAGCGATCGACGATGAAATAGAAATTGACTTGCCCATTGTAACGGTGCCAATAAATGTAAAAGTATCCAATAGCAACGATGAGTATGAACCTGACGAGAAAAAAATCAAAACGATGTGAACAACTATTCGTTCTTAATTTTTTTTCATTCTCATAAATAAACGAATTGTAATGAATGAAACAGTGTCGAAGAAAATATTTATTCATGATACCCTATCCCATTAACGGTAAATTGAATTTAAAGCATGGTTATATGTGGAATTTTTAAAATCGATCGTGGCGGCTCTCCTATGAGACGGACATGATTTTTAATGGTACCATCGTGTTCGTGAGAAAAAATCAATCAAAATAAAAAAAAATACATCGTTCTACGACCATTCTAAGGGGAATTATCAAATTTGTTAACTAAGTCGCTCGAGCGGGGCTGCGGAGTGCGAGGGGGTACCCCCACCGCCGCGCCCGGGCGAGCGGCCGTCGCCACGCTCTCGGCCGCGCGCCGTCGACTAGATTACACGGATAACCGTGATGACAAAATCCCTGTTGGAGGTCAGTATTTTATCAAATCTCATAGCCGGAACCCTACGGAAGGCTATCGAATTTGATTTTCGCAAAAATCTCAATATCAACAACAGATATTTGCAAAAACATAAAAATACTCATATCTCGGTCTGTACTAGAGATATTACGACTTTTTTATTTTTAAATTGTTCGTTTTCCAAAAACGCATCGAATGGTCCAAGATTTTTCCGAATATCTTTGTAACTTTGTCCAGAATTGCTATTTGTTTATAAGCAAAATTTTTAAAACGTCAAAAAACACTATTTATTATCAACAAAAACGATTTATTTTTTCCAAAAAGTTTGTGCACGGTGACACGAAGCTTCTCGATTTTTTTCTACGCTGTAGGCCTTCATCGCCAAATTCTATGGAATGTCAAAGTTTTTTCGAAGATCGCAAATTGTTGCTAAACTATATCTCAAAGGTTAATAAATCTGACACCATTCTTTTGGGCATTGAATTCCCTACATCTTGTATGAATTTCAAACCGATTACTTTACAAACAAGCGATTGTAGCAGCAAAAACAAAGTTGTGATTTTTTGTCTTTATTTGCAATTAACTGCTTAATTAACAATGATAGCGCATTTTTGTATAAGACCTTTTTTATAGAAGACGTTATGCCGAACAACTTTCATGTGTTAAGTTTTTCGATCAGATGCGTTCCCTGAGCACCAACTCAAAAAAATCGACTTTTTTTTCAACAATTTTTTTATTGCAAAAGTGCAAGTCGGATTTGTTCGAAAACTCAGGGCTATATTCCTGTAGGTCCAAACAACCTATAAAAAAATTGGCTAACCTCTAGGTCTCTTGAATAGAACTTCGTAAAATATGGCCTAAGGTGACTGGACTAATCAAGAGACTCGGTAGAGTCTCGGGACAAGTACATTGACAGCCCTGTCGTCTGCTGGCCCGAGGCTCGCCGAGTTATACTTTCTCTGAATAAAACGATTCGCGGTGGTGGGGGTAAAACTGGCATGTCATTTTCTAAAATTGCAGAGCTCAGGAGATTTTTTATAAATCAAAAATTGGTTTGGAGACTAATTTTCAAAATCCCTTTCGAATGAGCACGAAACCAACACGATCAGTAGCGTGAATGCTGAGAAAAAACTTTGCACAGGCTCAAGATTATGCAAAAGTTACTAACACATTTATGGATTAGCCGTATCTGTACAGAACACCATCAAAGGCCTCTTCATGCCAGCTATAACCAATTTCTATGGAAGCTCGAGTTCCGGGATCCCGGCTACAGAAATGATGAGTTGTGATTGGTCAGGATACTCGCTGTACCGTTCCAGCGGAATAAAGTTTATGAATATATATCTATATATACAATCCCACCAGTCAGCTGTCAGCTTTTGATGTTATAATAATCGGATTTCCGACATTACGAAGTGCGGGGTGAAAAAAAAATATTTTTCATCTAATCAAGTGTTCAATATGTATTTATTTTATTCAAAATAGTGGTATGTGGTGTCATACATGCAGTGTATTACGAAAACCAGATATATAGTGACTTTGGCGTGATATATTGTTCATCCATCTGTCAGTTTTTGATGGCATGATCAAATTAATAGCAACAGCGATCTAAAATGATAAAATTTCGGAGAAACAGTGCGAGCTGTATGAATTCGATTAAAAATTCTTATATGACTATAAAAAAAAATGTTATGTAAGTTTTGTGAAAACCATGTGGGTTAGTTTACCCTCATCGCAATCGGTTCGCGAGTATTTGTTATATAGGACATATATTAGTATTGGGAAATTTCTTCTTGTACAAATTCTTCATTTTACGTTTATTTATGACATAATTTTGTTGCAATCCTGGTTCTGGATCTTTAAACATTTTCAACGGGAGTTATGTGAGAAAAAAAAACTTTCGCTCATTATAACCTCTCAAACGTTCTTTCCAAACAGAAAATTTATGTTGTGTAATTACATTATAGAAAAAATATACGTGGTTGTATGTAAATGAATGCAAATAAAGTTTGAAAAACTTTGGTCAAGTAAGTGTCTAATTCAATGTATTGTTGTCATATTTTCTTTCATTTCGTTTGGCTGTGTTCACCGGGCCCTTTTTCCCATCTCTCCTTAGCTTACAGTATATCCATACCAATTTCTATTCATTCTCTAGACTATTCGAGTGACTTTCGTATTTCTATTCCCTCATGTTGATTTCAATAAATTGGAAAATTCATAACAAAAAGTTTTCATGATTGCTTGTTTATACACCCGAGTTTTAGAAAAATCTTTGGGCCATGTAAGTGCATAGATATATTCACTTGAGTTATTGCATAATGAATTTGGAAATTTATTTCAATAAGTCATCGGGTGGTTAATTTTCGTGATATCAAAATTCGTATCTTCGAAATGCAATGAACACCTCTAAAGTGCGACAAAGTCATGAAGCGACATGTATGTTGAGTATTTTCAGACCATATTTGCGATTGGCATCATGGGTTGAAAAATTCATGTGTGTAAGTCTACGTCTGATAATTTTTGGATGTGATCAAATATTTTGTCTGCGTATAACCATGGAGACATACAAAAATACAGCATTTTGATTGCTTCAACATGCAGCGTATCTGTCACTTTTTTTCTTGAATGTGACATAATAAGTTTCATGAATGTGGTTCATGGAATTTTGAAGTGGTTTGCCCCATAGCACCAAAGTTTGTATTACTGGCATGCAGCGAATACCTATGAACTTTGATATTTCTGCGAAGCGTAGGTGTGCCAATCTTTTCACTTTTTGGTTCCGACTGCAATATATAAACGAAGATACATGAAACAATTTTGAGTTCTGTTCACTTTGAAGTGTGCTGTCTTTTTTCCTTTTAGTTTTGGCATAATTAATTTTATGAATCGGTGGTAATTTTTTCTTTCTGTATCAAAATGTAGATGAATAAATCGCAGCGGATACTTGCAAACTTTGAAATTCTGTGTATTGACATGCACGCTAGGTATTAGCACTTCCTATTTTTGATTATGAAATATGGATACTAACAATTAATAAAAATTGTAGAAGAATTATAGAATTACGATATGGATTACTAGTAATAAATAACTCAAAATAATGATAAATGATACAAGAAGTCAGCGATGGCCTATTTATGAATTACATAAGAAGTTATGTTTTCAAAATGCAATGGACATATTAATAAATAAGCAGTTCTGTTGGTCTTGACGCAATTCATAGTTTATCTTTTGTCCGGTTGAACCTTGGTGGCTACATGCAGAGTTTAAAAATTTTGTGCATCGACGTGGGTGTGTCAACTTTTATCTCTGGGTATGATAATACGAATGAAAAAGATTGCTTCAAAAAGTCCTTGGAAGCACGTTTTTTAATGAAATGAAAATTGCTAGCATTAGAATTCAACCATGAAAAAAACTTTAAAAAAAATTTTTATAAAAAATGGGCAAAAAAATTATTTTATAAAAAAAATACAGAACAATTCGAAAAAAATTTCACAAATCTTGAAAAAGCATTATCTTTAAAAAAAACTAAACTTTATCTCTTTTTTAAAGTGTTAAAAGAATCAAATAACAAGTAAAAAATAAAAACCGAAAAATCGGATTCTCCCGTACAGTTTCGTTTTTTTATGATTGATTTTTATTTGATTTAAATGAAAAGTGATGGGCCGGACAAGTACTTTTAACTCATATTTAAACATAATTTCTATCGATCCAATCGACGTCGAATATTGTGAATAATATCAGTAGCTCCTGAAAGTCTGAAAAAAATCGATTGTCTCTGCCATCATAGAGTAAGAAATGACTAGCTTGCATGTGATTTTTTTGGATTTAAAAGCTTCTTAAAACAGTTCCATAATGTTGAAATTTGGAGTTACTCATAAATTACTTGTCCTTCGATTGATATCATAAATTTTAGTGCTGCACGTAACTCAAATGGTAACTTTTTTCAATTTATTAGAAAATACTTGGCCTCGAATTGATATAATAAATTTTAATGCTGCACGTAAATTAGATGGAATTTTTTTTAGTTGATTTAGCCCTTCGAATCAAATAAGAAGAATGAGGCATCGGTTTCCAAAATGATTTCAAGCGCGATTTTTCGGTTTTTATTTTTTACTTGTTATTTGATTCTTTTAACACTTTAAAAAAGAGATAAAGTTTAGTTTTTTTTAAAGATAATGCTTTTTCAAGATTTGTGAAATTTTTTTCGAATTGTTCTGTATTTTTTTTATAAAATAATTTTTTTGCCCATTTTTTATAAAAATTTTTTTTAAAGTTTTTTTCATGGATGGAATTATCAACAAACGAGGGACCATCAATGTACTTGTCCCAACCTTTTTTTTCCTAGGGGAAGTTTATGGTTTGATATCACGTCTTTTTTCTCAAAAGTTCCTTATTTATGTTCAGTTGACTATAGGATATTAGTTTAAATTTCTATGAATTATTTATGATTTTCGTCTTATAACGTTGGTTTTCACGAAAAAAGACCTATTTTTCGTCAAAATTGTACTGGACATATTTCGTCACAGGTCTGTCCTCGGACTTCGGCGATTTTTTCCCTTGTACTCTAATATGTTTTGTCAATTAGGAACCCAAGAGCACGGCCGCAAGCGGGTTGGAGGCCGGGATATGATTTTCGGCTTATAGCGTAGGTTTCCACGAAAAAAGACCTATTTTTCGTAAAAATTGAACTGAAAATATTTCGTCACAGGTCTCTCCTTGGACTTTGGCGATTTTTTTCCTTGTACTCTAATATGTTTTGTCAATTAGGAACCAAAGAGTACGGTGAAAAGCAGGTTGTAGGTCGTGATATGATTTTCGGCTTATAACGTTGGTTTCCACGAAAAAAGACCTAAATTTCGTCAAATTTGAACTGGAAATATTTCGATAGAGGTTTGTTCTTGGACTTTGGTGATTTTTCTCCTTGTCTTCTAATATGTTTTGTCCATTGGAAACTCAAGAGCATGTAGCAATGCGTGTTACGGGCTGAGATATGATTTCCGGCTTATAACGTTAGTGAAAAGAAAGGAAAAGAGAAAAGATAGATCAAATTCAAGACACAACGAATACAACAGAATTGGCCATTTTTAAATGTCGTTTTGGCATTCTGAATCTAGACATTTTCGTGTCATCCAAAACATGCCCCCGATGAAATATATTTCCAAAGTTTGCAAGTGGCCGCGGAGATCCAATTATCTACAGTTTGATAGTTGCAGAAAAAAGGCACCCGGAAACATTTATTATGTCAGAATTCAAAGAAGTAAAAAAAACTGAGCGTACTTGATTCAACAGAGCAACGGAATTCAAAGACGTTTAAGGTACCTGCATTGCTTGTGGAGGAAAACAATTTCATTTCAGGATAATTTAGAAATAAATTAGGAAATTCAGAAATTTAGCATAGAATTTAGAAAAAGGAAAATTAAGATAATTATTAAAGCTGAAAACTTTTGTGATGAATTTTTGAAATTACATGGGGTGGGGTTCGAAATTTCGAATAACCGAATTGTAGAATGGTCGATATTTCGAAATTAATAAATTCGTCATGTAAGATTGGAGAAAAATAAGTAATTCGAAATTCTTATTCCCGATCGACTCTTTAGCAGATTACGTTTTTAATCGAATATTTTTTCTTTGAATTCGCATGTATTCGAAAATATATATTTCGATAGTTTGCATTTCGAATGCAATTTTTACAGACCGTACGAATGTCAAAAGTTCATATTTTCGAATTCAAAATGGAGAGTAATTGTTATACAGACAGACCAGAATATAGAGTAGCAAAAAATCAAAAGTGAATTTTTCGAGCCTATAAAACTTGGATATGCGGAATAGCGATAGCTCGAAAAGGCGAAAGTCGAAATGGCGATGTTTAAAATTGGAGATCACCGGTCGAGTAAGTGAGTGAGTGAGACACGTGTATTTGGAGCTCCGCTGCATTTCTTTATTTTGATCGATCGACTTTCTAACGTTTCGCTATTTTGACCATTCGACTTTTTGGTGTTTCAGTATTTCAACCTCAGTAATATTTGATCTTTCGTTATTATATTTTCAAAATTGTGAATTTTCACAGTATCGCTGACTATAGTAATTTATGAATCGAAAGAGTGATAGTCGAATTTTCGAAAAATCGATATTTTAGTCATCGTCCTATGGGCGATTGTTACATTCTATTTTCGATGTAAAGGTGCTTCGAACCTTGCAGTTTCTGCTTTATTTATTTTCGGCATTCAAAGCTCTAGTCGAATCTATCCGTCTCCATATTATCATTCGAAGTTTATAAATTCGAGATTTCAGCTGTTCGAAATTTTAGTCATTCCAACATTTGATCCCCACCCATTACATGTTACGGTTGGAGTAAGAAATTTAAATAATTGGCACACATGCTGCGACACAAAAATATCAAAGTTTGAAGGTATTCGCTCCATACCGCAGTAATACAAACATTAATACTATTTGAAAAGAAATACTTTAAAACTTGCTGAACAAAGTTCCATTACATATTACCATAATCAAAGATAGGGGGTGATACTTAGCACATATACTTATCCACAGAAATTTCCAAATTCGCAGGTATCGGCTGCAATTCAATGTATCTGCGCAATGAGTTTGGAAGACAGCAGTTTCAAATCCATCCATAAATGAGCAACTGAAGACTTTTGTAATGAATTTTTCACTTCATATTTATGTTACGGTGGGAGTCAAAAAATAAAATGAATGGCACAGTATATAAATTTTATAGTTTGCAGATTTTTGCTGTATTTCAATGATCCAAATCTATAGTATTAGAGTGGAAAGTTGTTAGAAGTCATGATGTTACATTAAAATCACATAGCGCACATAACATTCAGAAATTCTGTAGGTTTCCATGATGTTGGCAGGTATTATACTTAGTCGCATCGAAAACTGAGCAACTGTACACTTATCGTAATGAATGTTTTCACCAATAATTCCACATTTGCAGTTTGCAGAATAGGAATACTCAACATACACGTCATTTCATAAATATTGTTGTCAATATTTGTGTTTGCCTACCGCATTCCGACGATTCAAATTTTCATATTATCAGCAAAAAAAGCATCCCAAGACTTTTTGGAACAAGTTTCAAAATTTATTACTCGACAGACCAGGTGGAAAAAGAATAACTACACTTATATCAAGACCAGAAACTGTTTTGAGAATCTGTTGTACAAAATGTGCGATTGATGATCATAATTGGAAACCTTTTGAATCACGTTACCACAATCAGCATGAAGAAATAGTAGAAAATCATAGGACACATATTAGGCAACCAATTAATAATATGCATCGATCCGCTGCAAACCGATGGAGTCAAAACAAGGATCGGAAAGAGCAGAGCCATAGTTAAAAAGAAAAAAGACAGCGCAATTGAAAGAGAACAGAAATCAAAATTGTTTCATGTATCTGTGCATTAGTTTCTGAAGACAGTAATTTCAGATCTATTCAGAAATAAGTAGGTGAAGACTTTAGTAATGAATATCTTCGTTAATATATTCCAGTCGGAACCAAAAAGCTAAAAGATTGGCATACCTGCTATTTCACAGAAATATCAAAGTTCATAGGTACTTGCTACGTACCAGTTATACAGACTTTGGTGCTATAGGGAAAAACACTTTAAAATTACATGAACCACATTTTTGAAACTTATTATGACACATTCAAAAAAAAAGTGACAGATACGATGCATGTTGAAGCAAGCAAAATGCTGTAATTTTGTATGTCTCCATGGTTATCCGCAGACAAAATATTTGATCACATCCAAAAATGATCAGGTGTAGACTTACAGACATGAATTTTTCAACCCACAATGCCAATCGCACACATGGTCTGGAAATATTCAATATACATGTCGCTTCATCACTTTGTCGAACTTTAGAGGTGTTCATTGCATTTCGAAGATACAAATTTTGATATCATGAAAATTAAGCACCCAATGACTTATTGAAATAAATTTCCAAATTTATCATGTAACAACTCAAGTGAATATATCTATACATTATTACATGGCTCAAAGATTTTTCAAAACTTGGGTGTATGAACAAGCAATTATGAAGGCTTTTTGTTATAAATATTTCAAATTATCTTGTTGAAATTAATATAAAAAAAATAGAAATATGAATATCTCTCGTATTGTCTGGAGAACAAATAGAAATTGGTATGACAATACACTGTAAGCTAAGGAGGTGGAAAAAAGGGACCGGTGAACACAGCCAAACTAAATGAAAGAAATTATGACAACAATACATTGAATTACTTGACCAAAGTTTTTTAAAATTTATTTGAATTCGTTTACACACAACCATCCACCTCTTTCTTTAATGTAATTACACAACATAGAATTTCTGTTTGGAAAGAACGCTTTAGAGGTTATAATGAACGAACGTTTTTTTTCTCATTGTTATTATTATTATTATTCAACACTAATTAGTCACGTCATTAATAATATCGATTCCTTCCACTTTTCAATAACCACTTTTATTTTTCTACACTCTGCACGCTACAGCACTCCGGCGGTCATAACCTCAAACGTCAACATGACGCGAAATCTCGCAAATTTGCTATCTATGTATATATTACGATATCGAAGTAGAACAGATAATTCTTAATTTTCACGACACACATTATTCACGTTTTCACTTCTCAATATTTTACTCACTCTCAGTACACTGTATGAGATCAATTAATCCACTTTTGAGGTTTTATTTATTATAGATATTATTGTCGTGAATTGGGCTCGAAACTTATTGAAACTTCTTTTATGAAAAAAATAAAATTGATTATATCCACTGCTATTTCCAATAATGTTTTATTTATTTAAACGAAATTTGCAAATCTTGCACCGTTGATCCACGGGGCTACGATCGCAATCACTTTATAATAACATAACAGACGATAACAGACGGTATACAAGAAAACATTGAGGACTATCAGAAACTTTCTCATCGGCGATTGGTCGAGACGGATAGATTCTCACCGGTGATTGGTTATGATGGGCATCAAGAAGCCCTTGTATGTATCGGTCTGAACCCATATACGGATACATCAGCTGCGTAAATGTGTTGGTACTTTTTGCATAATCTTGAGCCCGTGCAAAGTTTTTTCTCAGCAAATACGCCACCGAGAATGCTGATTTTGGGCTCGTTCGACAGAGAACTTCTTAATTAGCTTAAAGTTCAATTTTCAAAGCCGTACATAACTCATGAGCTTCGCTATTAAAGAAAATCACATGCCAATTTTACCCCCACCACCGCGAATCGTTTTATTCAGAGAAAGTATAGTCTCGGCGAGAGCCTCGGGCCAGCAGACGACAGGGCTGTCAATGTACTTGTCCCGAGACTCTACCGAGTCTCTTGAAAACATATGTGAAAATTGCGAATTCTGGTGGACTTGGTGAACATTGTAGATATTTTTTTCTTTCTCCTTCTGTCAAATTTTAAGGAAAATCAATCAAAAAATTCGGTTCATTGAAAAATATTCATATTTTCTTTATTCACAATGATTTCATCAAAACTATTGGAAATCAAATTTATAAATGACGGGGGAAAATTCCACAATGATACAAAATATTGAAAAACCTTACGGAATATGATTTTAATCCCACAAAATTATGGACACGTTCGAAATGGTTGCAAAATTGAGGGTATCACTTCAAACATTCGAAGAATATCAAACTATTATAAATTGTACAAAACTTAAAGAAAATCATTGGAGAACTTATTTTTAAATATCACAATAGAAACATTGGAGAACTTTAGAAAATCTTATTTAAGAATATTTTTTGTCGTTTAGAACTGCCATAGAAAAAAGATTTGATATCAAGCCGTAAAAATCCTCACTCGGAGAAAAAAAATTTGGACAATTACATTGATGATCGCCCGTTTTCTTATTATACCACAAAAAATGTAAACAAAACTTCTTAAGTCACACAACGAAAATGATTTCGAACTGTAAGAAAATATCAAATATATTACAATTCTACAGCATTCGTGTATAATACTCTTCACTAGTATACTGATTGTGCGGTATCAGTCTTTTTTCGACGAATCAGATGTTACAAGCCAAAATCATATTTCGGCCTCCAATCTGCTTTCCACTATGCTCTTGGGTTCCTAATTGACAAAACATATTAGAGTACAAGGAAAAAAATCGCCAAAGTCCAAGGATAGACCTGTGACGAAATATTTCCAGTACAATTTTGACGAAAAATAGGTCTTTTTTCGTGGAAACCAATGTTATAAGCATTAAATCGTAAATAATTCATAGAAATTAAAATTAAAATTATATAGTCGTCAAAACATAAATAAGGAACTTTCGAGAAAAAAGACGTGATATCAAACCATAAACTTCCCCTAGGGAAAAAAAGGTTGGGACAAGTACATGGATGGTGTCGTGTTTGCTGATAATTCCATCCATAAAAAAAACTTAGAAACCGATGCCTCTTTCTTCTTATTTGATTCGAACAGCTAAATCAATTGAAAAAAATTCCATCTAATTTACGTGCAGCATTAAAATTTATCATATCAATTCGAGGGCAAGTATTTTCTAATGAATTGAAAAAAGTTACCACTTGAATTACGTGCAGCACTAAAATTTGTGATATCAATCGGTGGACAAGTATTTTATTAGTAACTCCAAAGTTCAACATTATGGAATTGTTCTAAGAAGCTTTTAAATCCAAAAATATCACATGCAAGCTAATCATTTCTTGCTCTATGGTGGCAGAGACTTATAAGAAAATCTATTCTTTTCAGACTTTCAGGAGCTTCTGATATTATTCACAATATTCGACGTCGATTGGATCGTTACAAATTATGTTTAAATATGAGTTAAAAGTACTTGTCCGGCCCATCACTTTCCATTAAAATTGTTTATTCAAATAAAAATCAGGGCTTTTCTAGAACTGATGGAGCACAAATATTCATGCAGAGGGAATTTAGAGAGTTATCTTCAAGTAATTTTCCCTCAAGTGTACTAATTTAATAAGAACGGAAACGAATTGTCCTGTACTATACAAGGGATGTTTTTGTGCATCGATAAATAAAAAACATTTTGCACATTAAATATGTTCAAGTTTCCAAAAATAAGTCCCCAGTTTGTATTGGAATGACTTTTTTACTTCTCACTTCTTCCAGCGAACGAATTTCATTCGGTATAACTAACCTATACTATTATTAAGAACATTAAACTAATAATAAATCGCATTTCAATACATTTTTAACCGGATTCTGCCGTACAATTTCGTTTTTTTATGATTGATTTTTATTTCAATAAATAGTGTTGGGCCGGACAAGTACTTTTAACTCATATTTAAACATAATTTGTAACGATCCAATCGACGTCGAATATTGTGAATAATATCAGAAGCTCCTGAAAGTCTGAAAAGAATAGATTTTCTTATAAGTCTCTGCCACCATAGAGCAAGAAATGATTAGCTTGCATGTGATATTTTTGGATTTAAAAGCTTCTTAGAACAATTCCATAATGTTGAACTTTGGAGTTACTAATAAAATACTTGTCCACCGATTGATATCACAAATTTTAGTGCTGCACGTAATTCAAGTGGTAACTTTTTTCAATTCATTAGAAAATACTTGCCCTCGAATTGATATGATAAATTTTAATGCTGCACGTAAATTAGATGGAATTTTTTTCAATTGATTTAGCTGTTCGAATCAAATAAGAAGAAAGAGGCATCGGTTTCTAAGTTTTTTTTATGGATGGAATTATCAGCAAACACGACACCATCAATGTACTTGTCCCAACCTTTTTTTCCCTAGGGTTATTTAATTATTAAAGAAACAAATTTTGAATATTTTCGAAAACAATCGGAAACGCTATCGCTCCTGTAAAGACTCTCTGGCAGCGACTCGTCATAACATAAATGTACTTGTCTCAGAGTCGCTGCCGCGACTCTAGATATACATGTCGCTTCATCACTTTGTCGAACTTTAGAGGTGTTCATTGCATTTCGAAGATACAAATTTTGATATCATGAAAATTAAGCACCCAATGACTTATTGAAATAAATTTCCAAATTTATCATGTAACAACTCAAGTGAATATATCTATGCATTTACATGGCCCAAAGATTTTTCAAAACTTGGGCGTATGAACAAGCAATCATGAAGGCTTTTTGTTATAAATATTTCAAATTATCTTGTTGAAATCAATATAAAGAAATTGAAATACGAATATCTCTCGTTTTGTCTGGAGAACGAATAGAAATTGGTATGACAATACCCTGTAAGCTAAGGAGGTGGAAAAAAGGGACCGGTGAACACAGCCAAACTAAATGAAAGAAATTATGACAACAATACATTGAATTACTTGACCAAAGTTTTTTAAAATTTATTTGAATTCGTTTACACACAACCATCCACCTCTTTCTTTAATGTAATTACACAACATAGAATTTCTGTTTGGAAAGAACGTTTTAGAGGTTATAATGAACGAACGTTTTTTTCTCATTGTTATTATTATTATTATTCAACACTAATTAGTCACGTCATTAATAATATCGATTCCTTCCACTTTTCAATAACCACTTTTATTTTTCTACACTCTACACGCAACAGCACTCCGGCGGTCATAACCTCAAACGTCAACATGACGCGAAATCTCGCAAATTTGCTATCTATGTATATATTACGATATCGAAGTAGAACAGATAATTCTTAATTTTCACGACACATTATTCACGTTTTCACTTCTCAACATTTTACTCACTCTCAGTACACTGTATGAGATCAATTAATCCACTTTTGAGGTTTTATTTATTATAGATATTATTGTCGTGAATTGGGCTCGAAACTTATTGAAAGTTCTTTTATGAAAAAAATAAAATTGATTATATCCACTGCTATTTCCAATAATGTTTTATTTATTTAAACGAAATTTGCAAATCTTGCACCGTTGATCTATGGGGCTACGATCGCAATCACTTTATAATAACATAACAGACGATAACAGACGGTATACAAGAAAACATTGAGGACTATCAGAAACTTTCTCATCGGCGATTGGTCGAAACGGATAGATTCTCACCGGTGATTGGTTATGATGGGCATCAAGAAGCCCTTGTATGTATCGGTCTGAACCCATATACGGATACGTCAGCTGCGTAAATGTGTTGGTACTTTTTGCATAATCTTGAGCCCGTGCAAAGTTTTTTCTCAGCAATTACGCCACCGATCATGCTGATTTTGGGCGCAATCGAAAGAGAATTTCTTAATTAGCTGAAAGTTCAATTTTCAAATTGCGACATAACTCCTGAGCTTCGCAATTCAAGAAAATGACATGTCGATTTTACCCCCACCACCGCGAATCAAGACACTCGGTAGAGTCTCGGGACAAGTACATTGACAGCCCTGTCGTCTGCTGGCATGAGGCTCTCGCCGAGACTATACTTTCTCTGAATAAAACGATTTGTGGTGGTGGGGGTAATATTGGCATGTGATTTTCTTTAATTGCAAAGCTCATGAGTTATGTACGGCTTTGAAAATTGAACTTTAAGCTAATTAAGAAGTTCTCTGTCGAATGAGTCCAAAATCAGCATGCTCGGTGTCGTAATTTCTGAGAAAAAACTTTGCACGGGCATAAGATTATGCGAAAGTTACTAACACATTCAGGATTTGACGTATCTGTATACGCGTACTCCGACCGCTACAAACATAGGCCTCTTGGCCCCCATGATCGCCAATCCCTGGTGAGAGAAATTTTGTTGCAACCATTGAAGAGTGCGAGAATTTTTAGGCCAATGACATTAAATCAAAAGAGCAAGGAAGTTTGGCGGAAAGCTAAGGAGCTCGAGAGCTCGAAAGCACTCGAAAGTCACCAGCCCAAGTTCACGTCATGTTGACGTTTGGGGTTATGATGTTATGAAGTGCGTGCGGGAAAATAATAATAATTTTCGCGTCATCTATCGAAGTACATATTAATGTTTATTTTGTTAAAACTTGGGGTATACTAAACCGGTATCAAAGCGGCCGCGTAAATGTAGACTGTGATCTGTGAGTGAAAATGACAAAATATAAAAAATGCGCGATGCATATGTCAACGAAACTTTTCAAGATTTCATTATTTCGTTCGATTGGAAATAAGTGTCAACTGAGATAATCTTTCAATTAAACCAGAGTGCGCGGAATATTGTGCAGTGTAAATATATCATCAGTTGCGTGATTATATATCATGTGTAATAATGTAGGTTATATATACGAGTGCCCTTTGATAGCTGTGTGGTAATAACGAACCGGCCGGGGTTTGATGTTACGAAGTGCGGGACAAATGTAACAAACGTTCGTATAGTTAGTGAATAATATAAATAAGGCAAATCAGTTTATCAAAAATAGGTCTGGAAGTTGTAAGGAAAAATGTTCGTCAACCTATAACGTCAAATTTTCTTTTTGTGATCTGAAATATTATGGTTGATAATTAATAAAACAAGAACACACGGAACTGTTAGTATATATAATGTGAGAAACTCCAATCGAATAAATGTTTTCTAATTTATTTCTTGTGTCATCATTATTTTTGAATATTCCTATATTTTGCTTGCTATTGAGTTTGGCTCTGCTCTTTCCAATCCTTGTTTTGACTCCATCGGTTTGCAGCGGATCGATACATATTATTAATTGGTTGCCTAATATGTGTCCTATGGTTTTCTACTATTTCTTCATGCTGATTGTGGTAACGTGATTCAAGATGTTTCCAACTATGATCATCAATCGCACATTTTGTACAACAGATTCTCAAAACAGTTTCTGGTCTTGATATAAGTGTAGTTATTCTTTTTCCACCTGGTCTGTCGAGTAATAAATTTTGAAACTTGTTCCAAAAAGTCTTTGGATGCTTATTTTGCTGATAATATGAAAAGTTGAATCTTCGCAATGCAATAGACAAACACAAATTTTGAGAACAATACTTATGAAATGACGTGTATGTTGAGTATTCCTATTCTGCAGACTGCAAATGTGGAATTATTGGTGAAAACATTCATTACGATAAGTGTTTCGATGCGAATAAGTATAATACCTGCCAACATCATGGAAAACTACAGAATTTCTGAATGTTATGTGCGCTATGTCATTTTAATATAACATCATGACTTCTAACAACTTTTCACTTTAATACTATAGATTTGGATCATTGAAATTCAGCAAAAATCTACAAACTATAAAATTTGTATACTTTGCCATTCATTTTACTTTTTAACTCTCACCGTAACATAAATATGAAGTGAAAAATTCATTACAAAAGTCTTCAGTAGCTCATTTATGGATGGATTTGAAATTGCTGTCTTCCAAACTCATTGCGCAGATACATTGAATCGCAGCAAATACCTGCGAACTTGGAAATTTCTGTGGATAAGTATATGTGCTAAGTATCACCCCCTACTTTGATTATGGTAATATGTAATGGAACTTTGTTCAGCAAGTTTTAAAGTGTTTCTTTTCAAGTAGCATTGAAGTTTGTATTACTGCGGTACGGAGCGAATATCTTCAAACTGTGATATTTTTGTGTCACAGTATGTGTGCCAATTATTTTAATTTTTTACTCCAACCGTAACATGTAATTTCAAAAATTCATCACAAAAGTTTTCAGCTTTACTATTTAACTTAATTTTCCTTTTTCTAAATTCCATGCTAAATTTCTTAATTTCTAAATTTCTTTCTAAATTATCCTGAAATGAAATTGTATTCCTCCACAACCAATGCAGGTACCTTAAACGTCTTTGATTTCCGTTGCTCTGTAGAATTAAGTACGCTCAGTTTTTTTTACTTCTTTGAGTTCTGACACAATAGATGTTTTCGGGTGCCTTTTTTCTGCTACTATCAAACTGTCGATAATTGGATCTCAGCGGCCACTTGCAATCTTTGGAAATATATTTCATCGGGGGCATGTTTTGGATGACACGAAAACGTCTAGATTCAGAATGCAAAAGCGACATGTAAACATGACCAATTCTGTTGGATTTGTTGTTTCTTGAATTTGATCTGTCTTTCCTCTTTTCCTTTTTTTTTCTAACGTTATAAGGCGGAAATCACATCTCAGCCCGCAACACGCATTGCTACATGCTCTTGAGTTCCCAATGGACAAAACATATTAGGGTGCAAGGAAAAAAAGCGCCAAAGTCCAAGAACAGACCTGTGACGAAATATTTCCAGTAAAATTTTGACGCAAAATAGGTCGTTTTTCGTGAAAACCAGCGTTATAAGCCGAAAATCATATCCCGGCCTCCAACCCGCTTACGACCGTGCGTTTGGGTTTCTAATTGACAAAACATATCAGAGTATAAAGAAAAAAATTGCCAAAGTCCAAAGACAGACCTGTGACGAAATATTTTCAGTACTATTTTGACGAAAAATAGGTCTTTTTTCGTGGAAACCAACGTTATAAGATGAAAATCATAAATAATCCATAGAAATTCAAACTAAAATCCTATAGTCAACTGAAAATAAATAAGGAACTTTTGAGAAAAAAGCCGTGATATCAGGAAGCAGGACGTTTTGGCGCCGCCGTTTTGGCGCGGCCGTTTTGGCGCAGCCGTTTTGGCGCGAGCCGTTTGGGTGCTGGGACGTTTGGGCGCGAGGAAATTTTGGCGCCGCCGTTTGGGCGCGGGGACGTTTTGGCGCGAGGACGTTTTGGCGCCACAACCTTTTCGCGCTAGGAGTTTCGTTCTCGGGGGGGAATATTTTCACTGATTTTGTGGTGAGCACCGCCTGAGGTGTGCATGCTCCCTCCGGTACCAGAAAAATTTACCCAATGGTAATACGACCTGGATAATTCGTCCCCGGAAAATTCACTCGCACATAATTTCTCCCTAGAAAAAATCCCCTTTGAAAAATTCGTCTCCTGGGAAATTGTTAGGTGTGGCGTAAGCCACTAACAGGGGGAGAGAAGGCACAGACGGGGTATGACGTGTAACAGAGAGACAAAATGGCATATTTAACGCCGAGCGCAATGTTTTCAGTACGAGTCGTAGCCAGTCCGTCAGAAAAACGCTGATTCCAAGTGGATTATTATTGATGATTTAATTGATTAATAATTTTTGTTAATGATTTTTGTGGGGACGATTCTTCCTGGGGGCCAATTTCCCAAGATAATGTTGCCAGAAGAATTCTCATAGATTCGTTGTCTGCGAAGGAGTATGTCCGTTGGGGCATGTTTGGGGTTGCTGCACGTATCATGATGGGTCGCTGTAGCCGGCGCGAGGGGTCCGAGGAGTGCACATAACGGCGGGGGGGGGGGGGGGGGTGCCTTCCATGGTGGAGAACCCCATCATATATTGTGGGGTATCTTGCCCCTCCAACCCAGACAGAGCCCCTTGCGGGTCCTGTGGCCACCCCACTATGTCCCACCCACTATCCGAGGTGCCCCGAACCCACCTCACTATTTCCCACCCACCATCCGAGATGTCCCGCACCCACCCCACTATTTCCCACCCACCATCCGAGATGCTCCGCACGCACCCCACTATTTCCCACTCACCATGTGCGTCTGCATATGTTTTTTTGGCAATATTTCCGAGCCTTCTCGCGAAATCTAACTTGAACCCCTTTCATATATTGCACATTTGCACAATATTCAACTAACCCATGTACTTGTGAAACGAAGTTTTCAGTCAACCCAATATGGCCATCAAGTGGCACAACGCCCCCCCCCCCCTCCCAATGTTTTCGATGCTAACAACGTAGACAACGTGTGTGGAACACCAAAAGGGGTCCAGAGGGCGGAGCCCCCGGCGGGGTGAGGGGCAGGGCCCCCCGGGGGGTTCGGGGGGCGGAGCCCCTGAGAAACCGTTATAAATTTTTGAAAATTAATAAGAGGGCCACAGAAATCATAATGGTGCACAAATTCTGATTATTATTCCCCCCCCCCCCCCGCCCCGTAGTCTTGGTTTGATTATCATCGTGCTTAACTAAGTTTAAGACAAATGTGATGGTTGCGTGGTTGAAATTAGGATCTACAAATATAATAATCACGAACTCTCAACCCCCGTTTTACCCCCTTAAATTTTTTGATCTTTTTCAGTTTTGATTTTCATTCAACTGGAGACAAGTCTCATTTTCGATAAAAAAAAGGCTCTACATATAGGGAGCATACACATAACAATGATGCTTCAACTTTCAACCCCCGTTTCACCCCCTTAAAGTCAAAATTTCGATTTTTTTTACTCTTGAAAAACAACTTATTTTGGGCTAAATATGAAGAATGCATGGTCAAAACTTGGCGCCTCTGAAATCGTACTCTTGCCGGCGTCTTTGCCTTGAAACGATCGCGTTCAAACATCCTTGCGCCCAATCGTCCTCACGCTCAAATGGTCGCGTCAAAAGTACCTCGCGCCAAAACGTCCCGGCGCCAAAACGTCCTGGCGCCAAAACGTCCCCGCGCCAAAACGTCCCCGCGCCAAAACGTCCCCGCGCCAAAACGTCCCGGCGCCAAAACGTCCCCGCGCCAAAACGTCCCCGCGCCCAAACGTCCTCGCACCAAAACGTCCCCGCGCCCAAACGGTGGCGCCAAAACGTCCTCGCGCCCAAACGGCTCGCGCCAAAACGGCCGCGCCAAAACGATGGCGCCAAAACGTAACGCACCCTGATATCAAACCATAAACTTCCCCTAGGAAAAAAAAGGTTGGGACAAGTACATTGATGGTCCCTCGTTTGCTGATAATTCCATCCATAAAAAAAACTTAAAAAAATTTTTGTTTTTAAATTGTAAAAAAAATTTTTTTATAAAAAAAATACAAAACAATTCGAAAAAAATTTGATAAATCTTGAAAAAACATTATATTGAAGCAAAAACTAATCTGTATCGATTTTTCAAAGTGTCAAAAGAATCAAATAACAAGTAAAAAATAAAAAACCGAAAAATCGGTCTTGAAATCATTTTGGAAACCGATGCCTCATTCTTCTTATTAGATTCGGACAGCTAAATCAACTGAAAAAAATTTTATCTAATTTACGTGTGGCATTAAAATTTATTATATTAATTCGAGGCAAAGTATTTTCTAATGAATTGAAAAAAGTTACCACTTGAATTACGTGCAGCATTAAAATTTATGATATCAATCGGTGGACAAGTATTTTATTAGTGACTCCAAATTTTGACATTATTAAATTCTTCTAAGAAGCTTTTAAATCCAAAAAACTCACATGAAAGCTAGTCATATGTTACTCTATGGTGGCAGAGACATATAAGAAAATCAATTTTTCTCAGACTTTCAGGATCCTCTGGTATTATTCACAAAATTCGACGTCGATTGGATCGATACAAATTATGTTTACATATGTGTTAAAAGTACTTGTCCGGCCCATCACTTTCCGTTTAAATTGTTCATCCCAATAATAATCAGTGCTTGTCTAGAACTGATGGATCACAAGTATCCATGCAGAGGGAATAGAGAGAATTATCTTCAAGTAATTTTTACGTAATTGCACTAATTTAATAAAAAAAAGCAAAGAAATTGTTCCGCAATATACAAGGGATATTATTGTGCATTGATAAATGAAAATAATTGTACATAATATATATGTTTAAGTTTTAAAAATAACTCTCCAGTTTGTATTCAATGACGGCAATTTTTGCTTCTCACTTATTCTTCCAGCGAACGAATTCCATTCGGAATAAAAACTAACCTATACTATTATTAACCCTCTCGGACCGTATGTTGCTTCTACGCAACACGCGCTTCCAGGCCCCATAAAACTGCATCGGTCAGTAAGGTCGGGGTTTTAACTGACTATTTCCATCAAGCAAGGTTAGATTGCACCATAGAAACTCCTAAACCAAGAGATAAACTGCTTTAACCCATCGAAATATCAATATGAAGTCGGCGTTTCATGTTGAGTTGGCGTTGTGTGAAAAGGTGCTTTAGTTATCGCAAAAGAAAAGTGAGTAAACATTTTTTTTTCGTACTCCAAACGTTATTTCCTTTCAAAGGGAAGCTGATATGATGCATTTAAGGTATTTGGTGCTAGATTCATTCGTAAATTTTCCTGATTTTGCTCCCCAAGGACCTGGTGCTGCCCGTAGCAAACATTCAAAAATTCATATTTCCCAACAAAAAAACTGAACTGTCACAATGGATTCGGAAACTAGAAAGTATTTTGAGATAAAATTATGAAGGGAATCATTTTCCGTCAACGCGATATAGGTCTCGGTCTGAAAGGGTTAAGAACATTAAACTAATAATGAATCGCATTTCAATAAATGTTTAACCGGATTCTGCCATACAATTCCATTTTTTCATGATTGATTTTTATTTAAATGAATAGTGATGGGCCGGACAAGTACTTTTAACACATATGTAAACATAATTTGTATCGATCCAATCGACGTCGAATTTTGTGAATAATACCAGAGGATCCTGAAAGTCTGAGAAGAATTGATTTTCTTATAATTCTCTGCCACCATAGAGTAACATATGACTAGCTTTCATGTGAGTTTTTTGGATTTAAAAGCTTCTTAGAAGACTTTAATAATGTCAAAATTTGGAGTTACTAATAAAATACTTGTCCACCGATTGATATCATAAATTGTAGTGCTGCACGCAATTCAAGTGGTAACTTTTTTTCAATTCATTAGAAAATACTTGGCCTCGAATTGATATAATAAATTTTAATGCCGCACGTAAATTAGATGAAATTTTTTTCAGTTGATTTAGCTGTCCGAATCTAATAAGAAGAATGAGGCATCGGTTTCCAAAATGATTTCAAGACCGATTTTTCGGTTTTTTATTTTTTACTTGTTATTTGATTCTTTTGACACTTTGAAAAATAGATACAGATTAGTTTTTGCTTTAATATGTTTTTTCAAGATTTGTGAAATTTTTTTCGAATTGTTCTGTATTTTTTTTATAAAATAATTTTTTTTACAATTTAAAAACAAAAATGTTTTTAAGTTTTTTTTATGGATGGAATTATCAGCAAACGAGGGACCATCAATGTACTTGTCCCAACCTTTTTTTTCCTAGGGGTAAAAATGTATGATATCAATTGGAGGCCAAGTTTTTATTGATAATTTGGAATATTTATCGAACAATTTGGAAACTTTAATGAAATTCATGATAATTATTTTCACGAAAAAAGTTAATTACCACTTGAATTACGTGCAGCACTAAAATTTATGATATCAATCGGTGGACAAGTATTTTATTAGAAACTCCAAATTTTTACATTATTAAATTGTTCTAAGAAGCTTTTAAATCCAAAAAAAATCACATGAAAGCTAGTCATTTGTTACTCTATGGTGGCAGAGACTTATAAGAAAATCGATTTTTCTGAGACTTTCAGGATCCTTTGGTATTTTTCACAAATTTCAACGTCGATTGGATCGATACAAATTATGTTTAAATATGTATTAAAAGTACTTGTCCGGCCCATCACTTTCCGTTTAAATTGTTTATCCAAATAAAAATCAGGGCTTGTCTAGAACTGATGGATCACAAGTATTCATGCAGAGGGAATTGAGAGAATTATCTTCAAGTAATTTTTACTTTATTGCACTAATTTAATTTAATTTTAATTTAAAAACGGAAACAAATTGTTCCGCAATATACAAGGGATATTATTGTGCATCGATAAATGAAAAAAATTATACATAATATATATGTTCAAGCTTCCAAAATAACTCTCCAGTTTATATTCAATGATGGCAAATTTTACTTCCCACTTATTCTTCCAGCGAACGATTTCCATTCGGAATAAGAACTAACCTATACTATTATTAAGAGCATTAAACTAATAATGAATCGCATTTCAACAAATTTTTTACCAGATTCTGCCATACAATTTCGTTTTTTATGATTGATTTTTTATTGAATGAATAGTAGGGTGGCGCAAAAAAATCTACTATTTTTTTTTCAGCGTCTCCTATGAAAATATGTTAATTTATCATGTTTCAAGACCCCCCTCCAAAAATCAAGTCAACAAAAAAATTTTTAAAGGTCGCTCAAGATTTTTAAAAGTTCTAAAAATAGTCGAAATCTGAATTTTTTTATTTAAAAAATTTTTTTGCTCGATACAGCGAAATTTTGTACCGAAAAAACCAATGAGTTTCTGAAATTTTCAACTCAAAATATTCATTTTAAAAGGTCGCTCAAAATTTATTTTAATTTTTATATACATAAATTTTATTGTTTCGAGGGACCATTAAATATTCATATTGATTATCTATTTAAATTTTGAGTTCCAATTAGTAAGATACTCGATGAAAATGCACTACGAAACGGAGGAAAAATCGTATATAACAATGTAGGTAATAGGCCAGAAACACGGAAATTTTTTTACCGGCGTAGCAAACCGTGTTTGAGCCTGCGCTATTTTTGCTTTCATTCAATTATAAAGTACTTGTTCGCAAACAACAATTCGAAGTATTTTTGTTGGTAAAATCTACTTCATAATTATTAAAACAAATTGTTCAAAATATCACTCAGTATTTTACCAAATTCACTCATTATGAGAGTCAATCAATGTTTTGATTAAACAGGCATGGTCTATTCATAATTACATTTTCTCTGCTAACTAGTTCTCGTAATTGTTTGAATTGTTTAAATAAAAATATCGACCTATTGTAAAATCATACCTTGTTATCTCAGATTTTTCCTCCATCTCAGTGTGTATTTCTAACCATTATCTTACTTATTGAAAGTGAAAATTCAAATGAATAATTAATATAAATATTTAAAGGTCTCTCGAACCATCGAAAGCAAAGCATATAAAAGATGAAATTAATTATGAGCGACCTTTTAAAATGAATATTTTGAGTTAAAAATTTCAGAAACTCATTGGTTTTTTCTGGACAATATTTCGGTGTATCGAGCAAAAAAATTTTTTAAATAAAAAAATTCAAATTTCGACTATTTTTGGAATTTTTAAAAATCTTGAGCGACCTTTAAAAATTTTTTTTTGACTTGATTTTTGGAGGGGGCTCTTGAAACATGATAAATTAACATATTTTCATAGGAGCCACTGAAAAAAAAATAGTCGATTTTTTTGCGCCACCCTAATGAATAGTGATGGGCCGGACAAGTACTTTTAACACATATTTAAACAAAATTGAAAAGTTCAAAAAAATTCAACAAAAATAAAAAATAATCGAAAAAAATTCTGTAAAGAAAAATAAAAAATTTTCAAAAAATTCATAAATATTGGACAAATGGAAAAATGTACTATCCAAGTTACATGCAGTATAAAAATGTATGATATCAATTGGAGGCCAAGTTTTTATTGATAATTTGGAATATTTATCCAACAAATCGGAAACTTTAATTGAAATTTATGATAATTATTTTCAAGAAAAAAGTTAATGAAAAAAAGTCATAACGGAAGTTACGTGCAGTACTAAAATGTATTATATCAATTCGAGGTCAAGTATTTATCAGTTATTCGAAATATAATCTCCGGCAACAAATGAGCGTTGAGAATCCTTGTCGGGCTCACAACGTTTTATCAAAATTACTAAAAAATGAATGAAAATAAAATCATTAAAAATTCACATGAAAATCATTCGTTACTTCAATAAGGTACACACTTTAAAGAATCGATTCCCCTCCGACTTTCAGGATCTCCTGGTTTTATTCACAACATTCAACTTCGATTGGATCGGTACAAATTATGTTCAAATACGTCTTAAACGTACTTGTCCGGCCCATCACTTTTTATTCAAATTGCTCATTCGAAAACAAATCAGGACTGTTCTATAATGACAAATATAATAAAATCGATAGAAATAAAAATAATATCTCCAAGTAATTTGAACTTGATTGTTCGCAAGTTCGTATAGCAATATCCACTTCTCATTTTCTTCAGTGAACACATACCATTCGGTAAGAACCAATGAAAATGAGAAATAATCAGGCACATTACTAGAAATTTTCGAACCTACTCAGCCATGAAATGTTTTTTTTTTCTATAGTCACGTACACATTTTGATAAATATCACTAGTCGAGTACGACACGTGGATTCCTGGAATTTGGAGAAAAATGATTTTGTTGTGAATTATGACTCCATACAATATAAATAGATTAATCAACTTCATCTTTCATTTTCGTTTCATTTTGACAAGAGTGATTCGAAGGAAAATTATTTTCTCGGGAATTACTGTTCCTTAATATTAACACATGCATTAACTTCGTTTTTGATTTGTTTTCGAATGAGCAATTTGAATAAAAAGTGATGGGCCGGACAAGTACGTTTAAGACGTATTTGAACATAATTTGTACCGATCCAATCGAAGTTGAATGTTGTGAATAATACCAGGAGATCCTGAAAGTCGGAGGGGAATCGATTCTTTAAAGTGTGTACCTTATTGAAGTAACGAATGATTTTCATGTGAATTTTTAATGATTTTATTTTCATTCATTTTTTAGTAATTTTGATAAAACGTTGTGAGCCCGACAAGGATTCTCAACGCTCATTTGTTGCCGGAGATTATATTTCGAATAACTGATAAATACTTGACCTCGAATTGATATAATACATTTTAGTACTGCACGTAACTTCCGTTATGACTTTTTTTCATTAACTTTTTTCTTGAAAATAATTATCATAAATTTCAATTAAAGTTTCCGATTTGTTGGATAAATATTCCAAATTATCAATAAAAACTTGGCCTCCAATTGATATCATACATTTTTATACTGCATGTAACTTGGATAGTACATTTTTCCATTTGTCCAATATTTATGAATTTTTTGAAAATTTTTTATTTTTCTTTACAGAATTTTTTTCGATTATTTTTTATTTTTGTTGAATTTTTTTGAACTTTTCAATTTTTCGTTTATTATTTCTATAGAATTTTTTTCCTGGTTCTGAGTCTTTTTTCTATGTCATCCAGAAACAAGAGACCATCAATGTACTTGTCCCAACCTTTTTTTCCCTAGGGGAAGTTTACGGTTTGATATCACGCCTTTTTTCTCAAAAGTTCCTCATTTATGTTATGACGGTTATAGGATTTTAGTATAAATTTCTATGAATTATTTGCTTAGTATATTTTTATAGATTCCATTCTCATACGAACAATTTTTATGGGATAATCTTTTTCATGAAATTATCAGCAAATAAGGGACCATAAATGTACTTTTCCCAATCTTATTTTCCCTCGGTATGATGTTTGGCTTATAAAGTTGGTTTCCACCATAAAAGACCAATTTTTCGTAAAAATTGTAGTGAAGATATTTCGTCACAAGACTGCCCTTGAACTTTGGCGATTTTTTTCCTTATACTCTAATATGTTATGCCTATTAGGAACTCAACAGCATAGAGGAATCCGGGATGATAGGCCCGAGAAATGAATTTCGGTTTATAATGTTGGTTTCCACGTAAAAGACCAATTTTTCTTCAAAATTGTACTGAAAATATTTCGGCACTGGTTTGGTCTTGGACTTTGGTGATTTTTCTCCTTGTCTTCTAATATGTTTTGTCTATTGGGAACCCAAGAGCATGAAGAAATGCGTGTTGTGGGCCGTAATATGATTTTCGGCTTATAACGTTGGTTTCCACGAAATAAGATCTATTTTTCGTCAAAATTGTACTGGAAATATTTCGTCACCGGTCTGTCCTTGGCCTTTGCCGATTTTTTCCAAGTCTTCATACCAAGAAACAACTGACGTAAAGATTTCCTTAATAGAACAGACTTTATTTATAACTTTTCTTCAAAATTCAAATGAAAGATAGATCACATTCAAAACACGAAAAATCCAACAGATTTGCCCACTTTGAATGTCGCTTTTGCATTCTGAATCTAGAGATTTCATTTCATCCAAAACGTGCCCCCAATGAAATATATTTCCAAAGTTTGCAAGTGGCCGCTGAGATCCAATTATCCACAGTTTGATAGTTGCTGAAAAAAAGTACCTGAAAACTTCTAACATTTATTATGCCAGAACTCAAAGCAGCAAAAAAAACTAAGCGAACTTAATTCAACAGAGCAACAGAATTCAAAGACGTTTAAGGTACCTGCATTGGTTTTGGAGGAAAACCATTTCAGGACAATTCAGAAATGAATTTAGAAATTCGAAAACTCACAATGGAGTAGAAAAAGGAAAATTGAAGTATTTAGAAAAGCGGAAGACTTTTGTGATAAATTTTCTAGATTACATGATACGGTTGGAGTAAATGATTTGAATGATTGGCACACATGCTGCAACACAGAAATATCAAAGTTTGGAAGTATTCGCTGTGTATCAGTCATACAAACTTCAATACTATTTGAAAAGGAACACTTAAAACCTTGCCGAACCAAGTTCCATTACATATTACCATAATCAAAGATAAGGGGTGATCCGTCGCATATATATTTATCCACAGAAATTTCAGAGTCAATGTATCTGCGCGATGAGCTTCGAAGACAGCAATTTCAAATCTATCCATAAATGAGCAACTGAAGACTTTTATAATCAATTTTTTACTTCATATATATGTTACAGTTAGAGTCAAAATGTAAAATGAATGGCACAGTATTTAAATTGTATAGTTTGCAGATTTTTGCAGTATGTCAATGATCCGAATTTACAGCATTATAATGAAAAGTTGTCAAAAGTCATGATGTTACATTAAAATGACATAGCGCACATTGCATTCAGCAATTCTGTAAGTTTCTGGGGATGTTGGTTGGCATTATATTTGATCGCATCCAAAACTGAGCAACAGTAGACTTATTCGAATGAATTTTTTTTATAATAATTCCATATTTGTAGTTTGCAAAGTGGAAATACTCAACATACATGTCATTCCATAAGTTTTGTTATCAAAATTTGTGTTTGCATACAGCATTCCCAAGATACGACTTTTCATATCATCAGCAAAATAAGCATCCAAAGACTTTTTGGAAGAAGTTTCAAAATTTATTACTCGACAGACCAGGTGGAAAAAGTATAACAACACTTATATCAACACCAGAAACTGTTTTAAGAATCTGATATATAAAATGTGCGATTGATGATCATAGTCGGAAACCACTTGAATCATGTTACCACAATCAGCATGAAGAAATAGTAGAAAAGTATAGGACACATATTAGGCAACCATTTAATACTATGTATCGATCCGCTGCAAACCGATGGAGTCAAAACAAGGATCGGAAAGAGCAGAGCCAAACTCAATAGGAAGCAAAATGTGGGAATATTCAAAAATACCGATGACACAAGAAATAAATTAGAAAACATTTATTCGATTGGAGTTTCTTACATTATATATATACTAACAGTTCTGTGTGTTCTTGTTTTATTAATTATCAACCATAATATTTCAGATCGCAAAAAGAAAATTTGACGTTATAGGTTGACGAACATTTTTTCTTACAACTTCCAGACCTATTTTGATAAACTGATTTGCCTTATTTATATTATTCACTAACTATGCGAACGTTTGCTACATTTGTCCCACACTTCGTAACGTCAAACCCCGGCCGGTTCGTTACCACACAGCTATCAAAGGGAACTCGTATATATGACCTACATTATTACACATGATATGTAATCACGCAACTGATGATATATTTACACTGGATAATATTCCGCGAACTCTGGTTTAATTGAAAGATTATCTCAGTTGACACTTATTTCCAATCGAACGAAATAATGAAATCTTGAAAAGTTTCGTTGACATATATATGAATCGCGCATTTTTTTATATGTTTTATTTGCACACACAGATCACAGTCTACATTTACGCGGCCGCTTTTATACCGGTTTAGTATACCACAAGTTTTAACAAAATATACATTAACCAATTTTCACTAACCATTTTCATTTATTAATTAGAGTCCGCACACAACAGCACATTGGGGATCATAACCTCACCTGTCAAAATGACGTTCAGTATGAAAACAAGTCTCGGGTGGTTTCGGATGTGCGTATCGATGTATTGATATCTTATAACCTATATTCACAAATGATATAAATGATAAACTTATTTTCAGTCAAACGAATTAATGAAATCTTAAAAAGTTTCGTCGACATGCACCGCGTATTTTTTTATTTTATTCTTTTTCACACACCAGACTACATTTACGCGACTGCTTTTATACCGGTTTAGTTTAGCATTCCACAGGTTTTAGTACTATGCACTTGGTTAGATGACGAAAGTTTTTTTTATATATTCCACACGCATTCCATAATGACAAAACTCCGTTTGTTTATACGATGATCGAAAACTGACACATGGTTTATATATATATATAATATTTACGGAGTCTGAGCGCGGTCGGGGTAAGACTCAAAAGTTAGAAGGCCTAAAATGGCGAACAGGCATTCTGTATAACGCATATATAGATATACAGAATGCCTGTTCGCTATTTTAGGCCTTCTAACACTTGAGCCTCACCCGCGGTCGGCCTAGCAGCTGGAGGAGCCGACATCGTTGAGCCAATCAGAATGCGTAGAGGCAACAACTCTACTACCACTAACTACGTCAAAACGCGTATACGTATACGTCGAACTCGTGATGTGTCAGTAACTTTTGCATAATCTTGAGCCCGTGCAAAGTTTTTTCTCAGCAATTACGCCACCGATCGTGTTGATTTTGGGCGCAATCGAAAGAGAATTTCTTAATTAGCTGAAAGTTCAATTTTCAAAGCCTCAGATGACTCATAACTTCGGTAATTCAAAAAAATCACTTGCCAATTTTACCCCCACCACGGCGAATCGTTTTATTCAGAGAAAGTATACTCGGCAAGAGCCTCGGGCCAGCAGACGACAGGGCTGTCAATGTACTTGTCCCGAGACTCTACCGAGTCTCTTGATGAAATAAAGTCATAATGGAAGTTACGTGCAGTACTAAAATGTATTATATCAATTCGAGGTCAAGTATTTATCAGTTATTCGAAATATAATCTCCGGTGACAAATGAGCGTTGAGAATCCTTGTCGGGCTTACAACGTTTTATCAAAATTACTAAAAAATTAATGGAAATAAAATCATTAAAAATTCACATGAAAGTCATTCGTTACTTCAACAAGGTACATACTTTAAAGAATCGATTCCCCTCCGATTTTCAGGATCCCCTGGTATTATTCACAACATTCAACTTCGTTTGGATCGGTACAAATTATGTTCAAATACGTCTTAAACGTACTTGTCCGGCCCATCACTTTTTATTCAAATTGCTCATTCGAAAACAAATCAAAAACGAAGTTAATGCATGTGTTAATATTAAGAAACAGTAATTCCCGAGAAAATAATTTTCCTTCGAATCGCTCTTGTCAAAATGAAACGAAAATGAAAGATAAAGTTGATTAATCTATTTATATCATATGAAGTCAGAATTCACAACAAAATAATTTTTCTCCAAATTCCAGGAATCCACGTGTCGTACTCGACTAGTGGTATTTATAAAAATGTGTACGTGACTATAGAAAAAAAAACATTGCATGGCTGAGTAGGTTCGAAAATTTCTTGTAATGTGCCTGATTATTTCTCATTTTCATTGGTTCTTACCGAATGGTATGTGTTCACTGAAGAAAATGAGAAGTGGATATTGCTATACGAACTTACGAACAATCAAGTTCAAATTACTTGGAGATATTATTTTTATTTCTATCCATTTTATTATATTTGTCATTATAGAACAGCCCTGATTTGTTTTCGAATGAGCAATTTGAATAAAAAGTGATGGGCCGGACAAGTACGTTTAAGACGTATTTGAACATAATTTGTACCGATCCAATCGAAGTTGAATGTTGTGAATAATACCAGGGGATCCTGAAAGTCGGAGGGGAATCGATTCTTTAAAGTGTGTACCTTGAAGTAACGAATGACTTTCATGTGAATTTTTAATGATTTTATTTCCATTAATTTTTTAGTAATTTTGATAAAACGTTGTGAGCCCGACAAGGATTCTCAACGCTCATTTGTCGCCGGAGATTATATTTCGAATAACTGATAAATACTTGATCTCGAATTGATATAATACATTTTAGTACTGCACGTAACTTCCGTTATGACTTTTTTTTCATTATCTTTTTTCGTGAAAATAATTATCATGAATTTCATTAAAGTTTCCAATTTGTTGGATAAATATTCCAAATTATCAATAAAAACTTGGCCTCCAATTGATATCATACATTTTTATACTACATGTAACTTGGATAGTACATTTTTCAATGTCTTCAATATTTATGAATTTTTTTGAAATTTTTTTATTTTTCTTTACAGAATTTTTTCGATTGTTTTTTATTTTTGTTGAATTTTTTTGAACTTTTCAATTTTTCGTTTATTATTTCTATAGAATTTTTTTCCTGGTTCTGAATCTTTTTTCTATGTCATTCAGAAACAAGAGACCATCAATGTACTTGTCCCAACCTTTTTTTCCCTAGGGGAAGTTTATGGTTTGATATCACGCCTTTTTTCTCAAAAGTTCCTCATTTATGTTATGACGGTTATAGGATTTTAGTATAAACTTCTATGAATTATTTGCTTAGTACATTTTTATAGATTCCATTCTCATACGAACATTTTTTATGGGATAATCTTTTTCATGAAATTATCAGCAAATAAGGGACCATCAATGTACTTTTCCCAATCTTATTTTCCCTATGTATGATGTTCGGCTTATAAAGTTGGTTTCCACCATAAAAGACCAATTTTTCGTAAAAATTGTAGTGAAAATATTCCCTCACAAGTCTGCCCTTGGACTTTGGTGATTTTTCTCCTTGTCTTCTAATATGTTTTGTCTATTGGGAATCCAAGAGCATGAAGAAATGCGTGTTGTGGGCCATAATATGGTTTTCGGCTTATAACGTTGGTTTCCACGAAATAAGATCTATTTTTCGTTAAAATTGTACTGGAAATATTTCGTCACAGGTCTGTCTTTGGACTTTGGCGATTTTTTTCCTTGTACTCTAATATGTTTCGTCTATTTGGAATCCAAGAGCATGGAGAAAAGTGTGTTGCGGGCCGAGATATGATTTTCGGCCTATAACGTTGGTTTCCACGAAAAACAACAAATTTCTCGTCAACATTGTACAGAAAATATTCCGTCACAGGTCTGTCCATGGAGTTGGGCTATTTTTTTTCTTCTACTCTAATTTGCTATGCTTATTGGGAACCCAAGAGAATGGTAGAAAGCGGGTTGGGGTCCGAGATATGATTTTCGGCTTATAACGTTGGTTTCCACGAAAAAGGACCTATTTTTCGTCAAAATTGTACTGGAAATATTTCGGCACTGGTTTGTTCTTCCACGTTGGTGATTTTCCCCCTTATCTTCTAATATGTTTTGTGTAATAGGAACCCAAGAGAGTGAAGAAATGCGTCTCGTGGGCTGTAATATGATTTTCGGCTTATAACGTTGGTTTCCGCGACAAAAGATCTATTTTTCGTCAAAATTGTACTGAAAATATTTCGTCACCTGTCTGTCCTTGGCCTTTGGCGATTTTTTCCAAGTCTTAATACCAAGAAAGAACTGATGTAAAGATTTCCTTAATAGAACAGATTTTATTTATCCCTTTTCTTCAAAATTCAAATGAAAGATAGATCAAATTCAAGACACGAAAAATCCAACAGATTTGCCCACTTTAAATGTCGCTTTTGTATTCTGAACCTAGAGATTTCATTTCATCCAAAACGTGCCCTCAATGAAATATATTTCCAAAGTTTGCAAGTGGCCGCTGAGGTCCAATTATCCAGAGTTTGATAGTTGCTGAAAAAAAGTACCCGAAAACTTCTAACATTTATTATGCCATAACTCAAAGCAGCAAAAAAAACTAAGCGAACTTAATTCAACAAAGCAACAGAATTCAAAGACGTTTAAGGTACCTGCATTGGTTTTGGAGCAAAACCATTTCAGGACAATTCAAAAATGAATTTAGAAATTCGAAAACTCACAATGGAGTAGAAAAAGGAAAATTGAAGTATCTAGAAAAGCGGAAGACTTTTGTGATGAATTTTCTAGATTACATGATACGGTTGGAGTAAATGATTTGAATGATTGGCACACACGCTGCAACACAGAAATATCAAAGTTTGGAAGTATTCGCTGTATATCAGTCATACAAACTTCAATACTATTTGAAAAGGAACACTTAAAAACTTGCCGAACCAAGTTTCATTACATATTACCATAATCAAAGATAAGGGGTGATCCGTTGCATATATATTTATCCACAGAAATTTCAGAGTTCGCAGGTATCTGCTGCGGTTCAATGTATCTGCGCAATGAGCTTCGAAGACAGCAATTTCAAATCTATCCATAAATGAGCAACTGAAGACTTTTATAATCAATTTTTTACTTCATATAGATGTTACAGTTAGAGTCAAAATGTAAAATGAATGGCACAGTATTTAAATTGTATAGTTTGCAGATTTTTGCAGTATTTTAATGATCCGAATCTACAGCATTATAATGAAAAGTTGTCAAAAGTCATGATGTTACATTAAAATGACATAGCGCACATTGCATTCAGCAATTCTGTAAGTTTCTGGGGATGTTGGTAGGCATCATATTTGATCACATCCAAAACTGAGCAACAGTAGACTTATCGGAATGAATTTTTTTTATAATAATTCCATATTTGTAGTTTGCAAAGTGGAAATACTCAACACACGTCATTCTATAAATTTTGTTATCAAAATTTGTGTTTGCATACCACATTCCTAAGATACGACTTTTCATATCATTAGCAAAAAAAGCATCCAAAGGCTTTCTGGAAAAGTTTCCAAATTTATCACTCGACAGACCTAATGGGAAAAGAATAACTACACACTATACCAAGACCAGATTTTTTTTTGAAAATCTGATTTACAAAATGTGCAATTCAAGATCATGGTTAGAAACCTCTCGAATCATGTTACCACAATCATCATGAAGGAGTAGAAAATCATAGAACACATATTACTGAACGAATTAATAATATGAATCGATCCGCTGCAAACTGAGCGGGTGAAAACAAGGATCGGAGAGGGCAGAGCCAAACTGAATATCAAGCAAAATATGGGGATGTTTAAAAATAATGACGACACAAGAAATAAATTAGAAAACATTTATTCAATTAAAGTTTCTAATATCATTCTAACAGTTGCGTGTATTTTTGTTCTATTTATTCTTATATATAACCTATGTACACATGATATATAACCACGCCACTGACAATATATTCGCACTGGACAATATTTCTCGTACTCTGGTTTAATTGAAGGATTATTTCAGTCAACACTTATTTCCAATCGAACGAAATAATGAAATCTTGAAAAGTTTCGTTGACATATATGCATCACGCATTTTTTATATTCTTTTTCACACACACATCACAGACTACATTTACGCGGCCGCTTTGATACCGGTTTAATATATCACAAATAACAAAATAAATAGTAATATGCACTTCTTTAGATGACGAAAATTATTTTTTTATTGATCCCGCACGCACTTCGTAATGTCGAAACTCTGTTCATACGATCAAAAATTGACACATGGTTTGTACATATATATATGTATATCGGTCGAATTTATGACTGCTGTTACCAGCTGTGCTGCGCCGTGTGCTACGTTCTGAAGTCGACGTCAGATTTCCAATCATCAACAACTAATTTCAACAACCAATCACAACGTCTAAAAATGGATGTCGTCAGATCCAACGAATCAGAAACTCGAGAGCATCAAAGTGCCTTTGATGGTGTTTATAAATACAGACGCATAAATTCTTGAATGTGTTGGTAACTTTTGCATAATCTTGAGCCCGTGCAAAGTTTTTTCTCAGCAAATACGCCACCGATCATGCTGATTTAGGGCGGAATCGAAAGAGAATTACTCAACTGGCTTAAACTTCAATTTTCAAGTTGTTAAATGGCTCCTGAGCTTCGTAATTCAATAAAATCACATGCCAATTTTACCCCCACCACGGCGAATCGTTTTATTCAGAGAAAGTATAGTCTCGGCGAGAGTCTCGGGCCAGCAGACGACAGGGCTGTCAATGTACTTGTCCCGAGACTCTGCCGAGTCTCTTGATATGTTATGCCTATTAGGATCTCAACAGCATGAAGGAATCCGGGATGAGGCCCGTGAAATGAATTTCGGTTTATAATGTTGGTTTCCACGTAAAAGACCAATTTTTCTTCAAAATTGTACTGGAAATATTTCGGCATTGGTTTGTTCTTCCACGTTGGTGATTTTCCCCCTTATCTTCTAATATTTTTTGTGTAATAGGAACCCAAAAGAGTGAAGAAATGCGTCCCGAACACGCCAGTAACGGGTTTATAGGTTATTCTGAATCACCCTGTATATAACCTATGTACACATGATATATAACCACGCCACTGACAATATATTCGCACTGGACAATATTTCTCGTACTCTGGTTTAATTGAAGGATTATTTCAGTTAACACTTATTTCCAATCGAACGAAATAATGAAATCTTGAAAAGTTTCGTTGACATATATGCATCGCGCATTTTTTATATTCTTTTTCACACACACATCACAGACTACATTTACGCGGCCGCTTTGATACCGGTTTAATATATCACAAATAACAAAATAAATAGTAATATGCACTTCTTTAAATGATGAAAATCATTTTTTTATTGATCCCGCACGCACTTCGTAATGTCGAAACTCTGTTCATACGATCAAAAACTGACACATGGTTTGTACATATATATATGTATATCGGTTGTAATGTTCTATTTTTTTATTTTTTTATTTTAGAGTTTTTACAAGAAAAAAATTCAATTGTTTTAAAAGATCGACCGAAATTTATTTACATGTTTGTTCTGGTACAGTTCGCAATATTTATCAGGAGGAAGAAGACTTATCTTTCGTTTGTCTTTTGCCTCGAATGGTCCTTTTCCCTAATATCGGACGTATTCGTTCAAGCGTTCGATTCCAACTGCCTTGATTGAAACACCTCTCTCGACACTTCAAAATCTTGAGAGGGGGAAATGTGTCGTAGAAAAACACTTTATCCGAATTACTCACTAAACTTACTCTTAGGCCAGAACTCTTGTTTCAATTTCTCGTTACACGGTCGAATTTATGACGCTGTTACCAGCTGTGCTGCGTCGTGTGCTACGTTCTGAAGTTGACGTCAGATTTCCAATCATCAACAACTAATTTCAACAACCAATCACAACGTCTAAAAATGAATGTCGTCAGATCCAACCAATCAGAAACTCGATAGCATCAAAGTGCCTTTGATGGTGTTATAATATAATAATACAGACACATAAATTTTTGAATGTGTTGGTAACTTTTGCATAATCTTGAGCCCGTGCAAAGTTTTTTCTCAGCAATTACGCCTCCAATAATGCTGATTTTGGGCTCATTCGATAGAGAATTTCTCAATTAGCTGAAAGTTCAATTTTCAAAGTCGTACATAACTTATAGGCTTCGCAATTAAAGAAAATCACATGCCAATTTTACCCCCACCACCGCGAATCGTTTTATTCAGAGAAAGTATAGACTCGGCGAGAGTCTCGGGCCAGCAGACGACAGGGCTGTCAACGTACTTGTCCCGAGACTCTACCGAATCTCTTGATCCGACGTTAATTTTTCATATTTTATCGTACTCTCTAATCGCGTCGCCTCGCGCTTGGCCGAAGTTCGTTTCGGTGTCATCTTCGGTTATCTTTCATCGCGTATGGCCGGACTCTTTGCGATCGAACTTGTGCGAATTACCTTTTACCTTGAATTACCTAAGGCACCGGCTGTCCTGGCGTTGTTTACCTTTTACCTTTTACCTAAAGCATCCGCCTGGCGGATGGCTGATTACCTTTTACCTGCAACGCCAGAGCATCGGTTATCTATTACCTACGGCACCCGGGAGACCACGAGGCGAATCGTTAACCGCGTTATTACCTGATGAATTCGGGCGTGCCACGCGCGAAATCTCTCGTTACTGCGTGAGGGATAAAAGTTATGCGATCTGGTGTATCACCGAATTAATTTCGTTCGAAGTTTATTTTGTATCGAATCCATGTCCGTCATAATTTATCTTTTTCCTGTACTCTAGCTTATTCGGCAATTTCGAATAAAGTCTGAAATATTTCCTAAATTTTGCTTTGTTTTGGCTCATTTTTGTTACGTTGCGAATTGCTACCTTTTCCCCCAAGGACCCCCCCCCCCTACCTTTCATATCTCAGATGAGCTGAGTAGCCGGACCGTCCTCGGGCACTCGTGTCTCTCGTTCCCTCTGTGTCGTACATTATGTTATTTGACGTTACCATCGTTGAGAGCGGATAATTAAAAGTCGAGTAATCGGCGGTACTTCGTACCTGGCGCCCAATTCACTCTCATAGCCGGAGAGTGGTGCGAGAAGACGAGACGGGTGAGTCGAGAAGGGACGTGATCATACCCATCGCGGGAAAATCGTGTTACAACTTATATTGTCCCTCTGTGTAGAGGCTATTTGCCTATTACAGGGTCGGCCTGGGTCAGTAGCCTATCCCCCTCCGGAAATATCCCTATCTCTATCTCTCTTACTTTCTGTCTGTCCTCATCACATTCATTGACATGGCTCAAATCTAAGCACGTTGTGCAAGCCACGCGTGTACACAACGCACTCTAATGAGTGCGACAAAGGTGTACGCATAAACTCTATCCTTCTTTACGTTCTCAGTGGTGCTCGATATGCCAAATTTTTTTTTAAAAACAATTTTTCTCACTTATTCTTTAATAAACGGAAATTAACAGGGTGCTTTCTTACGTATTTTTATGGTCCGAGAACGTCGGTATAGGTATTTTTTCAATCCAGTTAGTAGTTTTTAAGTTATAAGCATTTTACATTTCAGCCCTTATTTTTTCAATGTTGCCGGGAGTTGATTGCAAAATAATTTACACCGTTCGATTTCGCATCATCAAATTAGTCATAAATCAAGTTTGCAGATTTTCCCTTGAATGTTGCTCCATTCTTGCATTTTGACTCGACTACGTGGTGTTCCCAATTCGGGTTTTGGGACATCAGCTCAATTATATATAATTGATTTTTTTCATTCCACAAATGGAACATTGTATATTCTTTTTATATCATTTTTCCAGCGTACAACTATTATTTTTCAACCAACACCAGATCCCCACGTACCACTATTTTTGTGTGCCAATGTAGTTAATAATGATAGATATTTACCTCATGAGGAAATTCAAGTATTTCCAATTGGAACGCTATACTAGGGAAATATCCAAGCACAAGGCCTAAGATGAGAGCCGAACTTCCAAGTAAAGAGTATAATAGACCCTTGTTTTCCATGAATCCCTCCATGAACGGCTGTCCCTAATAATTGATTTGACAATTTGAAAGATGATTTAAAATGTATTGTGGACTCTTTCTCTATATATTATAAGAATAATATTGAAAATAAATATTCTATGATAATCCTTACTCTGTAGTTTATAGCGAATGTTGAAACCTGTAATGCCATGGAAATGATATAGACTGTACTGTTCAACAAATTGACTTCGTATGGTTTGTCCTCGTTGCTCCAAATGGCAGCTGATATTACTTCAGCTGCATCCTCTGGTGGCAGTGAATGGACAAGCTCCCCATTGTTGCTCCTAAAAAAATGTAATCACGAAACGGTAGTGTTAATTACTTAGTCGTTTCACCATCTAACTTCACCCATCAATGGTCGTGCTGCTTATCGTACAAATGTTGAACGTACCACAATAGATTTACTCACAACTTGTTTAAAGCGTTGGAGTTGATATAGAATAAATTATATAGTAAGGTGCTTAAAAAAAAAAAATTCCTCGCTCTTGCCCCTTCAGATTTTAGTATTCGATGAAAAAAATATTGTGTCGAAAAATCAGCCGTCTAACTAATTTTTTAGAGGTCGCTAATCTCACTTAAATTTCCCATTCAATTAACATAGGAAATTTCGCTTTTCGGTAAAAGTGAAATTACTCGTAAACGACTCAATATTTTTGCGATTCACGTATAGTACCTTGAAGCTGATTCTTTGTGCTTTGCAAAGCCTTACAATAGAACATAATTATTAATTATATAACAGGCATTATAGGCACATGAAAGATGATTTTTTTTTATTGGTAATGAATTATACTTCAATACCGCTATTTGGAATTTTTAGTAATTATGCAGGTTGGTTACTTTTCCGAATATCGAGGCAAGAATTTTTTTTTGGTATGAATAGCGTCGATTAGTCAGTATTAATGAAATTTTGTCGGAGAAGGCTGAAATTTTTCATAAGAACCATAAAAATTATGAGGTTTTGAACTTGTTGAAAAAATGTGAATGATGAAATAGGGTATATTTGAATATTTTGGAGTTCACATTAGGACAAGTGGACACACACACACGCGCGTACCCCCCCCCCCCCCCTACACACACACACACACACACACCCTCACACGTCGAAATTGTAGGAATTGCTCTGAACATGTTTGAACAAGTTTAGAATCCACGTGTTCATAACGTCGGCGGAACCAAAGAGATGAGCCTGTACAAAAAAGGACCACCGGAGTAGACTGCATCGATTTCAATATAGATCACGTTTGAACCTGTTTAAAAGCGTGTGGAAGGGGATGATTCAGTTTTGGGGTAGAGATAGATGGAAAAACTACAAATAGCAGAGTCCAGAAGAAAAAAGCATCACGTCACATCTTCGTAAAGTTGAGTCAAGACTTGCTCTTTAAAGAAAATCTCAAAAAACTACATACATAATGGAGTTCTCCGCCATCAACAATATCATCGCAAAGTCAGAGTATCTCCCCACCAAGAAGCTGAAAGAACTCCAAGTCAACGAAGAATATCGTGTCTCGGACGTGAGGACAGCAAACACCAAATGGGGAAAAAAATACGTCGCCGAAATTAGGAATGAATTCACCGTATTCCTGACACCGCGAGTTGTCAAGGCATTCGATCAGAATCCATCGGTATTCGAGAAACTTCTGGAAACGGCTCATTGTGGACAACTATACATGAAATATCTCATAAATGTGAAATAAAATTACACATTTATGAAAAAATTGTTTTATTTATTCAAAGATCCCACTATTACATAATGCATGATATACGTATAACCAGCTTTGCAAAGATTTTACATTCTTCGTTGCACAATTAAATTTCGATTCGTTGGTGTGGTGGTGGTCGCATTTCGATGGACTTTTCGGCAGTTTTTTCAACGATGGGCAGTCCAAAGTCTCCAAATCGACAATCTCCGTTGACAGATCAAAAAAATTCGTCAGCCATAAAGACTTTTCGCAGCTTTTTACGAAGATGGTATGAGCGCCGCGTAAGATAGTTTGAATTATTCCTCTTGCTGCATCGTATGGTATAACACCAAAATCCCATGATAATCCATGAAAATTACGTTCCAGCTATTTGTTTGTCGTTTTATACTTTATCGGCAGAGAATCCCATGCATACGGTGGTGCGAAGAAAAGTGTGAGAGGTTCAGCATTCTTCACGTCCGCACGAATGATTGAAATTTCTTTCAGTATAAACTCATTTATGGGTCCTTTGAAGCCTTGTAGATCGATGACAAAATCCATGATGACTGTTGGCCGAAAAAGTTGATGGTACGGTTTTATACCAATTTTCTCACCCCACCACTCACAGGATTGTATTCAACGATGCGATCGTGTAAAATGAGGCAGTATGCGCATGTTTGTGCTGGAATATCTGTGCATGTTTCAAATTCGAGGCGCACATCAACAGGTCCAGACTTGAGAGAATCGTTCTGCTTCGAGCAGTCAATCACAATGAGAGGTGCAAATTTGAGAAAATCCGCTTTTGTAAGCCATGGTTCGGCCTCCTTATTGTAGTACATCGGTTGAAAGTTTGTATACATATCGTATAGTACTGCATACTGATTTTGTTCTATATTCAAATTCATGTTACCATAAGGATAACGCTGTGAATTCAAGTATAATTTTACATCAGTAACGTTGCAATGATCAAAATTACTCGCATTTTGCCTCTTATTATTCTTTCGTCCTGTTTGGAATGCCAGGATCACATATCGAGGTTTTTCTAGCTGCGTTGATGTCTTGACTGACCACACGTGTTTCGATGTCGCTGGTAACATTGGATATTCATACAATTCCCACGTACGAAAACTCATTGGAATTGGAGTATCTTTGGCGATGAATTTCAATAGTTGAATTTTCCGTTTATCCGCCACGGTGACGTATGGAACGAGCCATTCAATTTTTCGTAGTGTAATTTTATAATCTTCAGCGGCTGGTTGAACTATTGCATTATCATCGGAACGTGATCTATTCAAAATCAATTAGTGCTTTGCATTCGCCACCATTTTTCAATAATCTTTAGCAAATCCCAACAGCGTGCTCAGTGGTATGCATACGTCAAAGTTGCCTGCTACGTCCACAATCGGTTTCGTCTCATCGACATCGACCCAACCAGTGTTCTCAAGAATTGTACTTCTCGCCGACGAATGAGATGTATATCCTTTCATAAGAGATGTGATTCCCACATTCTTATTACGATCGATTTCAACGGCGTTAAGTTCATAACGCACTTCCTCGAATAAATGACAAATGGCATTGTTAACGAAATTCGTTGCAGCTAACGCTGTACCATCCGCCATTGTCAGTTTGCCGCAAATGTGAATTGAACTTTTACTCGGTAGAATTGATAAATCTTGATGCTGGATTGAAATACGTATTTCATCACTATTGTTGAATGTTGACGACGCGTATGGTTGATGAGCATGAACCTCATAATGGATGATGGATTCATCAAACATGACAGATGTCTGGATGTTTAAGATTTCTTCCTCCATTGCAGGCAGCAGATGCACAACGAGCAAAGCAAATAATTTCTCACACGCGAACTCCACGAATTTTGAGACCCAAACTCTTCAATAGTAGAAGGTTTTAAGGTGTTAGCTCTTTGAGCTTTGATCGACGACTAGTTTCGCGATCCCACGTTGGCTTATCAAGAGACTCGGTAGAGTCTCGGGACAAGTACATTGACAGCCCTGTCGTCTGCTGGCCCGAGGCTCGCCGAGTATACTTTCTCTGAATAAAACGATTCGCGGTGGTGGGGGTAAAACTGGCATATCATTTTCTACAATTGCAGAGCTCAGGAGATGTTTTATAAATCAAAAATTGGTTTGGAGACTAATTTTCAAAATCCCTTTCGAATGAGCACGAAACCAACACGATCGGTAGCGTAAATGCTGAGAAAAAACTTTGTACAGGCTCAAGATTATGCAAAAGTTACTAACACATTTATGGATTTACCTTGTCTGTACAAAACACCATCAAAGGCCTCTTGATGCCAGCTATAACCCATTTCTATGGAAGCTCGGGTCCCGGGATCCCGGCTACAGAAATAATGAGTTATGATTGGTCAGGACACTCGCTGTACCGTTCCAGCGGAATAAAGTTTATGAATTTATACCTATATATACAATGCCATCAGTCAGCCGTCAGTTTTTGATGTTATAACAAACGGATTTTCGACATTACGAAGTGCGGGGTGAAAAAAAAAATTTTCATCTAATAAAGTGTTCATATCTATTTATTTTATTAAAAATAGTGGTATGTGGTGTCATACATGCAGTGTATTACGAAAACCAGACATATAGTGACTTTGGCGTGATATATTGTTCAACCATCTGTCAGTTTTTGATGGCATGAGCAAATTAATAGCAACAGCGATCTAAATGATAAAATTTCGGAGAAACAGTGCGAGCTGTATGAATTCGATTTAAAATTCTTATATGACTATAAAAAAAAAATGTTATGTAAGTTTTGTGAAAACCATGTGGGTTAGTTTACCCTCATCGCAATCGGTTCGCGAGTATTTGTTATATAGGACATATATTAGTATTGGGAAATTTCTCCTTCTACTAATTCTTTGATTTTACGTTTATTTATGACATAATTTTATTGCAATCCTGGTTCTGGTTCTTTAAAAATTTTCAACGGGAGTTATGTGAGAGTTATGTGTTTTTTATTAAATTAGTGCAATTAAGTAACAATTACTTGAAGATAATTCTCTCAATTCCCTCGGCATGAACTTGTGACTTATCAGTTCTGGACAAGCCCTGATTTTTATTAGGATAAACAATTTAAACGGAAAATGATGGGCCAGACAAGTACTTTTAACACATATTTAAACATAATTTGTATCGATCCAATCGACGTCGAATTTTGTGAATAATACCAGAGGATCCTGAAAGTCTGAATAGAATCGATTTTCTTATAAGTCTCTGCCACCATAGAGTAACAATTCATTAGCTTTCATGTGATTTTTTTGGATTTAAAAGCTTCTTAGAACAATTTAATAATGTCAAAATTTGGAGTTACTAATAAAATACTTGTCCACCGATTGATATCATAAATTGTAGTGCTGCACGCAATTCAAGTGGTAACTTTTTTTCAATTCATTAGAAAATACTTGGCCTCGAATTGATATAATAAATTTTAATGCTGCACGTAAATTAGGTGGAATTTTTTCCAATTGATTTAGCTGTTCGAATCAAATAAGAAGAATGAGGCATCGGTTTCCAAGTTTTTTTTTTATGGATGAAATTATCAGCAAACACGACACCATCAATGTACTTGTCCCAACCTTTTTTCCCTAGGTTAATATTGCCAATACGATGATTGTAAATTATGCCCATTGAGATTTTATATGAAGTCTTATGGTGATGACTTCACCGCGGAAATTGATCAAATCTCCGTCTTGATCGACAATACGAAACTGTATATTGTCAATGCGACGAGTTGTGATTGGTAGATAAATGACGCTCGACGGTACTTCGATGATTTTATAGCCGGCCGGTACAGATGGGAAAAATTCGTGAATTGTATGAACTTTTCGCCCGTTGATGTATGCACCAGTGGTTATGTTACACTCGACTCGAATGGCGTTCACTTTGAGAATGGACACGGGTAGATCAGACACATGTCTGTTATTGGGCTCCAATCAACGCGACGTAAAACCCAGCAAAGGTCTAATCGAATTTTTGGATGAAAAATCAATCGATTGATTGCACTCAATTTCACTGCGTAGCGTATAATTATTCGGCTTAAGCTGAATTTGTATGTTTTTAGATGCCAACTCAGTTTTCGAATATTTTTCAATATCTTCAATTTCATAGCTGCCCGTTGGAATAGTCACCACATGATTTCCAACATGAAATTGATTGCAACCAATGTCGATATTTGGAATCGAATTGAATGTGAGCAGCTCGACGAGTCCAAGAGTATAATTTTGTCGGGCGATAGTTCGATGGGTGGAAAAAATTGTGCCTCGAGTATGGATGATGATCCAGTAATGGTGATCGTCAAACTATCATCCATGATACTCGCAGATTTTGAACTAAACACGCAGCTCCATAGTCCTCATTTATATAGTGCTTAATTGTCTCGTCGATTTAGTTGTCCACACAAAAATTTCAAACATAAATGTCCACATATTATTGTATTATATTCCTGATACTTTTTATAATTGTATTTCACGCTACCAGCATTGAAGTATCTCATGAGTTCGGGTGGAGGTGGGAGATTGCCGAAACTATCAACGTATGTGATTCGTTGCCCAGTCTTTTTATATGCAACCCAGTGTGTTCCAGGGCCCACATTTTCATCCAAATTCACGATTGCTGATTCTTGCTTGAGTGGTCCATTCTCAGGTAAAGTATCACGCATAAAGACCCCACGAAAGTTACGAATTTTCATGGCTGCCGCATACTTTAGCAGATTGATGTCGGTGAGTGGTTAATGTGGTAGCGTGATTATACGTTTTTTGTCCCGAGGTAAAGACCCAAACCCTGTTTGTATGGTTTCAGATGTAAAGCTTTACCCAAAGCGATGGCCTCGAGTGTTCTATTGTGACGTTTACTTTTATCCAGTTCCTTTTTAGCCGCTTGAGCAGCATTTACAGCTTTGACAATTGCAGCACTTCCACTGGATAATGCACCAACGGCGCTAAGGCCGGCAAAGATGGGTACGAGGAAGGGCAATAAACCGCCGATTCTGCGAGGTAAAGTAGAACCCGAGGTGTGCGTACTTTAACGTCTTTAACACTGGCACGCGTACCTTTTAATGCTGACATGATGATTTCACGGGGGTCACCACTACGAATCATGGCTTTCTTTGCGGCACTAATGATCTTTTTCAGGCAAACACTTTTTTTGGTCCTTTTCACCACTCGTTTCATACCTAGATCAAATTTCTTTTTCGCCTTCATAATGTTTGTCACTGCTCAAGCACTTGCTCTTTCACCAAGACTTGCGTCTTTCGAGGTTACACGTTGCCGGGCTTGTTCAGCTAAAATTTTATCCGCCAGATGTCGTGCTTCCAAGTTTTCACGATTTTTCGAATATGCGATATCGTGTTCTTTACAAGCAGCGTCCAGCGGATTTATACCAGGATCACCACGAGCAAGACGTTTGATCAATTTCGTACCAGGTCCACAATATTGATAGCCCCGTAGATATAGTTCCACGGGGAGATTGCTGATTATACTGGTTACCATACCTTTACCAGGTTTATCATGTACAATCATCACTCTGCAGTGGTCACAACTCGACTGACTATTCCAACATTATAAAGTTGCATTTATATGATTTTTTCAATCAGTCGCATGCGAGATGAAGTCGAAGAAACAAGTTTCGAGCGGTCAACTCCCCATAATAAATTTCGATGAATTTATTGTTGAAGCGGGTAGTGTGAAGAAGCGTCATGGAAACTTACTACCTAACAGTATTCGAGCCGTATTTTGTGGCCCCTCGAATTGTGGAAAAACGAATGCCTTACTAACGCTCCTAATACATCCAAATGGTTTGAGATTTGAGAATATATATCGAAATCGATGAAGCAGTCAAAATAACGATTGCTCGAGCGAATGCTTAAACCAGTGGAAGGAGTGGAATTTTTTCAATTTAACGAGCATGAACAAGTTGTGGCACCTAGTGAAGCTCGCCCAAACTCCATATTCATCTTTGACGATCCAGCGTGTGAGAAACAGGACAATGTGAGAGCATTTTTTTCCATGGGAAGACACGAGATTGTGGATAGTTTTTATCTCTGTCAGATTCGAATTCCGAAACATCTCGTGAGAGACAATGCAAATTTTATAGTGCTATTTAAGCAAGATGATATGAACCTCAAGCATGTATATAATGATCATGTTAATATGGATATGACTTATGCAAGTTTCAAGAAAATGTGTGTCAAGTGTTGGAAATCGGACAAGTATGGATTCATCACGATTGACAAGGACAGTGAGTTGAATGCTGGAAGATATAGTAAGGGATTTGATTCTTTCCTCACTGTCGATGATGATGATGATGATAAATTATTGTTTCCCTGGATTTTACAAGACAGTCCAAAGTCTGACTTACAAGTGTCAACATGAAGCGCAAAGAAATTTTAAAGGAGACGGCTGTATTGAGTGAACTTGCCAAGGCAAGTGATGCAATCAGACGAAAACATCGAATGTTGAAAAGTGGACGTGATAGTGCTCAGCAGAAAATACAAGATGTGTTTAAACCAATTGTCGAACCGTTAGAGGAGTTAGTTTCATATACGAAAAAACCGAAAATTAAGAATGAACGTGTGAATGTTAAGACGGAGGAGGAGGAGGAGGCTGAGGAGGAAAAGTCTCCAAATTTTGGAGAAAATAGCATGCAGCAAGATATTTCTTTCAAAGATGATATTTGGCATGATGCAATTACTGATGAGAATGTCGGTGTACCCTTAACTAAAAATAATGATAAATGATGTTCATGAAGAGCATGATGATGATGATGATGACGATGATGACGACAATTTGGAATCATCTGAGGATGTTGATAATTTGATACGTGAATATTTGGGTTTACTGCGTAGTAATAACAAAACAAGATTAGATGGCGTGTATGAAGTACGAAATCTCGCTCAAAACAGATTAATGATTGGTGATTCACCAATTCATTTCGAACTCGATCATATAGTGGTTGGAGATGAAAATTATCCCAAAAGTATTGGCTTGGTGGAACTGTTGTTTAAAAAAGAGCCCGAACTCAAATATGTAACACCAAATGACTTGGAGAAATATCAGAAAATTGTCATCACAACGAATGCTCATAAAAAATTTTATAAACGCACGGGTGCAGTACGTCAGGATAAGAATAGTAAATTTAAAAATTATATATCCCAAATGCTCGGTAGCAAGAAAGGTGGTGCTCTGCCCAAGTATAAGGTAGCACGAAAGCATACCTCTGTCGACTATGTTCATTGGGATGATCCGAATGAACTAGTGGATCGTCTTCGTTTGTTGCTCGCATCGCAAGCTGCTGGAAATTCATCACATTCGAATGAAATTATATCGATTATCGAGGAGTTGCGTGAAGCCGAAATCATTTATTAACGTGTGAGGGCTTGCTTTCATCCACATTCCCAACATGAGCGTCGATGTATTTGGACGAAAGTTGAGTAGACGTAGTGCAGGTCCTCCCGGTAAACCAGGTGTTGGATTCAAAATTACATCGGACGGTCATTACGACTTGGAACGAAAACGACTGAGCAACGTTGGCGAGCCAGTAAATGCTCGAGATGTTGTAACACTCGGTGCATTCAGTAAACACCTTCATTCTATAACTCATAGTGTGACTTATACAACGAATCAAAAGTGCGAATCGAATGTGGCTGTTGCAGAAGAGCGTGTGAGAACCGAGCTCGCCTATCTCCGTGAAAAAATTAATAATATAAAGAGAGAAATCTCAGAACTTCATGATGATATGAAGCTTTTACGAGATCATATGCCTAATGATAAGTCAGTGAAAAGTCCTCCAGACTCTTATCTTCAATTGATGAGGACCGTGGGGGAGAAGAAAAAATGAGTGAAAAGAAGCTTGCGGTGGTTGAAGAACTGCATAAGCCAGCTCGGCGGAATTATCCACGTCGACATGTGGATATACGTGGCCTGGATGAGACTTGGCAAGCTGATCTTGTAGATATGTCTGCATATGCACAACACAACTCCAACCATAAATTTCTCCTCACCGTCATCGATATAGTCTCCAAATTCGCCTGGGCCGCACCGTTGAAGAGTAAAAGTGGAAAAGATGTGACCGCTGCAATGGAGTCGATTCTCAGCAAAGGACGCATACCGAAAAATCTTCACGTCGATCGAGGAAAAGAATTTTATAATACTGACTTTAAGGCTTTGATGAAAAAGTATAACATACACTTGTATTCTACATTTAGCAACCTAAAAGCATCAATTTGTGAGCGCTTCAATCGTACACTTAAGAATAAAATGTGGATTCAATTTAGTTTTCGTGGAAACTGGAAATGGATCGATATTCTCGATACATTGATTATAAAATATAATGATACATTACATCGTACGATAAAAAAGAAACCGAAAGATGTGAACACTGCGAATGAAAAACGCCTGTTGCGTAATGTATACAATAGATCAGAAGTTGGAAACCAAGCAAAATTAAAAATCGGCGATAAAGTGCGCATAAGTAAATTTAAGAATGTATTCGAAAAAGGTTATACACCAGACTGGACAACGGAAATATTTACAATATATCGAGTTAGAAAAACTAATCCAGTTACTTATAATATAAAAGACCCTAGGAAAAAAAAGGTTGGGACAAGTACATTGATGGTCCCTCGTTTGCTAATAAATCCATCCATAAAAAAACTTTAAAAAAAATTTTCTTTAAAAATTGTCAAAAAAATTATTTTATAAAAAAAAAATACAGTACAATTCGAAAAAAAATTCACAAATCTAGAAAAAACATTATGTTTAAAAAAAAAATATTCTGTATCTATTTTTTAAAGTTCAAAAAAATCAAATAACAAGTAAAAAATAAAAAACCGAAAAATCGCGTTTGAAATCATTATGCAAACCGATGCCTCATCCTTCTTATTTGATTCGAACAGCTAAATCAATTGAAAAAAATTCCATCTAATTTACGTGCAGCATTAAAATTTATTATATCAATTCGAGGCCAAGTATTTTCTAATGAATTGAAAAAAGTTACCACTTGAGTTACGTACAGCACTAAAATTTATGATATCAATCAGTGGACAAGTATTTTATTAGTAACTCCAAATTTTGACATTATTAAAATGTTCTAAGAAGCTTTTAAATCCAAAAAAAATCACATGAAAGCTAGTCATTCGTTACTCTATGGTGGCAAAGACTTATAAGAAAATCGATTTTTCTCAGACTTTCAGGATCCTTTGGTATTATTCACAAAATTCAACGTCGATCAACAAAATTCAGGAGCTACTGATATTATTCACAATATTCGACGTCGATTGGATCGATAGAAATTATGTTTAAATATGAGTTAAAAGTACTTGTCCGGCCCATCACTTTCCATTAAACTTATTATATTTAAATAAAAATCAGGGCTTTTTTAGAACTGTTGGAGCACAAATATTCATGCAGAGGGAATTTAGAGAGTTATCTTCAAGTAATTTTCTCTTAATTGCACTAATTTAATAAAAATGGAAACAAATTATCCTGTAATATACAAAAGATGTTATTGTGCATCGATAAATAAAAAACATTTTGCACATTAAATATGTTGAAGCTTCCAAATGAACTCCCCAGTTTGTATTGCTATGACGGCAGTTTTTACTGCTCACTTCTTCCAGCGAACGAATTTCATTCGGCATAACTAACCTAAATCGCATTTCAATAAATTTTTAACCGGATTCGCCCGTACAGTTTCGTTTTTTCATGAGTGATTTTTATTTGATTTAAATGAAAAGTGATGGGCCGGACAAGTACTTTTAACTCATATTTAAACATAATTTCTATCGATCCAATCGACGTCGAATATTGTGAAAAATATCAGTAGCTCCTGAAAGTCTGAAAAAAATCGATTGTCTCTGCCACCATAGAGTAAGAAATGACTAGCTTGCATGTGATTTTTTTGGATTTAAAAGATTCTAAGAACAATTCCATACTGTTGAAATTTGGAGTTACTCATAAATTACTTGTCCTTCGATTGATATCATAAATTTTAGTGCTGCACGTAACTCAAATGGTAACTTTTTTCAATTTATTAGAAAATACTTGGCCTCGAATTGATATAATAGTTTTTAATGCTGTACGTAAATTAGATGGAATTTTTTTAAATTGATTTAGCCCTTCGAATCAAATAAGAAGAATGAGGCATCGGTTTCCAAAATTATTTCAAGCGCGATTTTTCGGTTTTTATTTTTTACTTGTTATTTGATTCTTTTAACACTTTAAAAAATAGATACAGTTAAGTTTTTTTTAAAGATAATGCTTTTTCAAGATTTGTGAAATTTTTTTCGAATTGTTCTGTATTTTTTTTATAAAATAATTTTTTTGCCCATTTTTTATAAAAATTTTGTTTTAAAGTTTTTTTCATGGATGGAATTATCAGCAAACGAGGGACCATCAATGTACTTGTCCCAACCTTTTTTTTCCTAGGGGAAGTTTATGGTTTGATATCACGTCTTTTTTCTCAAAAGTTCCTTATTTATGTTCAGTTGACTATGGGATTTTAGTTTAAATTTCTATGAATTATTTATGATTTTCGTCTTATAACGTTGGTTTTCACGAAAAAAAGACCTATTTTTCGTCAAAATTGTACTGGACATATTTCGTCACAGGTCTGTCCTCGGACTTCGGCGATTTTTTCCCTTGTACTCTAATATGTTTTGTGAATTAGGAACCCAAGAGCACGGCCGCAAGCGGGTTGGAGGCCGGGATATGATTTTCGGCTTATAACGTTTGGGTTCCACTAAAAAAGACTTTTTTTTCGTAAAAATTGAACTGGAAATATTTCGTTACAGGTTTGTTCTTGGACTTTGGCGATTTTTTTCCTTGTATCTTAATATGTTTTGTCAATTAGGAACCAAAGAGCACGATGGAAAGCGGGTTGGAGGCCGAGATATGATTTTCGGTTTATAACATTGGTTTCTACGAAAAAAGACCTATTTTTCATCCAAATTGTACTGAAAATATTTCGTCACAGGTCTCTCCTTGGACTTTGGCGATTTTTTCCCTTGTACTCTAATATGTTTTGTCAATTAGGAACCAAAGAGCACGGTGAAAAGCAGGTTGTAGGTCGTGATATGATTTTCGGCTTATAACGTTGGTTTCCACGAAAAAACACCTAAATTTCGTCAAAATTGTACTGTAAATATTTCGATAGAGGTTTGTTCTTGGACTTTGGTGATTTTTCTCCTTGTCTTCTAATATGTTTTGTCCATTGGAAACTCAAAAGCATGTAGGAATGCGTGTTGCGGGCTGAGATATGATTTCCGGCTTATAACGTTAGTGAAAAGAAAGGAAAAGAGAAAAGATAGATCAAATTCAAGACACAACGAATACAACAGAATTGGCCATTTTTAAATGTCGTTTTTGCATTCTGAATCTAGACATTTTCGTGTCATCCAAAATATGCTCCCGATGAAATATATTTCTAAAGTTTGCAAGTGGCCGCGGAGATCCAATTATATCTACAGTTTGATAGTTGCAGAAGAAAGGCACCCGGAAACATTTATTATGTCAGAATTCAAAGAAGTAAAAAAAACTGAGCGTACTTGATTCAACAGAGCAACGGAATTCAAAGACGTTTAAGGTACCTGCATTGCTTGTGGAGGAAAACAATTTCATTTCAGGATAATTTAGAAATAAATTAGGAAATTCAGAAATTTAGCATAGAATTTAGAAAAAGGAAAATTAAGATAATTATTAAAGCTGAAAACTTTTGTGATGAATTTTTGAAATTACATGGGGTGGGGTTCGAAATTTCGAATAACCGAATTGTAGAATGGTCGATATTTCGAAATTAATAAATTCGTCATGTAAGATTGGAGAAAAATAAGTAATTCGAAATTCTTATTCCCGATCGACTCTTTAGCAGATTACGTTTTTAATCGAATATTTTTTCTTTGAATTCGCATGTATTCGAAAATATATATTTCGATAGTTTGCATTTCGAATGCAATTTTTACAGACCGTACGAATGTCAAAAGTTCATATTTTCGAATTCAAAATGGAGAGTAATTGTTATACAGACAGACCAGAATATAGAGTAGCAAAAAATCAAAAGTGAATTTTTCGAGCCTATAAAACTTGGATATGCGGAATAGCGATAGCTCGAAAAGGCGAAAGTCGAAATGGCGATGTTTAAAATTGGAGATCACCGGTCGAGTAAGTGAGTGAGTGAGACACGTGTATTTGGAGCTCCGCTGCATTTCTTTATTTTGATCGATCGACTTTCTAACGTTTCGCTATTTTGACCATTCGACTTTTTGGTGTTTCAGTATTTCAACCTCAGTAATATTTGATCTTTCGTTATTATATTTTCAAAATTGTGAATTTTCACAGTATCGCTGACTATAGTAATTTATGAATCGAAAGAGTGATAGTCGAATTTTCGAAAAATCGATATTTTAGTCATCGTCCTATGGGCGATTGTTACATTCTATTTTCGATGTAAAGGTGCTTCGAACCTTGCAGTTTCTGCTTTATTTATTTTCGGCATTCAAAGCTCTAGTCGAATCTATCCGTCTCCATATTATCATTCGAAGTTTATAAATTCGAGATTTCAGCTGTTCGAAATTTTAGTCATTCCAACATTTGATCCCCACCCATTACATGTTACGGTTGGAGTAAGAAATTTAAATAATTGGCACACATGCTGCGACACAAAAATATCAAAGTTTGAAGGTATTCGCTCCATACCGCAGTAATACAAACATTAATACTATTTGAAAAGAAATACTTTAAAACTTGCTGAACAAAGTTCCATTACATATTACCATAAAGATAGGGGGTGATACTTAGCACATATACTTATCCACAGAAATTTCCAAGTTCGCAGCTATCTGCTGCGATTCAATGTATCTGCGCAATGAGTTTGGAAGACAGCAATTTCAAATCCATCCATAAATGAGCAACTGAGGACTTTTGTAATGAATTTTTCACTTGATATTTATGTTACGCTGCGAGTCAAAAAATAAAATGAATGGCACAGTATATAAATTTTATAGTTTGCAGATTTTTGCTGTATTTCAATGATCCAAATCTATAGTATTAGAGTGGAAAGTTGTTAGAAGTCATGATGTTACATCGAAATGACATAGCGCACATAACATTCAGAAATTCTGTAGGTTTCCATGATGTTGGCAGGCACTATACTTAATCGCATCGAAAACTGAGCAACTGTACACTTATCGTAATGAATGTTTTCACCAATAATTCCACATTTGCAGTTTGCAGAATAGGAATACTCAACATACACGTCATTTCATAAGTATTGTTGTCAATATTTGTGTTTGCCTACCGCATTCCGAAGATTCAACTTTTCATATTATCAGCAAAAAAAGCATCCAAAGACTTTTTGGAACAAGTTTCAAAATTTATTACTCGACAGACCAGGTGGAAAAAGAATAACTACACTTATATCAAGACCAGAAACTGTTTTGAGAATCTGTTGTACAAAATGTGCGATTGATGATCATAATTGGAAACCTCTTGAATCACGTTGCCACAATCAGCATGAAGAAATAGTAGAAAATCCTAGGACACACATATTAGGCAACCAATTAATAATATGCATCGATCCGCTGCAAACCGATGGAGTCAAAACAAGGATCGGAAAGAGCAGAGCCATAGTTAAAAAGAAAAAAGACAGCGCAATTGAAAGAGAACAGAAATCAAAATTGTTTCATGTATCTGTGCATTAGTTTCTGAAGACAGTAATTTCAGATCTATTCAGAAATAAGTAGGTGAAGACTTTAGTAATGAATATCTTCGTTAATATATTCCAGTCGGAACCAAAAAGTTAAAAGATTGGCATACCTGCTATTTCACAGAAAGATCAAAGTTCATAGGTACTTGCTACGTACCAGTTATACAGACTTTGGTGCTATAGGGAAAAACACTTCAAAATTACGTGAACCACATTTTTGAAACTTATTATGACACATTCAAAAAAAAAGTGACAGATACGATGCATGTTAAAGCAAGCAAAATGCTGTAATTTTGTATGTCTCCATGGTTATCCGCAGACAAAATATTTGATCACATCCAAAAATGATCAGGTGTAGACTTACAGACATGAATTTTTCAACCCACAATGCCAATCGCACACATGGTCTGGAAATATTCAATATACATGTCGCTTCATCACTTTGTCGAACTTTAGAGGTGTTCATTGCATTTCGAAGATACAAATTTTGATATCATGAAAATTAAGCACCCAATGACTTATTGAAATAAATTTCCAAATTTATCATGTAACAACTCAAGTGAATATATCTATGCATTTACATGGCCCAAAGATTTTTCAAAACTTGGGTGTATGAACAAGCAATCATGAAGGCTTTTTGTTATAAATATTTCAAATTATCTTGTTGAAATTAATATAAAAAAATAGAAATACGAATATCTCTCGTATTGTCTGGAGAACAAATAGAAATTGGTATGACAATATACACTGTAAGCTAAGGAGGTGGAAAAAAGGGACCGGTGAACACAGCCAAACTAAATGAAAGAAATTATGACAACAATACATTGAATTACTTGACCAAAGTTTTTTGAAATTTATTTGAATTCGTTTACACACAACCATCCACCTCTTTAATGTAATTACACAACATACAATTTCTGTTTGGAAAGAACGTTTTAGAGGTTATAATGAACGAACGTTTTTTTTCTCATTGTTATTATTATTATTATTCAACACTAATTAGTCACGTCATTAATAATATCGATTCCTTCCACTTTTCAATAACCACTTTTATTTTTCTACAGCACTCCGGCGGTCATAACCTCAAACGTCAACATGACGCGAAATCTCGCAAAATTTGCTATCTATGTATATATTACGATTTCGAAGTAGAACAGATAATTCTTAATTTTCACGACACACATTATTCACGTTTTCACTTCTCAACATTTTACTCACTCTCAGTACACTGTATGAGATCAATTAATCCACTTTTGAGGTTTTATTTACTATAGATATTATTGTCGTGAATTGGGCTCGAAACTTATTGAAACTTCTTTTATGAAAAAAATAAAATTGATTATATCCACTGCTATTTCCAATAATATTTTATTTATTTAAACGAAATTTGCAAATCTTGCACCGTTGATCCACGGGGCTACTCGCAATCACTTTATAATAACATAACAGACGATAACAGACGGTATACAAGAAAACATTGAGGACTATCAGAAACTTTCTCATCGGCGATTGGTCGAGACGGATAGATTCTCACCAGTGATTGGTTATGATGGGCATCAAGAAGCCCTTGTATGTATCGGTCTGAACCCATATACGGATACGTCAGCTGCGTAAATGTGTTGGTACTTTTTGCATAATCTTGAGCCCGTGCAAAGTTTTTTCTCAACAATTACGCCACCGATCATGCTGATTTTGGGCGCAATCGAAAGAGAATTTCTTAATTAGCTGAAAGTTCAATTTCCAAATTGCGACATAACTCCTGAGCTTCGCAATTCAAGAAAATGACATGTCGATTTTACCCCCACCACCGCGAATCGTTTTATTCAGAGATAATATAGTCTCGGCGAGAGCCTCGGGCCAGCAGACGACAGGGCTGTCAATGTACTTGTCCCGAGACTCTGCCGAGTCTCTTGATTTTTCGTCAAAAATGTACTGCAAATATTTCTTCACAGATCTGTTCTTGGACTTTGGCAATCTTTGTCCTTTAACTCTAATCAAGAGACTCGGTAGAGTCTCGGGACAAGTACATTGACAGCCCTGTCGTCTGCTGGCCCGAGGCTCTTGCCGAGTATACTTTCTCTGAATAAAACGATTCGCCGTGGTGGGGGTAAAATTGGCAAGTGATTTTTTTGAATTACCGAAGTTATGAGTCATCTGAGGCTTTAAAAATTGAACTTTCAGCTAATTAAGAAATTCTCTTTCGATTGCGCCCAAAATCAACACGATCGGTGGCGTAATTGCTGAGAAAAAACTTTGCACGGGCTCAAGATTATGCAAAAGTTACTGACACATCACGAGTTCGACGTATACGTATACGCGTTTTGACGTAGTTAGTGGTAGTAGAGTTGTTGCCTCTACGCATTCTGATTGGCTCAACGATGTCGGCTCCTCCAGCTGCTAGGCCGACCGCGGGTGAGGCTCAAGTGTTAGAAGGCCTAAAATAGCGAACAGGCATTCTGTATATCTATATATGCGTTATACAGAATGCCTGTTCGCCATTTTAGGCCTTCTAACTTTTGAGTCTTACCCCGACCGCGCTCAGACTCCGTAAATATTATATATATATATAAACCATGTGTCAGTTTTCGATCATCGTATAAACAAACGGAGTTTTGTCATTATGGAATGCGTGTGGAATATATAAAAAAAAACTTTCGTCATCTAACCAAGTGCATAGTACTAAAACCTGTGGAATGCTAAACTAAACCGGTATAAAAGCAGTCGCGTAAATGTAGTCTGGTGTGTGAAAAAGAATAAAAAAAAAAAATACGCGGTGCATGTCGACGAAACTTTTTAAGATTTCATTAATTCGTTTGATTGAAAATAAGTTTATCATTTATATCATTTGTGAATATAGGTTATAAGATATCAATACATCGATACGCACATCCGAAACCACCCGAGACTTGTTTTCATACTGAACGTCATTTTGACAGGTGAGGTTATGATCCCCAAAGTGCTGTTGTGTGCGGACTCTAATTAATAAATGAAAATGGTTAGTGAAAATTGGTTAATGTATATTTTGTTAAAACTTGTGGTATACTAAACCGGTATAAAAGCGGCCGCGTAAATGTAGACTGTGATCTGTGTGTGCAAATAAAACATATAAAAAAATGCGCGATTCATATATATGTCAACGAAACTTTTCAAGATTTCATTATTTCGTTCGATTGGGAATAAGTGTCAACTGAGATAATCTTTCAATTAAACCAGAGTTCGCGGAATATTGTCCAGTGTAAATATATCATCAGTTGCGTGATTACATATCATGTGTAATAATGTAAGTCATATATACGAGTTCCCTTTGATAGCTGTGTGGTAACGAACCGGCCGGGGTTTGACGTTACGAAGTGTGGGACAAATGTAGCAAACGTTCGCATAGTTAGTGAATAATATAAATAAGGCAAATCAGTTTATCAAAATAGGTCTGGAAGTTGTAAGAAAAAATGTTCGTCAACCTATAACGTCAAATTTTCTTTTTGCGATCTGAAATATTATGGTTGATAATTAATAAAACAAGAACACACGGAACTGTTAGTATATATATAATGTAAGAAACTCCAATCGAATAAATGTTTTCTAATTTATTTCTTGTGTCATCGGTATTTTTGAATATTCCCACATTTTGCTTCCTATTGAGTTTGGCTCTGCTCTTTCCGATCCTTGTTTTGACTCCATCGGTTTGCAGCGGATCGATACATAGTATTAAATGGTTGCCTAATATGTGTCCTATAATTTTCTACTATTTCTTCATGCTGATTGTGGTAACATGATTCAAGTGGTTTCCGACTATGATCATCAATCGCACATTTTATATATCAGATTCTTAAAACAGTTTCTGGTGTTGATATAAGTGTTGTTATACTTTTTCCACCTGGTCTGTCGAGTAATAAATTTTGAAACTTCTTCCAAAAAGTCTTTGGATGCTTATTTTGCTGATGATATGAAAAGTCGTATCTTGGGAATGCTGTATGCAAACACAAATTTTGATAACAAAACTTATGGAATGACATGTATGTTGAGTATTTCCACTTTGCAAACTACAAATATGGAATTATTATAAAAAAAATTCATTCGAATAAGTCTACTGTTGCTCAGTTTTGGATGCGATCAAATATAATGCCAATCAACATCCCCAGGAACTTACAGAATTGCTGAATGCAATGTGCGCTATGTCATTTTAATGTAACATCATGACTTTTGACAACTTTTCATTATAATGCTGTAAATTCGGATCATTGACATACTGCAAAAATCTGCAAACTATACAATTTAAATACTGTGCCATTCATTTTACATTTTGACTCTAACTGTAACATATATATGAAGTAAAAAATTGATTATAAAAGTCTTCAGTTGCTCATTTATGGATAGATTTGAAATTGCTGTCTTCGAAGCTCATCGCGCAGATACATTGACTCTGAAATTTCTGTGGATAAATATATATGCGACGGATCACCTCTTATCTTTGATTATAGTAATATGTAATGGAACTTGGTTCGGCAAGGTTTTAAGTGTTCCTTTTTAAATAGTATTGAAGTTTGTATGACTGATATACAGCGAATACTTCCAAACTTTGATATTTCTGTGTTGCAGCATGTGTGCCAATCATTCAAATCATTTACTCCAACCGTATCATGTAATCTAGAAAATTTATCACAAAAGTCTTCCGCTTTTCTAAATACTTCAATTTTCCTTTTTCTACTCCATTGTGAGTTTTCGAATTTCTAAATTCATTTCTGAATTGTCCTGAAATGGTTTTCCTCCAAAACCAATGCAGGTACCTTAAACGTCTTTGAATTCTGTTGCTCTGTTGAATTAAGTTCGCTTAGTTTTTTTTGCTGCTTTGAGTTCTGGCATAATAAATGTTAGAAGTTTTCAGGTACTTTTTTTCAGCAACTATCAAACTGTGGATAATTGGATCTCAGCGGCCACTTGCAAACTTTGGAAATATATTTCATTGGGGGCACGTTTTGGATGAAATGAAATCTCTAGATTCAGAATGCAAAAGCGACATTCAAAGTGGGCAAATCTGTTGGATTTTTCGTGTCTTGAATTTGATCTATCTTTCATTTGAATTTTGAAGAAAAGGGATAAATGAAATCTGTTCTATTAAGGAAATCTTTACGTCAGTTGTTTCTTGGTATGAAGACTTGGAAAAAATCGGCAAAGGCCAAGGACAGACCGGTGACGAAATATTTCCAGTACAATTTTGACGAAAAATAGATCTTATTTCGTGGAAACCAACGTTATAAGCCGAAAATCATATTACGGCCCACAACACGCATTTCTTCATGCTCTTGGGTTCCCAATAGACAAAACATATTAGAAGACAAGGAGAAAAATCACCAAAGTCCAAGACCAAACCAGTGCCGAAATATTTTCAGTACAATTTTGAAGAAAAATTGGTCTTTTACGTGGAAACCAACATTATAAACCGAAATTCATTTCTCGGGCCTATCATCCCGGATTCCTCCATGCTGTTGAGTTCCTAATAGGCATAACATATTAGAGTATACGGAAAAAAATCGCCAAAGTTCAAGGGCAGTCTTGTGACGAAATATCTTCACTACAATTTTTACGAAAAATTGGTCTTTTATGGTGGAAACCAACTTTATAAGCCAAACATCATACCGAGGGAAAATAAGATTGGGAAAAGTACATTTATGGTCCCTTATTTGCTGATAATTTCATGAAAAAGATTATCCCATAAAAACTGTTCGTATGAGAATGGAATCTATAAAAATATACTAAGCAAATAATTCATAGAAATTTATACTAAAATCCTATAACCGTCATAACATAAATGAGGAACTTTTGAGAAAAAAGGCTTGATATCAAACCGTAAACTTCCCCTAGGGAAAAAAAGGTTGGGACAAGTACATTGATGGTCTCTTGTTTCTAGATGACATAGAAAAAAGACTCAGAACCAGGAAAAAAATTCTATAGAAATAATAAACGAAAAATTGAAAAGTTCAAAAAAATTCAACAAAAATAAAAAATAATCGAAAAAATTCTGTAAAGAAAAATAAAAAATTTTCAAAAAATTCATAAATATTGGACAAATGGAAAAATGTACTATCCAAGTTACATGCAGTATAAAAATGTATGATATCAATTGGAGGCCAAGTTTTTATTGATAATTTGGAATATTTATCCAACAAATCGGAAACTTTAATTGAAATTTATGATAATTATTTTCAAGAAAAAAGTTAATGAAAAAAAGTCATAACGGAAGTTACGTGCAGTACTAAAATGTATTATATCAATTCGAGGTCAAGTATTTATCAGTTATTCGAAATATAATCTCCGGCGACAAATGAGCGTTGAGAATCCTTGTCGGGCTCACAACGTTTTATCAAAATTACTAAAAAGTGAATGAAAATAAAATCATTAAAAATTCACATGAAAATCAGTCGTTACTTCAATAAGGTACACACTTTAAAGAATCGATTCCCCTCCGACTTTCACGATCTCCTGGTATTATTCACAACATTCAACTTCGATTGGATCGGTACAAATTATGTTCAAATACGTCTTAAACGTACTTGTCCGGCCCATCACTTTTTATTCAAATTGCTCATTCGAAAACAAATCAAAAACGAAGTTAATGCATGTGTTAATATTAAGGAACAGTAATTCCCGAGAAAATAATTTTCCTTCGAATCACTCTTGTCAAAATGAAACGAAAATGAAAGATGAAGTTGATTAATCTATTTATATTGTATGGAGTCATAATTCACAACAAAATCATTTTTCTCCAAATTCCAGGAATCCACGTGTCGTACTCGACTAGTGATATTTATCAAAATGTGTACGTGACTATAGAAAAAAAAACATTTCATGGCTGAGTAGGTTCGAAAATTTCTAGTAATGTGCCTGATTATTTCTCATTTTCATTGGTTCTTACCGAATGGTATGTGTTCACTGAAGAAAATGAGAAGTGGATATTGCTATACGAACTTGCGAACAATCAAGTTCAAATTACTTGGAGATATTATTTTTATTTCTATCCATTTTATTATATTTGTCATTATAGAACAGTCCTGATTTGTTTTCGAATGAGCAATTTGAATAAAAAGTGATGGGCCGGACAAGTACGTTTAAGACGTATTTGAACATAATTTGTACCGATCCAATCGAAGTTGAATGTTGTGAATAATACCAGGAGATCGTGAAAGTCGGAGGGGAATCGATTCTTTAAAGTGTGTACCTTATTGAAGTAACGACTGATTTTCATGTGAATTTTTAATGATTTTATTTTCATTCACTTTTTAGTAATTTTGATAAAACGTTGTGAGCCCGACAAGGATTCTCAACGCTCATTTGTCGCCGGAGATTATATTTCGAATAACTGATAAATACTTGACCTCGAATTGATATAATACATTTTAGTACTGCACGTAACTTCCGTTATGACTTTTTTTCATTAACTTTTTTCTTGAAAATAATTATCATAAATTTCAATTAAAGTTTCCGATTTGTTGGATAAATATTCCAAATTATCAATAAAAACTTGGCCTCCAATTGATATCATACATTTTTATACTGCATGTAACTTGGATAGTACATTTTTCCATTTGTCCAATATTTATGAATTTTTTGAAAATTTTTTATTTTTCTTTACAGAATTTTTTCGATTATTTTTTATTTTTGTTGAATTTTTTTGAACTTTTCAATTTTTCGTTTATTATTTCTATAGAATTTTTTTCCTGGTTCTGAGTCTTTTTTCTATGTCATCTAGAAACAAGAGACCATCAATGTACTTGTCCCAACCTTTTTTTCCCTAGGGGAAGTTTACGGTTTATGTTTTGTCAATTAGGAACCCAAGAGCACGGTGGAAAGCAGGTTGGAGGCCGAGATATGTTTTTCGGCTTGTAACTTTGGTTTCCACGAAAATAGACCTATTTTTCGTCAAAATTGTATTGGAACTATTTCGATAGAGGTTTGTTCTTGGACTTTGGTGATTTTTCTCCTTGTCTTCTAATATGTTTTGTCCATTGGGAACTCAAGAGCATGGAGCAATGCGTGTTGCGGCCCGAGATGTGATTTTCAGCTTATAACGTTAGAAAAAAGAAAGGAAAAGAGGAAAGATAGATCAAATTCAAGACTCAACAAATCCAACAGAATTGGCCATTTTTAAATGTCGCTTTTGCATTCTGAATCTAGAGATTTTCGTGTCTTCCAAAACGTACCCCCGACGAAATATATTTCCAAAGTTTGCAAGTGGCCGCTGCGATCCAATTATCTACAGTTTGATAGTTGCCGAAAAAAGGCACCTGGAAACATTTATTATGTTAGAACTCAAAGAAGCAAAAAAAACTGAGCGTACTTAATTCAACAGAGCAACGGAATTCAAAGACGTTTAAGGTACCTGCATTGGTTGTGGAGGTAAACAATTTAATTTCAGGATAATTTAGAAATAAATTTAGAAATTCAGAAATTCAGCATAGAATTTAGAAAAAGGAAAATTAAGTTAATTAGTAAAGCTGAAGACTTTTGGGATGAATTTTTGAGATTATATGTTACGGTTGGAGTAAAAAATTTAAATGATGGGCACACATGCTGCGACACAAACATATGAAAATTTGCAGGTATTCGCTCCATACCGCAGTATTGGCACACATGCTGCGCCACAAAAATATGAAAGTTTGAAGGTTTTCGCTCCATACCACAGTAATACATTTTCAATACTATTTGAAAAGAAACACCTTAAAACTTGCTGAACCAAGTTCCATTACATATTACCATAATCAAAGATAAGGGGTGATCCGTAGCATATATATCTATCCACAAAAATTTCAGAGTTCGCAGGTATCTGCTGCGGTTCAATGTATCTGCGCAATGAGCTTCGAAGACAGCAATTTCAAATCTATCCATAAATGAGCAACTGAAGACTTTTATAATCAATTTTTTACTTCATATATATGTTACGGTTAGAGTCAAAATGTAAAATGAATGGCACAGTATATAAATTGTATAGTTTGCAGATTTTCGCTGTATTTCAATGATCCGAATCTACAGCATTATAATGAAAAGTTGTCAAAAGTCATGATGTCCCATTAAAATGACATAGCGCACATTGCATTCAGAAATTCTGTAAGTTTCTGGGGATGTTGGTAGGCATTATATTTGATCACATCCAAAACCGAGCAACTGTAGACTTATCGGAATGAATTTTTTTTATAATAATTCCATATTTGTAGTTAGTTTCCAAATTTATCACTCGACAGACCTAATGGGAAAAGAATAACTACCCAGTATACCAAGACCAGAAATTTTTTTGAAAATCTGATTTACAAAATGTGCAATTCAAGATTATGGTTAGAAACCTCTCGAATCATGTTACCACTATCATCATGAAGAAGGAGTAGAAAATCATAGGACACATATTAGGGAACGAATTAATAATATGTATCGATCCTCTGCAAACTGATGGGGTGAAAACAAGGATCGGAGAGGGCAGAGCCAAACTGAATATCAAGCAAATATGGGAATGTTTATATATAATGTTGACACAAGAAATAAATTAGAAAACATTTATTCAAGTAAAGTTTCTAATATCATTCTAACAGTTCCGTGTGTTTTTGTTCTATTTATTCGTATGTATAACCTATTTACACATGATATATAACCACGCCAGTGACGATATATTCGCACTGGACAATATTTTGTAATCTGGTTTAATTGAAGGATTATTTCAGTCAACACTTATTTCCAATCGAACGAAATAATGAAATCTTGAAAAGTTTCATTGACATATGCATCGCGCATTTTTTATATTCTTTTTCACACACACATTACAGACTACATTTACGCGGCCGCTTTGATACCGATTTAATATATCATAAATTTTAACAAAATAAATAGTTATATGCACTTCTTTAGATGACGAAAATTATTTTTTTATTTATCCCGCACGCACTTCGTAATGTCGAAACTCTGTTCATGCGATCAAAAACTGACACACGGTTTGTATATATATATGTATATCGATCGAATTTATGACTGCTGTTACCAGCTGTGCTGCGTCGTGTGCTACGTTATGAAGTTGACGTCAGATTTCCAATCATCAACAACTAATTTCAACAACCAATCACAACGTCTAAAAATGGATGTCGTCAGATCCAACCAATCAGAAACTCGATAGCATCAAAGTGCCTTTGATGGTGTTATACTATAATATACAGACACATAAATTTTTGAATGTGTTCGTAACTTTTGCATAATCTTGAGCCCGTGCAAAGTTTTTTCTCAGCAATTACGCCACCAATAATGCTGATTTTGGGCTCATTCGATAGAGAATTTCTTAATTAGCTGAAAGTTCAATTTACAAAGTCGTACATAACTCATGGGCTTCGCAATTAAAGAAAATCACATGCCAATTTTACCCCCACCACCGCGAATCGTTTTATTCAGAGAAAGTATAGTCTCGGCGAGAGCCTCGGGCCAGCAGACGACAGGGCTGTCAATGTACTTGTCCCGAGACTCTACCGAGTCTCTTAATCATCAAGATGAGCCCATCGCCGGTGGTTTCTACGAGCAAGAGCTGCTTCGAGAAAAATATCCCGATATATATCTCATTGAAAAAGTATTGAAGAAGCGTGGCAGTCAGTTGTTTGTAAAATGGCTAGGTTTTGATAATACACACAATAGTTGGATAAGTAAAAATGATTTGTAAGCAATAAAGATAAAAAAAATTTCAAATTCTGATTTATTTTTACGATCTTTCCCCAACTAAGTTCTCCGCACGAAAAGCAGATTGAAGGAAAAAGAATGACAGAGTTTCATAAAAAAAAAATTTATTCTACATCAATTACAAAATATAATTACAAATGTACAAGTTTTTTTTTTATTACAGAACAATGTTTAGAACAAGTTCTCACTCTCACAATTTTTTTTTTGTCACATTCAATGTACAAATATACTCTCAATCTCCAAAACTCATAAGCACACATTCGCATTTACAATGATTTAAGCCTCCATAGCTTCTGGAAATTCGGGAATATTGTACTGGCCCCATGGCAACGTGTCTACCGTTCCAGGTATAACATACCGCTTGTCATCGTGTGGACTTAGAGCAATTTTTGTCTCCGTGATGGTATAGACATTGTGTAATGTAGAGTGAATTTAAGATTGAAAACGCTTCATTTCAATCTGTTCATTGAGACATTTCACATAATCTTCGAATATTACGGTTCTCGCCACAACATTACTTTTTACTCCCTTTGCTTTTTTAACATCATTCTTACCCTCAACTCGCGTCGCATACATCTTCGATCTAAGTCCAACGAATTACGTCATTATGGCCCCATTGTTCTCATCTTTCATGAGACCCGGGACCTTTTTGTTGACTAGCGGTATACCATAAACGTTGTCATGGGGATAGTCGCTGGTGTCATATTTGTCGAGATTACATTTCATGTCCTCGTACACGTCTTCACATTCAATATGGTAAATTAAACTATCAGTATCCGTATACATGACTTTACATTTATCCCAGTACATCGCCATCATGAACTCGTGGTGAAATTCATATAAACAAGTTTTTGAAATATCTAAAATAGACATGCCAACATGTCTGTCGGTTTGTTAAATTTCACTTGGAGATTTCGCAACTCTACAGCGATTAAATTTTCCGCAAAAATACTTCGACTGTGAAAGTTAGGTTTAGTAATCATAGCCTCTGCTCCTTATCGACCTGCCCATTCCGTTAACAGTTTTACTTAGACGTGACTACGAACATCCTCCATGGTTTTTCCAAACACAGCATTATTCATTAATTTGAATAGATTTTTTTCAAAATCATTTTTCGCACGTGTACGAAACCGTGTATTCAAATCAATGTATGTTTTGAGCTAGGAAGATTATTTAAACTTCAAGACTCTGTGGATTTTCGTGATTTTCAAACAATGATTTAAACACTGCTGCAATGCACGATAATGTATGACATATCGTTTTTTTGCATTCACCGTTGCAAGAAGCTTCTCTTGCTTCGAGCCCGGAGGTTTATCATGCGTTGGACAAAATGGCAAATCACTATGTGCATTGTGCAAGTGTTTTGGATATTCCAGATCAACCTCAAGTATATAACCAATTTGAGAGTCAAATGGATGAGACTCGATGTTGAAGTTTGCAATGTCTTCAATCCATTCGAAATCTGCATATGGCAGTGGTTGACTCATTGCCCATTCATACAAATTGTTAACATCACAATACATCAAGTATGATAATGGAACAGATGGGTCATATGAGCTCATGTACTTGTTGTTGGCACGAGCATGTCTTTTGGAGCATTGACTAACAAGGAAAGTCTTTCCGCTGTCCCCCTCCGATTTTAATGAAACTTGAATATGTTATTCTACATCAAAATCTAAGAGACACGTATTTTTTTTTATCGGCGGAAAAATGTTTCTAGGGGGTGAAATCATCGCTTGAAGTTGAGACCTCCGAGGGGTACTTTTCAGGTTTCACCCATTTCCACTTGAGATAATCGAATGCACCCAAATGGATAATTACCTTAATGATAAACGATGAAAAATGCAACTGGTTTCACATCGGGGGGTTGCATAAGAAAAAAGTTATAGGGGTTGAAATTCACAAAATCGTTATAACAAAAAAACTATTGCACCTATCTCGATGAATTCAATTGCATTTTGAAGGGGGTAAAAAAATAGTAGATACGGGTTTTTGCGTTTTCCTCGCAAATCAAGTTAAGGGGGTGAACTACCCCTATGTATGTTTACGCTTAATCTCAATCAAACGGCAGTAATTCTTTTTTTTCTTGTTTCCTCTCCTCGTAATACGTTTTTTCTTCAAATTTACAACAACAATGTTGCGGATATAACATTCAATGAACGATTTTATCTAAATGCCAACTTATTTATAGGTGAATCTTCAGATGGAAAAGTATTTATATCTGACTTATCGATAATTCTGACCGATTTATATTTGGCAATGAGATAATAACATAGGCATACGATAAGCGCTTACACATATACTCATATTCGTTCCGGTTGATAAGACCAAGTTTTGGGATGACGTATAGAAAAACTACATAGTCGAGTAAAAAAAAGTGTACAATATGCTTATATCTTTTATTAATAATATGTCAACAGTCTAACAAAATAATCACCATAGCGATAAATAGAAGCGAACATATAATGGTGTGCTCTATTAACCGTTGTAAGTACTGCAGTAATGATAATCATCGAAAAAGTGTTTAAAACATAGCGACTTTTTGCACCAGGAACAGCGAACAATAGCAACATTTTCGCATCCTGGAACTTCACAATGTGAGTTGCAGGAATCTCCAAATGCAAAATCTACAGGATTCTCAAAATTCGCAGGTTTTTCTTCTATGTAACCACTTTTGTACCAAGAATATTTGAAAAGATCGATATAACGTGGTGACGACAGTTGGTTATGAACGAGTGATTGCAGCTTTATGATATTGTTTCTCAAATGCAAATTAATATCATAATTCATCAAAAGACAATTATCAGAAAAATGTCTAACAAAATTTTTCCATATTCGGAATCCAAAAACATCGAGGGGTTGGATTTTTCCGGTAGTTCCTTTAGGTATAATCATTACTTTCACATCTCTATTTGAAGGTTTTACATCAAGTACAGCTTGGGGACAGTGTCCAGTCCAAGAATCAATCAGTAATAATGATTTTGGGCCAACTTTCGGGAAAAATACATGCTCCAACCAAATTTTAAAATGATCTGAAAATAGAAAAACGTATTATTTTTTCAATCGAAAAAATGTTTACACAAAAACAGTGGATGTAATTTATACCTGAAGTAAGCTTCCCAGACTTGGATACTTCTATGTACACATTATCGGGTCTGAAAAGCGTTTTCTCCACTAATGGACCAATCTTGCCAGTTGGTTCTTTTAAAACTAAAAATAGAGGAGATAGCAGCTTGCCGTCAGCTGATATAGTCGGCTGAATAGTGTAACTGTGAGTCGTAGAAGAGACTGATTGCACAAGACATTGTACTTGCTTTTCTCCTTCGATTGCTAAAGTTCTTCCTGAATGCATTTCTAGTTGGAAGCCACTCTGATCTGCGTTAAATGTATTTGACAATTCGTACGTTCTAATATTTTGCTTTACGTCATAGACAAATTTTTGACTTTGTTGTTCCAAGACTTTTCCATCTTCAATTGTTTTGGATGTAATGAATTTATTAATTTTTCTCGATACGATACGATGAGCTGCTTTGAATGAGTTTATCCACGTACGAGATGCTTTGAAACGAAAATCAGTATGCCCTACTTCTTTTTGAGCATGCAAGGCCCATTTTTTTAAATCGGAATCGTGCACTATTAAACCAGCATCCACAGCAGCTTTGAAATTTTCCAAAGTGTATCCACAAATTCGTGCTAATTTTTCTTTGTATGTCCCCCCCTTGTTCAAATTGTGGGCCCACCGCCGCAACTGTCGTATAGATTGCACTTTCTTGAACTTTTGTTTAACACTTCCCAAACCTAAATTTCCTGTCTTCCCGCTGCGCCAATACTCAACGGCCCTTAATTTGTACTCGTAAGATAAGTCTTCGTCATCACGAGTGCATGTATCAGGCGGAAGTTCTGGTTCATGCAGGGCGTCTGCCCATTCTTGATCTTCAACAATTTCCATTTCCCGATCCTTAAATGGTTCTTCAAAATGCAAAGAATTTTCTTCTACCATGTCGAAACCACTGTATTCGTTCATTGCAGTCAACAAAATATTTTCAATGTTTTCTTTCAACTGTATTTCATCGTTATTCACTGGCGAATCCGGTAAACGCATAACTTCAAAAGTTGCGAGAAGCATTCTAATAACGTTCAAAGGATTTATCTTCATTTTGATTAATACTTGCAACTTTGTTTTAAATAGTCTCGAATTGTAAGGTACTTCTTTTGTGTAAAATAAAAATAACCGACTGTGGTGAATACATTCCGCGATCGCAGTTTTATCACTGCTTCTGCGTCGTATTTCAAATCTAATTTTGGGAGCGAGTCACAGACCGGACAGAGGTGACTCCGAAATAACACCGTCAAGTAGAGGGGGGAGATATGATAACTATGAAAATACGTCAGTATTTACGAAATTTTTGTGAAAAGTATAAGAAATACATATTTTTAAATTTATCTTGTGGTTTATTCATTATTAATTAATAAAAAAAAATTGTTATTCGTAAAAGTTATCCAATCTATAATTTTTCGCGGAAAAAATAAATAAGTGAATTCTTTTAAACTATGGATGTAATACGTATGAATACCGTAAAAAGTTACAAAAAATAAAGAATTCATAAAATGGTAGAATTTTCAACGGAAAAATTCGATTTTTTCCAATTTTCCTTGCTCAAGTAGATCAAATCCATTGTTTAAATAAATTTTGAATAGAATCTTTTAAGTATAACTCGAAGAGTCTCAAAATGCCTTCAAATAAAAAACAAACCATTAAGATTGGATTCTATCACTTTCACCAGTTAGGAAAATGTAATTGCAGGAAAAATCCATCCATCTGTTGATATGTGGATGTTGTAAATTTGAAGAAAAAACGTATTACGAGGAGAGGAAACAAGAAAAAAAAGAATTACTGCCGTTTGATTGAGATTAAGCGTAAACATACATAGGGGTAGTTCACCCCCTTAACTTGATTTGCGAGGAAAACGCAAAAACCCGTATCTAATATTTTTTTACCCCCTTCAAAATGCAATTGAATTCATCGAGATAGGTGCAATAGTTTTTTTGTTATAACGATTTTGTGAATTTCAACCCCTATAACTTTTTTCTTATGCAACCCCCCGATGTGAAACCAGTTGCATTTTTCATCGTTTATCATTAAGGTAATTATCCATTTGGGTGCATTCGATTATCTCAAGTGGAAATAGGTGAAACCTGAAAAGTACCCCTCGGAGGTCTCAACTTCAAGGGATGATTTCACCCCCTAGAAACGTTTTTCCGCCGATAAAAAAAAATACGTGTCTCTTAGATTTTGATGTAGAATAACATATTCAAGTTTCATTAAAATCGGAGGGGGACAGCGGAAAGACTTTCCTTGTAAGACCACCTCGGATACCTCTCTCCACGAACAATACCATGTCGATGTCTGTGAGCAATTCAAACTTTACTTTTGTATATTTCATCATGGCATCCGAGGTATATCCGGGGAGAGTATAGTATAACGCAGGGTCAAGACCATAACTTTTCAGGCAAGTATCGAGGAAATTCTCAAAGATATCGGCTAATAGTAATACGTCAGTCTTCAAGTATAAATCGCTGTATTCGCCGAGCGTTCGCGTTGAAAATCGTTCCCACACATTTTTTGCATGTGCATACTCCTTCTCGGAGACGATTGAATCAGTTAAAGAGCTATAAAATGCTTCCCGCGGTGGAAGCTCTGTTTCATCTAACTTTTCAAAACTATCAATATACTCGTACGGCAAGACACCTTTCCGTGTCAATAAATGAAAATCGTTTACATCTTGGAATTGTGATTTTAACGTCGCGAGTTTGTCTGCAGTTAAGGATGATGCTAATTTATCGAGACTTGTATTGAGAAATCTGAAAGAGTCGATGAAACGTAATTTTATATTTTTCCGCGTGTCTTTAGATGTTTGAACGGTTTTCGAGAAGGAGATGTACTTTTCTTTTGTTATCGGGAGCAAATCGATTTTCCCCGCGAACGCAGTCGCAACTTCTTTTATGATGAAATGCGCGTCATAACCGGATAAATTATGAAAATTTATGGGCATGAAAAACGAATTCTGATTGTTTAAATTACAATTTGAATGAGCCGGACCTCTGAATTGGCCTGTCAGATGGCAATGACCGCGAACACGCTCATCACCCTCCACAAAAGGTTTCTCACAAATATGACACTCTTTGTCTTCCCGAAATTTTCTCCACTCTTGCGGAGTCAATGCTTTCATTGGAACGTTCCTTAGAAGAATTTTTTCAACGCGCACAGCTAATTGTTTGAGTTCTTCTACGAACCATTCCACGCAGTCCTCACCTCGGCGTTCGTGATATCTCGACAGCGAATCATCGTAAGAGCACTTTACATAATATCGCACGCTGAAGACACGATGATGTTGGCTTTTATTTTTTCCCCTCTTTTCAGCGCTGGTCTTCTCCAGGATACATTCGAGGTCGGCATATACCACGAACGGGAGACGCTCCTTACGATTAGCGTTCGTGAATTCCAGCCCTTTGTCGTTTTCGCCCGGTAGTCGAACAGCACAATCGTTGAGTACGCCGCAATCAACCTCATGGGACTGTAGCTTTTCGATGGTTGAAAAGTAATGAAGGCATCTGTAACAATAAAAAATTTCAAATTTTTAAAAATGTTTCATCACAATCGTACAGAATGAAATTTCTATAGTTGTATATATTAATTTACTTACCGATCACAGATGTATTTCTTGTATCCATTTACGTTAAGTTGAGAGTTGACGAGCCGGGATAAATTCTTGATCCACGCGAAGTGTCCAATTCCACATCCCGACACGTCTTCGATGTAAAGCAAGTTGATGTGTCGTTCTTTCTTCTCCTTGCTCACGCGGACTGGTAGAATGACTTCCTCCTTCTCGCTGTAGACATTGATTGAGAGATTATTCATCTTCTCAAATTTCCCAATCTGATCCAACGTCATAGGGAAGTTGATGCCTTGGAAGTTGGATATCGTTGAATAATGCGGGTAAGAGCAGCAGTCATTGCCCATCCAAAACACGCATTATCCGTCGATTTAACATTTACCACCGCTCTTTTTATATTTTATTATATTTGCGAATATGAGCCTACACTTGTTCTTCAACAAGCTCATACGCATCCAATAGAAACTTTCGTGGGTCGATATGATCACGATTAATCATAGCACCGGTTGACAAGCGATTTTCAAATGCGCTGTCAATTTCACGCCATGTTAATCCATGATCATTTAATCCTGGGCCCCAATGTATGAAGCGTTGGCATGTTGCCTGCTTCAAACATTCAAGACGCAAGATTTGTGAAGTGACCGAGTTGTGATATCCCCGTCGCGGTCGTTTCGATCGGACTTGCTTCTCCAACGATTCCATGAGGGTATCACACTGGTGTTCCCACACCAGGAATTGCTCCAACGTCCGCAGGAGAGTTGCTTGCATACGCAGCAATTGCTCGGTAGCAATGTCGACGGTGCGCTGAGCGGAATTTGACTCGAAATGTAACTGTTACGTCGTCTCAACAGAGTCTGGACCTTCCTCAAAATTGTTTCATTTTATATACGTGTTTTTTTGTTTCTGAGGTGTGGATGAGTAGGGGGGGAGGAAAAATCTTGACTTTTCTGGAAACTCGAATGTGGTACCCAGGATCTAATCGAGAAAGTGCGGTTGACTTCGAAAATCCCTTCTTGCGCCTTTTCAGAAATGCCTCTGCAGGTTAAAAAAAGTGCAACGCCGGACACATAAATCTGTCATTGAGCGAGTGCATCTCTGTAAAGATTTCTAGTCCAATGTGAAAATTTTTTTTTTTCTCGGGAAACATTCTTCTAAACAACTCTCAAGCCAAAGGTTGGGTAAAAAGGCAGGTGCATTTTTAAAGAAATCTCATTGTCATCTCAAGAATGTAAAAATATGTAATACGGGACACATAAATTTCTCATTAGGGGTCTCCTTCGTCACGGATTCCAATAATTGAGAGCACTTTTTTTTCTGAACTGACTTTTCTCAAAACTCCGCAGGAAACATAAATCTGCCATTGGAGGGGGCATCCACGAGTTCTTTTTATTCCTCAAAATATACTTTGTCTATGCAATGCCGCAAACAGGACCGCTGCATCCCCACTCTCCCTCTTCGTTACTCTGAGAACCTCCACACACCATGCTGCCGACGCAACACGCTCACCCGTTCCCACACCCCTCCTGAGAGTTCCGTGGGTTAGAACTAGTTTTAAAAAGAAATCTCGTCGCCATCTCAGGAATGTCAAAATACGTAAGACACATAAATTTGTCACTAGACTAGTGCTTTGGTCACAGAGTCCGATAATTGAGATCATTTTTGAAAAGAGCAGGTCACTTTTTCAAAAGAAAATTCCGTCCAATTCAATCTGATGATCACACCGGAAACATAAATCAGTCATTCAAGGAGTGCGGCTTTTGTCGTCAAAGTGCCGCCGCACCCCCGCTGTCCGAGAACCTTCCCCCTCCACATAGCATGCAGCCCCGCAACGGTCCCCGCGCTACCCCGTCGCCGCTCCCCCCCCCCCCCCCCCCCGTGGCTTAGAACTGGCATAGCCTTACTACTATCATCGTATAAACAAACGGAGTTTTGACATTATGGAATGCGTGTGGGATAAATAAAAAAAACTTTCGTCATCTAACGAAGTGCATAGTACTAAAACCTGTGGAATGCTAAACTAAACCGGTATAAAAGCAGTCGCGTAAATGGAGTCTGTGATCTGGGTGTGAAAAAGACCAAAATAAAAAAATACGCGGTGCATGTCGACGAAACTTTTTAAGATTTCATTAATTCATTTGACTGAAAATAAGTTTATCATTTATATCATTTGTAAATAGGTTATATGATATCAATACATCGATACGCACATCCGAAACCACCCCAGACTTGTTTTCATACTGAACGTCATTTTGACAGGTGAGGTTATGATCCCCAAAGTGCTGATGTGTGCGGATTCTAATTGATAAATGAAAATGGTTAGTGAAAAGTGGTTAATATTTATTTTGTTAAAACTTGTGGTATACTAAACTGGTATAAAAGCGGCCGCGTAAATGTACACTGTGATCTGTGTGTGCAAATAAAAAATAGAAAAAAATGCGCGATGCATATGTCAACGAAACTTATCAAGATTTCATTATTTCGTTCGATTGGAAATAAGTGTCAACTGAGATAATCTTTCAATTAAACCAGAGTTCGCGGAATATTGTCCAGTGTAAATATATCATCAGTTGCGTGATTACATATCATGTGTAATAATGTAGGTCATATATACGAGTTCCCTTTGATAGCTGTGTGGTAACGAACCGGCCGGGGTTTGACGTTACGAAGTGCGGGACAAATGTAACAAACGTTCGCATAGTTAGTAAATAATATAAATAAGGCAAATCAGTTTATCAAAAATAGGTCTGGAAGTTGTAAGAAAAAATTTTCGTCAACCTACAACGTCAAATTTTCTTTTTGCGATCTGAAATATTATGGTTGATAATTAATAAAACAAGAACACACGGAACTGTTAGTATATACAGGGTGTCCCATTTTAATCTTACACCTGACTTTTCTCGGAAAATATTGCTCGGATCAAATATTGTATGCAACAAAACTTTTAGGGGTTGAAGGGGGACGTTTGATAAAAATTGGTTTGTGGATCCAAAATTCAAAATGGCGGCGTTAGAATGGCCGACATGTTTTTTTCGAATGGAAACATAACTTTTTTTCATCACCAAAAAATTATTCAGCGCAAAACCAACAACTTTTGTTGGAAAAATTTTTTGATTAAGTTCATATTTTTCAAGTAAGAACATCATTTTCAACTATTTTCGAGGTATCCAGGATGATATTTAAACATCATTTGTATCGATACGAAATCGACGATGAATATTGTGAATACCAAGGGATCCTGAAAGTCTCAGAAGAATCGATTTTCTTCTAATTCTCTGCCACCATAGAGTAACTTTTACCTTTGATGCGATTTTTTGGTAACTTTTTGATTCACTACAACTTTCTCAAGTTCCGGATGCTTCCCGTAGGAATGAATTTCTCACGTTCTATTTGAAATTTTTTTTCCTTTACAATATAATTACGGATTTGTATTTTTTCTAAATATAATTTTTTTTTTCATGATTTGTGAAAGCTTTTCTTAATGTTGTTGTTGAAATTATTTACAGTTGGTGTCGTAATTTTTTTGAATACATATCATTATGTTTTTCATTTTTTTCATTCGTCATCCGATGTACTCGTCACTTTTGCATTTATTTGACAACGTTTTGCTCATTTGAACCAAACGTTTTTCGTACATTACCAAGATTTAGCAGATTCAATTTTTTTAATTCATTCCGTTCGAAATGGTTTTTTTATGACCTTTAATAATGAATTGCTCATTTGAAGCAAGTTTCGAGAGAATAGATCGAACTACTTCTTATAAATCAGCCTGCATTTGTGTTTAGAAGTACATGAGTGTCACATAGGGTTTCACTGACTGAGACTATATTATTAACCGTGTGTAGCAGGCCTTACCGTCCTACGTGTTTTTATTTAAATGTCTGCTGTACTGCCGTGCTACGTTCTGAAGTTGTCGTCAGATTTCCAGTCATCAACAACCAATTTCAACAACCAATCAGAACATCTGTAAATGGATGTCGTCAGATTCAACCAATCAGAAACTCGAGAGCATCAAAGTGCCTTTGATTGTGTTGTAAATACAGACACATAAATTCTAGAATGTGTTGGTAACTTTTGCATAATCTCGGACCCGTGCAAAGTTTTTTCTCAGCAATTACGCCACCGATCATGCTGATTGTAGGTGGAATCGAAAGAGAATTTATTAATTAATCTTCAGTTCAATTTTCAAAGCCTCAGATGACTCAAGAGTTTCGTAATTGAACAAAATGGCATGCCAATTTTACCCCCACCACCGCGAATCGTTTTATTCAGAGAAAAGTAGTCTCAGCGAGCTCGGGCCAGCAGACAATAGGGCTGTCAATGTACTTGTCCCGAGACTCTACCGAGTCTCTTGATAGAACATATACCCCTAGGGAAAAAAAGGTTGGGACAAGTACATTGATGGTCCCTCGTTTGCTGATAATTCCACCCATAAAAAAAACTTTGAACAAAATTTTTTTTTAATTTGTAAAAAAAATTATTTCATAAAAAAAAATGAAAAAAATTGTACATAACGTATATGTTAAAGCTTCCAAAATAACTCTGCAGTTTACATTCGATGACGGCAATTTTTACTTCCCACTTATTCTTCCAGCGAACGAGTTCCATTCGGAATAAGAACTAACCTATACTATTATTAAGAACATTAAATTAATAATGAATCGCATTTCAACAAACTTTTAACGAGATTCTGCCGTGCCATTTCGTTTTTTTATGATTGATTCTTTATTGAATGAATAGTGATGGGCCGGACAAGTACTTTTAACACATATTTAAACATAATTTGTATCGATCCAATCGACGTCGAATTTTGTGAATAATACCAGAGGATCCTGAAAGTTTGAGAAGAATTGATTTTCTTATAAGTCTCTGCCACCATAGAGTAAGAAATGACTAGCTTGCATGTGATTCTTTTAAATTTGAAAGCTTCTTAGAACAATTCAATAATGTCAAAATTTGGAGTTACTAATAAAATACTTGTCCACCGATTGATATGATAAATTTTAGTGCTGCACGTAATTCAAATGGTAAGTTTTTTCAATTCATTAGAAAATAGTTGGCCTCGAATTGATATAATAAATTTTAATGTTGCACGTAAATTAGATGGAATTTTTTTCAATTGATTTAGCTGTTCGAATCAAATAAGAAGAATGAGGCATCGGTTTCCAAAATGATTTCAAGGGTGATTTTTCGGTTTATTATTTTTTACTTGTTATTTGATTCTTTTGACACTTTAAAAAATAGATGCAGATTAGTTTTTTTTTAATATAACGTTTTTTCAAGATTTGTAAAATTTTTTTCGAATTGTTCTGTATTTTTTTTATGAAATAATTTTTTTTACAATTAAAAAAAATTTTTGTTTAAAGTTTTTTTTATGGGTGGAATTATCAGCAAACGAGGGACCATCAATGTACTTGTCCCACCCTTTTTTTCCCTAGGGGAAGTTTATGGTTTGATATCACGTCTTTTTTCTCAAAAGATCCTTATTTATGTTCAGATGACTATAAGATTTTAGTTTAAATTTCTATGAATTGTTTATAATTTTCGGCGTATAACGTTGGTTTTCACGAAAAAAGACCTATTTTTCGTCGAAATTGTACTGAAAATATTCCGATAGAGGTTTATTCTTGGACTTTGGTGATTTTTCTCCTTGTCTTCTAATATGTTTCGTCCATTGGGAATTCAAGAGCATGGAGCAATGCGTGTTGCGGGCCGAGATATGATTCTCGGCTGATAACGTTAGGAAAAAGAAAGGAAAAAAGGAAAGATAGATCAAATTCAAGACACAACAAATCCAACAGAATTGGCCCTTTTTAAATGTTGCTTTTGCATTCTGAATCTAGACATTTTCGTGTCATTCAAAACGTGTCCCCGATGAAATATATTTCCAAAGTTTGCAAGTGGCCGCTGAGATCCAATCATCTACAGTTTGATAGTTGCTGAAAAAAGGCACCCGGAAACATTTATTATGTCAGAACTCAAAGAAGCAAAAAAAACTGAGCGTACTTAATTCAACAGAGCAACCGAATTCAAAGACGTTTAAGGTACCTGCGCATTGGTTTTGGAGAAAAACTATTTCAGGAGAATTTAAAAATGAATTTAGAAATATAAAAACTCAGAATAAAATAGAAAACGGAAAATTTAGGAATTTAGAAAAGCTGAAGACGTTTGTGATGAATTTTTGAGATTACATGTTACGGTTAGAGTAAAAAATTTAAATGATTGGCACACATGCTGCGACACAAAAATATGAAAGTTTGGAGGTATTTGCTTCATACCGCAGTAATACAAACTTCAATAGTATTTAAAAAGAAATACTTTGAAACTTGCTAAACCAAGTTCTATTACTCATTCTCATAATCAAAGATAGGGGGTGATACTTAACACATATATTTATGCACAGAAATTTCAGAGTTCGCAGGTATCTGCTGCGATTCAATGTATCTGCGCAATAAATTTTGAAGACAGCAATTTAAAATCTATCCATAAATGAGCGACTGAAGACTTCTGTGATGAGTTTTTTACTTCATATTTATGTTACGGTGCGAGTCAAAAAATAAAATGAATGGCACAGTATATAAATTTTATAGTTTGCAGATTTTTGCTGTATTTCAATGATCCAAATCTATAGTATTAGAGTGGAAAGTTGTTAGAAGTCATGATGTTACATTAAAATGACATAGCGCACATAACATTCAGAAATTCTGTAGGTTTCCATGATGTTGGCAGGTATTATACTTAATCGCATCGAAAACTGAGCAACTGTACACTTATCGTAATGAATGTTTTCACCAATAATTCCACATTTGCAATTTGCAGAATAGGAATACTCAACATACACGTCATTTCATAAGTATTGTTGTCAATATTTGTGTTTGCTTACCGCATTCCGAAGATTCAACTTTTCATATTGTCAGCAAAAAAAGCATCCAAAGACTTTTTGGAACAAGTTTGGAACAGTATTGATGATCATAATTGGAAACCTCTTGAATCACGTTACCACAATCAGCATGAAGAAATAGTAGAAAATCATAGGACACATATTAAGCAATTAATTAATGATATGTATCGATCCGCTGCAAACCGATGGAGTGAAAACAAGGATCGGAGAGGGCAGAGCCAAACTGAATATGAAGCAAAATATGGGAAACATGAGAAATAAATTAGAAAACATTTATTCAATTAAAGTTTACAACATCATTCTAACAGTTCTGTGTGTTTTTGTTGTATTTATTCATATATATAATCTGACGCCTTCATATATATAACCTAGCCTACTGACGATATATTTACACTGGACAATATTTCTCGCACTCTGATTTAATTGAAAGATTATTTTAGTTAACGCTTATTTCCAGTCGAACAAAATCATGAAATCTTGAATAGTTTTCGTTGACATATGCATCGCGCATTTTTTATATCCTTTTTCGCACACATATCACAGACTACATTTACGCGGCCGCTTTGATACTGGTTTAGTATATCACAAAATTTAACGAAATAAATAGTAATATGCACTTCGTTAGATGACGAAAATTATTTTTAGTTATCCCGCACGCACTTCATAACATTATAACCCCAAACGTTAACATGACGTGAAACTTCGGCTGGTGACTTTCGAGCTCTCGGCATGTGACATCAGTCCGCGACACCGCCGCGAAGTTAGACCGAGGGACATGAGGCCTTTGATGGTTTTATATACAGACATGTCAAATTTCTAAATGTGTTAGTAACTTTTGCATAATCTTGAGCCTGTGCAAAGTTTTTTCTCAGCAATTACGTCTGATCGTGTTGGTTTCGGGCTCATTCGAAAGAGATTTTGAAATTTAGTCTCCAAAAAATTTTCGCTTAACAAAACATCTCTTGAGCTCCGCAATTCTAGAAAATGGCATGCCAGTTTACCCCCACCACCGCGAATCGTTTTATTCAGAGAAAAGATAGTCTCGGCGAGAGCCTCAGGCCAGCAGACAACAGGGCTGTCAATGTACTTGTCCCGAGACTCTGCCGAGTCTCTTGATATTGTGACGTAACGCCCTCCTAAACGACCCGAATCGACTAGAACCCGAACCTAACCTCGAAAAACATCGCGAAGCGGCGCGATGTTTTGACCGAGCGCGTACAACGACCGGTGAGACGCGTCACTGCTAGCCAGCGATGGCCGTACTGGTGGGCTATACAAAGGCCCGTTACAAGTGGTGGAGGCGATACCAACGGCGCCGCGTATTAAAAACTCGAACTATCATATTTTTTGTTTTATTAATCAAAGGACGCGGTAGCGGCTCGACGCCAAGTATTAAAAGGAAAAACAGCAGCGCGTAAAGAAAAAGCCAGCGCGAGCCCTGCCGCACTCTTATATACGCGAATATGCCGATTTTTGACGGCACAGAGTTTTCAAACTGCGCTTGCGGACAAACCATATTATTAAAAAATTTGAAAATTGGTGAAAATTTTTTTCCGATTTTCCCCTTTCCATTGGTTTTTGTTGAAAGTAAATCCATTCAGCCATTCCCGAGATATGTCTCTTTAGAGAATTGAAAGCGAACGCTTTACGATAAATTTCATTTGTTAGAGACAGAGAGGCGTAAGTTGAGCATGTTTACGTTCGGACTTACGGCCTTTGCAGGCCTGGTATACATTTCTCGGCTCTCCTGTCACACAGTACACTGAACGCGGCTACCCCCTCTCCTGCGCGTCGCCGAGAAAGAGAGGCAGAGAATGTGCGCACAGCGAGGGCAATACCAGCTCCTGGTTTACGCATTACATATATATATATTTATATAATATATATTTTATTTATTAACATTAATTAACAATGAAATATTACTATAATAAATATTTTATTATAATTAATATATAATATAATATATATTTTACAATATATGATATATATAATATAATATAAAAATAATAGAATAAAGTAAAAACCATAATAATAAAAATTAAATTAAATAATAAATAATAATAATGAAAATATATAAAATCCTGGTCGACGCCCCCGGATCATCATTGTCTAGGTCGACGACCCTACAGTATTTTATGTCCAGATATATTTCTCCATGGTTTTCGTCGTCTAGATATGTTTTTTCATGGTTTTCGAGGTCTGGGTCGACGGCTCCTTAGTTTTCGATGTCCAGGTATGTTTCTCCCTGGTTTTCGTGGTTTCGGAAAATTCCTCCATGGATTTCTATGTCTAGGTATATTCCTCCATGGTTTCTGATGTGCGAGTGTATTTCTCTATAGTTTTTAATGTCCACGTGTATTTCTTTATTGTTCTTGATGTCTAGGTATATTCCTCCATGGTTTTCGCGATCGAGGTCGACGGCTCCACAATTTTCGATATCCAGGTATGTTTCTCCATGGTTTTCGTGGTCTCGGATAATTCCTCCATGGGTTTAGATGTCTAGGTATATTCCTCTATGGTTTCTGATGTGCAGGTGTATTTCTCCATGGTTCTTGATGTCTAGGTATATTCCTCCATGGTTTTCGTGGTCTAGGTATGTTTCTTCATGGTATTCGTGGTTGAGGTCGACGGCTCCACAGTTTTCGATGTCAAGGTATGTTTCTCCATGGTTTTCGTGGTCTAGGATAATTTCTCCATGGGTATCGATGTCTAGGTATTTTTCTCCATGGTTTCTGATGTCCAGGTGTATTTCTCCATAGTTTCGGATATCCAGGTATATTTCTCCATAGTTTTTAACGCCTAGGTATATTCCTCCATGGTTTTGAATGTCCACGTGAATTTCTCCATATTTCTTGATATCTAGGTATATTCCTCCATGGTTTTCGTGGATTAGGCATGTTTCTTCATGGTTTTCGCAGTCGAGGTCGACGGCTCTACAGTTTTCGATGTCCAGATATGTTTCTCTCGGGTTTTCATGGTCTAAGATAATTCCTCCATAGATTTCGATGTCTAGGTATGTTCCTCTAGGGTTTTCAATGTCTAGACATGTTTCTTCATGGTTTTCGTGGTCCAGGTATATTCCTCCGTGGTTTTCGATGTATGGATATGTTTCTCCATGGTTTTCATGATCCAGGTATATTCTTCCATGATTTTCGTGGTCTAGGTAGATTCCTCCATGGTTTCGTGGTCTAGGTATGTTTCTTCATGGTTTTCGCAGTCGAGGTCGACGGCTCTACAGTTTTCGATGTCCAGGTATGTTTCTCTCGGGTTTTCGTGGTCTAAGATAATTGCTCCATAGATTTCGATGTCTAGGTATGTTCCTCCAGGGTTTTCAATGTCTAGACATGTTCCTTCATGGTTTTCGATGTATAAATATGTTTCTCCATGGTTTTCGTGGTCTAGGAAGATTCATTCATGGTTTTCGTGGTCTAGGTATATTTCTTCATGGTTTTCGCAGTCGAGGTCGACAACTCCACAGTTTTTGATGTCCAGGTATGTTTCTCTCGGGTTTTCGTGGTCTAGGATAATTCCTCCATAGGTTTCGATGTTTAGGTATATTCCTCCATGGTTTTCGATGTCTACGTGGACAGCTCCATACTGTTCATTTGCGGAATATGCTTCTCCTTGGCTTTCGTCGGCTAGGTATGTTCCTACATAGTTTTCGATGTCCAGGTGTATTATTCCATGATTTTTTTTATGTCTAGGTATGTCCCTCCATGGTTTTCGTTTTTTTTCATGGTTTTAGTGCGCGAGGTCGCCGGCATCATAGTTATCGATGGCTAGGTCTGTATATACATAGTTCTTGTTCTCTAGGTATATTTTTCCATCATTTCCGTGATATAGGTCGATGACTCTATAACTTTTGATGTCTACGTATGTGTTATGACGATAATTCCTTACCTGTCACTCAAGCGGGAGCGGACTGCGGGGGAATGAGGCAAAATAAAATGAAAGCCCAAAGTACAAGATAAATGAAAAAGAAAGTAACAAAAGGTGGCTTTATTTCGTGAAACAGTGTTTCCTGGGCGCCAGTTTATTTTTATAGAGAAATTAACAAAAAAGGTAACTCGGAACAATCCTTTCGGTTTTTTTTTGAGAGAAAATAACAAACACAATAAATCGCAATAACGCGGGTCGAATTAACAAAATTAAACTGAAGAGATAGGATAATCCTTGATCGAGGGCTGAATGGTATAACAAGAAAAGGGGGGGGGGGGGCGACGGCTACGAGACTCGAAATCGTTGGGTCAATGGGCGCCTGTCACTCAGGCGTCTTACAATACCCGTGAATTTCCGGGAACACTTCACACAGCGAGATAAACCCGCGCGGGGCTGATAACCGGGGGAGAAAGGGAAAAAAAGAGGGCCGCTACTCACGCGCGATTCACTACACCAATTTTTGGCCACCACAGCACTTTTCAGATCGTGACGCATACCCGGGCGAAACCGGAGCGAAGCGAGATAAATTTCGTCCAAATGAGCCCCACGGGCTCGGAGAATAAGCAGGGAAAATGGTAGCACGACTTTGGCGAGTTCGTAGGGAGCCGGGACGAAAGATGGCCGTCGACCACGTGTTGCCCTTCGTCTCGGCTGTACAGAGAACGAATACGACTTACTTGAAATTCTATTCTCTCTGAGGCAGAACAATACTCCGTGCCTCGCAATCTGCTCGATAGTCCAGAAGCGTTAGATATCCGGGGAAAGCCTTCGTCGTCGTAAATATCTCTTGGTCACAATTATTATCCTGGGATAAGAGCTAACAGCCACGGTACGCACACCGAGTCATGAAGAAGTGAGGCCTCGTGCCGGCTTCCGCGATTTTCTTGTTGCGCAACATCGATCGATAATTGATCGATGCGCGCGTCGACGGGGGGGTCCAATGGCGATGACTCATTTCGCGCATCTCGATGTGGTCCGTGGCGAGGGGGAGAGGCGAGGAGATGCGCGGGGCTGGGAAGTCGGCGCTGGATTGGCTAACGACGTCGTGACGTCACGATCGTTGATTAATCCTTGCTCCATGTGTGGCGCCTCGGGTCGATGCATCGATAACAGGCGCCGCGGTGGTGAGTCACGTAACCTCGATGTTCGATTATTCATCCCCGTGAGGCACCTCGAATCGATGCGCTGATAGCTAGCGCCGCAGTGGCCGGCTGGAGCACTGCAACCGACGGCTCGCTCTCGCGAGTTGTTGACATTTTGAGAATTGTGCCGAGGAAATACGGTCTTATGCGACGATTCGATTGCCCAGTGGTTTTAGTGCGAAGATTTTCCTCGGTGATTCGTGTCGGTGTTCTGAAGACGGGGGAACGCCCGCCGCGATGAAGTCTCGACGCCGGGGGACCCACGGGCACTTCGTTCGAGATCTGGCTATGGCCCGCCGGTGTTGACGTTTGGAGGTTAGGACCCTCCGACTCGACTCCTGTCATTCCGCTGGCGGTTTGGTGGTTGCGGCTCTTCAGGCTGGTAAGGAGCTCAACCCCTTACCCGAGGTGAGTTGCCAATTTGGGCTTATGGTGGGGGTTACTGGGAAAAAGATTGCGGGAGGGGGAGTAAGAAGGGCTGGGGGTGTCGGGGGGTTTGTGCGAGGGGATGTCTGGCTGAGCGAGGGAGTATTGTTGGGGGAAGCGGGATTGTAAGGGTCTAGGGGCTGGTACATGACGCGAGAACTCCTCTTGCTTGGTGGTAGTATCGGCGCTGATCTCTCCTGCGGATTTTCAGGTGCTGCGGTGGTCCTCTCATTGGGCTGGCGATGGCGTGCGCAGGCTAGGACTTAAGACCAGGGCTACTGCGAGGACTCCTAAGGAGTCGAACGACTGAAAGGGGCTCGCTGGCTTGAAATTACACGACAGAGGGAAAGCGCTGTGGTGGGACACCTCCACGACTCCGGTGACGGAGTGGCTACAACGTCACAGTGTTTACATAGTTTTCAATGCCTAGGTATATTCCTCCATGGTTTTCGTGGTCCAGGTATATTCCGCCATGATTTTTGATGCTAAGTCAACAATTCCATAGTTTTTGATGTCTGGATATGTTTCTCCATGGTTTTCATGATCTAGGTCGACGGCTCCATTGTTTTCAATGGCTACGTCGACAGCTTTATGGTTTTCGATGGCTAGGAATATTTCTTCATGGTTTTCGCCGTCTTGGTATGTTTTTCCATGCTTTTCGCGGTCTAGATCAACAGCTCCGCAGTTTTCAATGTCGAGGTATGTTTTCCCATTGTTTTCGTGCACCAGATCGACGACTTCATAGTTTTCACTATCCCGGTCGATAGCTTCATAGTTTCCGATGTTGAGGTGAATTTGTGTATGGTTTCCGGTATGAAGGTCCACGGCGCCATAGTTTCCGATGGTGCGGTGAGTTTTTCTAAGGATGTCTACGTTGACGACCGCATGGTTTTCGATGTCTAGATTGACGACTGCATGGTTTTCGATATCTTGGTCGACGGCTCTATTGTTTTCCATGTCTAGGTTGGCAACTATAGGGTTTTCGACGTCTAGGTGGATGCCTTCATATTTTTCAATATATATTCGACAATTTTATATTTTCCGATATTTAGGTAGACGGTGCAATGGTTTGCAATATATTTCTTCATAGTTATCGATATCTAGATCGGCGATTTAACAGTCTGCATTGAGAAAGCAGGTTCTGACGTTATAGAAGACCATGAAAAAATATCACTCGACACAAATAACTAACCAGGAAAAAAATTCTATAGAAATAATAAACGAAAAATTGAAAAGTTCAAAAAAATTCAACAAAAATAAAAAATAATCGAAAAAAATTCTGTAAAGAAAAATAAAAAATTTTCAAAAAATTCATAAATATTGGACAAATGGAAAAATGTACTATCCAAGTTACATGCAGTATAAAAATGTATGATATCAATTGGAGGCCAAGTTTTTATTGATAATTTGGAATATTTATCTAACAAATCGGAAACTTTAATTGAAATTTATGATAATTATTTTCAAGAAAAAAGTTAATGAAAAAAAGTCATAACGGAAGTTACGTGCAGTACTAAAATGTATTATATCAATTCGAGGTCAAGTATTTATCAGTTATTCGAAATATAATCTCCGGCGACAAATGAGCGTTGAGAATCCTTGTCGGGCTCACAACGTTTTATCAAAATTACTAAAAAATGAATGAAAATAAAATCATTAAAAATTCACATGAAAATCATTCGTTACTTCAATAAGGTACACACTTTAGAGAATCGATTCCCCTCCGACTTTCACGATCTCCTGGTATTATTCACAACATTCAACTTCGATTGGATCGGTACAAATTATGTTCAAATACGTCTTAAACGTACTTGTCCGGCCCATCACTTTTTATTCAAATTGCTCATTCGAAAACAAATCAGGACTGTTCTATAATGACAAATATAATAAAATCGATAGAAATAAAAATAATATCTCCAAGTAATTTGAACTTGATTGTTCGCAAGTTCGTATAGCAATATCCACTTCTCATTTTCTTCAGTGAACACATACCATTCGGTAAGAACCAATGAAAATGAGAAATAATCAGGCACATTACTAGAAATTTTCGAACCTACTCAGCCATGAAATGTTTTTTTTTCTATAGTCACGTACACATTTTGATAAATATCACTAGTCGAGTACGACACGTGGATTCCTGGAATTTGGAGAAAAATGATTTTGTTGTGAATTATGACTCCATACAATATAAATAGATTAATCAACTTCATCTTTCATTTTCGTTTCATTTTGACAAGAGTGATTCGAAGGAAAATTATTTTCTCGGGAATTACTGTTCCTTAATATTAACACATGCATTAACTTCGTTTTTGATTTGTTTTCGAATGAGCAATTTGAATAAAAAGTGATGGGCCGGACAAGTACGTTTAAGACGTATTTGAACATAATTTGTACCGATCCAATCGAAGTTGAATGTTGTGAATAATAACAGGAGATCGTGAAAGTCGGAGGGGAATCGATTCTCTAAAGTGTGTACCTTATTGAAGTAACGAATGATTTTCATGTGAATTTTTAATGATTTTATTTTCATTCATTTTTTAGTAATTTTGATAAAACGTTGTGAGCCCGACAAGGATTCTCAACGCTCATTTGTCGCCGGAGATTATATTTCGAATAACTGATAAATACTTGACCTCGAATTGATATAATACATTTTAGTACTGCACGTAACTTCCGTTATGACTTTTTTTCATTAACTTTTTTCTTGAAAATAATTATGATAAATTTCAATTAAAGTTTCCGATTTGTTGGATAAATATTCCAAATTATCAATAAAAACTTGGCCTCCAATTGATATCATACATTTTTATACTGCATGTAACTTGGATAGTACATTTTTCCATTTGTCCAATATTTATGAATTTTTTGAAAATTTTTTATTTTTCTTTACAGAATTTTTTTCGATTATTTTTTATTTTTGTTGAATTTTTTTGAACTTTTCAATTTTTCGTTTATTATTTCTATAGAATTTTTTTCCTGGTTCTGAGTCTTTTTTCTATGTCATCCAGAAACAAGAGACCATCAATGTACTTGTCCCAACCTTTTTTTCCCTAGGGGAAGTTTACGGTTTGATATCACGCCTTTTTTCTCAAAAGTTCCTCATTTATGTTATGACGGTTATAGGATTTTAGTATAAATTTCTATGAATTATTTGCTTAGTATATTTTTATAGATTCCATTCTCATACGAACAATTTTTATGGGATAATCTTTTTCATGAAATTATCAGCAAATAAGGGACCATAAATGTACTTTTCCCAATCTTATTTTCCCTCGGTATGATGTTTGGCTTATAAAGTTGGTTTCCACCATAAAAGACCAATTTTTCGTAAAAATTGTAGTGAAGATATTTCGTCACAAGACTGCCCTTGAACTTTGGCGATTTTTTTCCTTATACTCTAATATGTTATGCCTATTAGGAACTCAACAGCATGGAGGAATCCGGGATGATAGGCCCGAGAAATGAATTTCGGTTTATAATGTTGGTTTCCACGTAAAAGACCAATTTTTCTTCAAAATTGTACTGAAAATATTTCGGCACTGGTTTGGTCTTGGACTTTGGTGATTTTTCTCCTTGTCTTCTAATATGTTTTGTCTATTGGGAACCCAAGAGCATGAAGAAATGCGTGTTGTGGGCCGTAATATGATTTTCGGCTTATAACGTTGGTTTCCACGAAATAAGATCTATTTTTCGTCAAAATTGTACTGGAAATATTTCGTCACCGGTCTGTCCTTGGCCTTTGCCGATTTTTTCCAAGTCTTCATACCAAGAAACAACTGACGTAAAGATTTCCTTAATAGAACAGATTTCATTTATCCCTTTTCTTCAAAATTCAAATGAAAGATAGATCAAATTCAAGACACGAAAAATCCAACAGATTTGCCCACTTTGAATGTCGCTTTTGCATTCTGAATCTAGAGATTTCATTTCATCCAAAACGTGCCCCCAATGAAATATATTTCCAAAGTTTGCAAGTGGCCGCTGAGATCCAATTATCCACAGTTCGATAGTTGCTGAAAAAAAGTACCCGAAAACTTCTAACATTTATTATGCCAGAACTCAAAGCAGCAAAAAAAACTAAGCGAACTTAATTCAACAGAGCAACAGAATTCAAAGACGTTTAAGGTACCTGCATTGGTTTTGGAGGAAAACCATTTCAGGACAATTCAGAAATGAATTTAGAAATTCGAAAACTCACAATGGAGTAGAAAAAGGAAAATTGAAGTATTTAGAAAAGCGGAAGACTTTTGTGATAAATTTTCTAGATTACATGATATGGTTGGAGTAAATGATTTGAATGATTGGCACACATGCTGCAACACAGAAATATCAAAGTTTTGAAGTATTCGCTGTGTATCAGTCATACAAACTTCAATACTATTTGAAAAGGAACACTTAAAACCTTGCCGAACCAAGTTCCATTACATATTACCATAATCAAAGATAAGGGGTGATCCGTCGCATATATATTTATCCACAGAAATTTCAGAGTCAATGTATCTGCGCAATGAGCTTCGAAGACAGCAATTTCAAATCTATCCATAAATGAGCAACTGAAGACTTTTATAATCAATTTTTTACTTCATATATATGTTACAGTTAGAGTCAAAATGTAAAATGAATGGCACAGTATTTAAATTGTATAGTTTGCAGATTTTTGCAGTATGTCAATGATCCGAATTTACAGCATTATAATGAAAAGTTGTCAAAAGTCATGATGTTACATTAAAATGACATAGCGCACATTGCATTCAGCAATTCTGTAAGTTTCTGGGGATGTTGGTTGGCATTATATTTGATCGCATCCAAAACTGAGCAACAGTAGACTTATTCGAATGAATTTTTTTTATAATAATTCCATATTTGTAGTTTGCAAAGTGGAAATACTCAACATACATGTCATTCCATAAGTTTTGTTATCAAAATTTGTGTTTGCATACAGCATTCCCAAGATACGACTTTTCATATCATCAGCAAAATAAGCATCCAAAGACTTTTTGGAAGAAGTTTCAAAATTTATTACTCGACAGACCAGGTGGAAAAAGTATAACAACACTTACATCAACACCAGAAACTGTTTTAAGAATCTGATATATAAAATGTGCGATTGATGATCATAGTCGGAAACCACTTGAATCATGTTACCACAATCAGCATGAAGAAATAGTAGAAAATTATAGGACACATATTAGGCAACCATTTAATACTATGTATCGATCCGCTGCAAACCGATGGAGTCAAAACAAGGATCGGAAAGAGCAGAGCCAAACTCAATAGGAAGCAAAATGTGGGAATATTCAAAAATACCGATGACACAAGAAATAAATTAGAAAACATTTATTCGATTGGAGTTTCTTACATTATATATACTAACAGTTCCGTGTGTTCTTGTTTTATTAATTATCAACCATAATATTTCAGATCGCAAAAAGAAAATTTGACGTTATAGGTTGACGAACATTTTTTCTTACAACTTCCAGACCTATTTTTGATAAACTGATTTGCCTTATTTATATTATTCACTAACTATGCGAACGTTTGCTACATTTGTCCCACACTTCGTAACGTCAAACCCCGGCCGGTTCGTTACCACACAGCTATCAAAGGGAACTCGTATATATGACCTACATTATTACACATGATATGTAATCACGCGAACTCTGGTTTAATTGAAAGATTATCTCAGTTGACATTTATTTCCAATCGAACGAAATAATGAAATCTTGAAAAGTTTCGTTGACATATATATGAATCGCGCATTTTTTTATATGTTTTATTTGCACACACAGTGCAAATAAAACATATAAAATTCGAGTGCTTTCGAGCTCTCGAGCTCCTTAGCTTTCCGCCAAACTTCCTTGCGCTTTTTCTTGAATGTCATTGGCCCAAAAATTGTCTCACCCTTCATTGGTTGCAACAAAATTTCTCTCACCAGGGATTGGTGATCATGGAGGCCAAGGGGCCTATGTTTGTAGCGGTTGGAGTACACGTATACAGATACGTCAAATCCTGAATGTGTTAGTAACTTTTGCATAATCTTAAGGAAGTTGAGGCATTAGAATGAAAATGATGTCATCGCTTTTAAACCGATTGCATCTTATAAAGTGAAGTGTAAAAAAAAATCAGTTAAATTTTCAGACAGTTTAGGAGCGTTGTTGCTAAGAAAAATCAATAACAATTTGGGCCAAATAACATGTAATCTTATGGAAGTCAAGACACATTCAGTGATATCGATGTTAAAAATGATGCTAAAAATATGAAATTTTTTGGGCAACATGAGTAAGGCTTGCTGAACAATGTCAATTTTTTCAGATTTATTAGAAGATTTGCTGAGATTATATTAATAATAATCTGTTTCCCATGCAGTTTTTTGAGGCTAGGATCGTAAGCGTTCGTGTTTTCGATTGACGACGGCCTCCTCCGCAACAAGACCCGAAGACGGAACGGTCTTTAGGGTGACCTCTGTGCTGCCCCGTGCCGTTGCGGGCTGGAGGAATCCGCGCGATCAGCATCGCCAATCGCGGGTTCCACGAATAGTGTCCTTGGGGGCGACCGGTGTGCTGACCGGTAATTCAGCCAGCTCGCGGCGGGCAGTGAATCCTGACAAATTACATGGTGTTAAGATCCTAAATTCTATCAAATTTTATGTGTGTGTTTGCGAAAGGCCGCGTATCCAATTGTAGCGCGGTCCAGATTGCTGTGTGCGGACGGGAGAACTGTTCCCGTCGTCTCGAGTGAATATCAAAGTAAGTTCTCGCCGAAATTCAAAGTGTAATCATATTACGTTTCTCCTCTCGCTGAAATTGTACTAAGCCTCATTCTTTTCTCTGATAAATCTCTTGACGAATAAATAAAATAAGTTAACTATTCCAAACTTCATGCATACCCTAATTACTTATTTTCCCTTTTGAGCGATCCCATCTACCAATTCCGGGGCCCGTACGGGACCATATAGGCGCATTGCAAAATATTTTCAAATCTTACTTTCCAATCAACTAAATATTTCAAACTTCAAATCTGTTCGAATCCTTCAGAACCCGTTCGTCCCTTCTGGACTTACCAGAGACATACACAAAGAAAAACATGTCTTATAAATATTATTTTGTTTTAATTATAAGACATATTTTAAGCACGTTCACGTTGAACCAGAAAATATTAAACAATATAAAAATTAAAATTATAGTAATCGTATTTGCATAATACGAAGTATGCTGTTTCTTTTAACTTTGCTTTACAGCTTTCAGACATCCTATCTTCTTACACATATCGTTATAAATGCTTATTGGGGATGTTAATAGTTATTATGAACATATTTGGCTAAAAACCAACTAAAATGTAAAATAATAATATAACGATATTTTTATATATAATTTTGCGTAATAAATAAGCAAAATTGAATTATAAATACAAACTTAGAAAAAAAATCATAGAGCTGATATATGTTTTTGAAATTTGGATAAGTAAAAAGTCGATAAATGAGTTAAAATTTAATTAAAAAAAAAAATCTAAACTAACAAATTGCTTTCTTAAGCTTTTAGAACAATGTTGAAAGCTTCCTCTATGAGGAAGCCAAAATGAAAAATATAGCACCTCATGGAGTAAGCTTTGAGCATCATGCATTTTGAGCAACGTGCATCTTGACTATCTTGAGAAAGCAATTTGCAAATTTTTCAACAAGTGTCGCCGTTCAGAACGTTGCCCGTCTGCTCGCTCGGGCCTTTGTGCCAGTCGCCAAGATAGCTGCCAAGTGGGACACACGATGCGATGTTTTTCGTTCGCGTAATCTTCTCGGGCGTTTGAGCGGGCTCGGGCCGCTCCGCGAGTGTTACGCTTAATATTTGTAAATATTTTGTATTTTTACAAATTTTTTGTTATTTTGTAGTGTTTTTATATTTTTTCTATTTTATTTTTCTCGCATTTTTCTCTTATTCGTTTTTCTATTCCCCATTCAACAATTCCATTTATGTATGGTCTTGAAACAATTATCACAGTAATATAAAAGTACAAAAAATTTACAAATATACAAAAAACAAATTCACAAGATTACAAAAAGTTTTTTTTGAAAATAAAACAAACTTGAACACAAATAGGCACTATCTTGAATGTTGTAATTCTGACATCAGGATCTTGATCAGCGACCACAAAAACCACTGCAAGTATAATTTCAAGCCGGTTGAATAGAAAACATCGAGTTTGAATGCCGCCATCTTGAATTTCACCATTTTGACATCGAGATCGTAATCAATGATCCCAAAATCCCAATAAATGTTACTTTATCTTCGAAAACATGAAACCGAACCGACAAACATTCGTAACCATGCAATGAAATGAAAACTCATTATTTCAGCCGGTGTGTTCAGAAAAGGGCATAGTTCGCCGTTCTCTCGCGTGAGGCCCTCAGTCGACGGTTGGTCTCTCGTTCGAGCTCGGCCGTGCTGTGCACCTCTGCACGTGCTTCCCTCTCTCTCTCTCTCTTCCTCTTGGATCGTGACGCGCGACGGATTGATACCTTCGTCACGATTCCAGTCTCTGTATTCAAGTTTCGGGAATTCTCTTCTATTCGGTACATATCGTAAGAAAAGTGTCCGTGAATGCCGCGATTTACGCCCGCGATACTCTCGTTCATTCGGACTACGATATTCGGGAAACATTCAAGGGTATTATTTCGCTTCGCTTTCGATCTTTCTTCTATTCCGGAAACATTCAACGGTATTACTTCGCTTTGTCTTCGAACTTTTTTTTTATTCGTGAACATTCAATCACCGGCTTTCTTCGAACGCCATATTGGCACATTGTGAAATCTTCTAGCAATAAAATCTGTGATATTTTGACTATTATTTTTATACAGAATGCCTTCGATTTCTTTATTTCTTCCCGGCAATACAATTGTCACGTCCCACATTTAGTTATCATTAAACGCGAGAACATGCGCCTCATCTCCGGATGCGCATTCTACCAACCGCGTTCCATCCTAACCGGCTCCCGAGTCTTTAAACTCGCAGGGGGCTCGTTGGTGGGAGCTGGCGAGCCCGCCTCTGTCGCCGGTGTCGAACGACCGACGGTCAGTGAAATTTCAGGACGAAACGCGTTAGAGAAGAAACCCCCTCCCACATCGATTTCCGAGCTGAAAATCGCGTTATCGGAAGTCGAGGAGGAAGTTGAAACTCCGGCGGTGAAACTAAAAGCTCCGGAGCTTATCAACGGAACAGACGAGAGTAGTAAGGCTACGCCGGTTCTGGCTCAAATGGGGGCGAGGGGGGAGCGGTGTGCGGGGAAGCGCCAGGGCCAGAGAGGGGCAGCGAAGGGGGCAGCCGCGCGCCGTAGGGCCGTGTGTGTGTGTCGCGCACATTCTCGCGGCCCTTGAAAAAGAAGGAGAGATAGAGCCGATGGTGAGTGTGAGAGAGATGGAATGAGAAAAATCGTATTTATGACCAGTGCGTTACGGATTTGTCTTCGCCTCGGATGCAGATAAGGGAGGGGGGGGGGGGGGCATAACGAAGGGTCTGCAGTTGGAGAGAGAGGTGTGAGAGAGATAGAATGACCGTAGAGAGCAAAAGCATGAGAGAGACGGAGTGAACGAGAAAAAATATTCTCTAAGATTTTGAACTCTGGGTGTATGTCGAGATGAAAACATTCAGAAGGGTCTGCAGCTCAAGAGCAAAATTATTCTACAATAATTCTATAAGAGGTCTGAAGATTTTTTCGACATTTTTCTATAAGAGGTCTGTCCGCTCAAGATTTTCAAAATTTAGTTATTTTTTGATATCCGATAGTTGCCGAGTGTAGGAGAGAGAGATGGGTGGTTTCAATAGGCTGAAATAGACTTTACTCATTTAGATTGAATTTATTGTATATTTTACAGAAAAACAAATTCTATAAAAAAGTTTATGCGTTTTATTCATAATGTCTGCTTTCCGATCGATGCTGGCACTGAAACAGATCAAGGTAAAAGTTTGAATAAGAATTTTCAAATCTATGCAAAAATTTTGCTCATCAATGAGGTACTTACCCCTTATTCAATCTAGATCACAGTCTGGACAGATATTCTGCGTCACCACCTGGTAGAGACGAGTCCTACAGTCCTGACAACTCGATGCAGAGGCAATATTCCAATACTCTGTTCTATGCTTTCGCACCGCTGTGAGCTTCTCGAACATTTCACCTCCAGCCCCGAGAACACAGACACCACACAATTTTTCGCCACGTTCGGTGCGGTAATATACCGAGACAATGCACACTCTCGATTTTTCACTCAAATTCAGTTTTTCTTCTTCAGTGAATGTACACCACACTTTTTCATATACATCATGTGTTGAATCACATTCACTGACTGTAGTAACCACCGATTCGTTTTGCGACATTGTTTTCTTCAAATAACCGAAGGGAGCGGAGTCTCGAACAGAAATGAAAATGATTTGAAAAACCTCTTGTTCCAAATTTGGTGTTGCATCCCCTCTCTTCAAGTTTTTCCCCAAAAACGCACTTTTCTCAGAGATGACCCCCGAGCAGAAATAGTAAAAAAATTATCTCTACAAGCAACGTTAAAATCTACTCTCACGCTTTCTTGCAGACGAAAAAAAAGATGGCCGCGAGTACAATTTATGATCTGAGATGCTGTAGTGAACTCGAAAATTCTGAGAAATCCTTTTTCCTTCCATCATATCTCGAGGAAAAAGTCTCTCTCTCTCTCTCTTCCATATTTAAATCTAGATGAGCAAAAAACGACGACTCCCAGCGATGCTCCCGAATAGGGCTCAATCTTCAGTTTGACTATTAAGCCCGAAAGAGTAAACACGAGAGGGACTGTGTCGTAAAACTCGACCGCATCATGTCTCTCGTCACCGACGTTGCTACGCGGAGCAATGGCTGCGTATGCAAGCGACTCTTCTTCGGACGTTGGAGCAATATTTGGTCATGTCTCTCGTCACCGACGTTGCTACGCGAAGCAATGGCTGCGTATGCAAGCGACTCTTCTTCGGACGTTGGAGCGATATTTGGTGTCACGAAAAAAGATGGCCGCGAGTCGAAACAATTTATGATCTGAGATGCTGTAGTGAACTCGAAAACTCTGAGAAATCCTTTTTCTGTCCATCATATCTCTCCCTCCCTTCCATATTTAAATCTAAATGACCAAAAACGACTTCCGTCGATGCTTCCGAAAAGGGCTGAATCTTTGGCTTGACTAGTTAGTAAGTATCGAACCCCGAAAGAGTCAACACGACGAGATAACTTGAGAATGACTCTATCGTAAAACTCGACATCAACGCATCATGTCTCTGGTCACCGACGTTGCTACAGAGCAATTGCTGCGTATGCAAGCAACGCTTCTTCGGACGTTGGAGCAATATTTGGTGTGGTAACACCAGTGTGATACACTTATCGAATCGTTAGAGGCGCAAGTTCGATTGAAGCAATCACGACTGGGATGGCACCACGCAATCACTTCGCAAATCTTACGTCTCGAATGTTTGAAGCAGGTAACACGTCAACGCTTCATACATTGGGGCGGCGGAGTATCGAATGATTGTGGATTAATATGGCGAGAAATCGAGAGCGCATTCGGAAATCGATTGTCAACCGGGGCTGTAATTAATCGTGATCACATCGACCCACAGAAGTTCTTACTGGATGCATTTGAACTTGTTGAAAAACAAGTGAGTGCTCATATACGCAAGTATAGCAGCATTAAAGTGAACACTTCGTTCAATGGAGAGTTCAGCGTGGGTGATAAGCGGGCGAATAAAAGTATCAACACGGGAAATGTTGAACTTTTTACAACATCGGATCTGAGAGAGTGGTATCAGAAGCGAGTCGTGGAGCCAACTCTGAGATCGCTCGAGGAGTTCCAGGAGAGTGACAGTGGCTGGACCCTAACATCAATAACCAATCTAACAGTGAACATCAACAAGTACAATGCTTTGCATTGGGGATGTCACATTCCATTGGCGAAACGCATACTCTTGAAGAAAGCAGTCGTGAATGTGAAATCACGAGATAATGCGTGTTTCGGATGGGCAATGACTGCTGCACTTCATCCAGCAGAACAAAACAGTGATCGCATATCTTCAGATCCACATTATTCGACGATATTTAATCTCCAAGGCATCAACTTTCCGATGACGTTGGATCAAATTGGGAGATTTGAAAAATTAAATAATCTCTCAATCAATGTGTATAGCGAGAAAAAAGATGTGATTCTGCCAGTGCGGATGAGCAAGGAGAAGAAAGAGCGACATGTCAACTTGCTTTACGTCGAAGACGTGTCAGAATGTGGAATTGGACACTTTGCTTACATCAAGAATTTATCTCGGCTCGTCAGCTCACAACTCAATACTAATGAGCACTGGAAATACGTTTGCGATCGGTAAGTAAATTGTTATACGAGTGTACTTCTTTTCCCCTTTATAATTGTGACAAAATATTAAAAAGAATTTGAAATTTTACAGATGCCTCCATTACTTCGCAACCATCGAAAAGCTGCAGTCACATGAGGTGGATTGCGGCGTAATCAACGATTGTGCTGTTCGACTACCGGGTGAAAACGACAAATGGCTAGAATTCACGAACGCCAATCGGAAGGAGCGTTTCCCGTTCGTGGTATACGCCGATCTCGAGTGTATCTTGGAGAAGACCAGCGCTGAAGAGAGATAGAAAAACAAGATCCAACATCATCGCGTCTTCAGCGTTGGATATTACGTAAAGTGCTCTTATGATGATTCATTATCGGGATATCACGAGCGCCGAGGTGAGGACTGTGTGGAATGGTTCGTCGAAGAACTAAAACAATTAGCTTTGCGCGTTGAAAAAATTCTCCTAACGAACATTCCAATGAAACAATTGACTCCGCAAGAGTGGAAAAAAATTCGGGAAGACAAAGAGTGTCATATTTGCGAGAAACCTTTTGTCGAGGGTGATGAGCGTGTTCGCGATCATTGCCATCTAACAGGCCAATTCAGAGGTCCGGCTCATTCAAATTGTAATTTAAACTATCAAAATTCGTTTTTCATGCCAATAATTTTTCATAATTTATCCGGTTATGACGCGCATTTCATCATAAAAGAAGTTGCAACTGCGTTCGCGGGGAAAATCGATTTGCTTCCGATAACAAAAGAAAAGTACATCTCCTTCTCGAAAACGGTTCAAACAGGCAAAGACACGCGGAAAAATATAAAATTACGTTTCATCGACTCTTTCAGATTTCTCAATACGAGTCTCGATAAATTAGCATCTTTTTTAACTGCCGACAAACTCGTAACGTTAAAATCACAATTTCAAGATGTAGACCATTTTCATTTATTAACGCGGAAAGGTGTCTTCCCGTACGAGTATATTGATAGCTTTGAAAAGTTGAATGAAACGGAGCTTCCACCGCGGGAAGCATTTCACAGCTCTTTAACTGATTCAACAGTCTCCGAAAAGGAGTATGCACATGCGAAAAATGTATGGGAACGATTTTTAACGCGAACGCTCGGTGAATACAGCGATTTATACTTGAAGACTGACGTATTACTATTAGCCGATATCTTTGAGAATTTCCGCGATACTTGTCTAAAAAGTTATGGTCTTGACCCTGCGTTTTACTACACTCTCCCCGGATATACCTGGGATGCCATGATGAAATATACCAAAGTAAAGTTTGAATTGCTCATAGATATTGATATGGTATTGTTCGTGGAGAGAGGTATTCGAGGTGGTCTTAGTCAATGCTCCAAAAGACATGCCCGTGCCAATAACAAGTACATGAACTCGTATGACCCATCTATTCCATCGTCATACTTGATGTATTTCGATGTGAACAATTTGTATGGATGGGCAATGAGTCAACCACTGCCTTATGCAGATTTCGAATGGATTGAAGACATTGCAAACTTCAACATCGAGTCTCATCCACTTGACTCTGAAATTGGTTATATACTGGAGGTTGATTTGGAATATCCAAAACACTTGCACGATGCACATAGTGATTTGCCATTTTGTCCAACGCATGATAAACCTCCGGGCACGAAGCAAGAGAAGCTTCTTGCAACGGTGAATGCGAAAAAACGATATGTCATACACTATCGTGCATTGCAGCAGTGTTTCAAACATGGTTTGAAAATCACAAAAATACACAGAGTCTTGAAGTTTAAGAGTATGGATCAGTCGACTAACCTCACTTGGAATTTTCGAAATTGAAATTTTCTGACACAGTTTGAACGATTAAAAAAAGGCTCTGTCAGCCTACGCAGAACGATGGCAAAAATCGACTGACAGAGCCTTATTTTAATCGGTTAAACTGTGTCAAAGAATTTCGATTTCGAAATTTGCAGCTATCTCTCTCGCACTCACGGTTGCGATATACCGACTGATCCATCCTCTTAAGCAATCTTCCTGGCTCAAAACATACATTGATTTGAATACACAGTTTCGTACACGTGCGAAAAATGATTTTGAAAAAAATCTGTTCAAATTAATGAATAATGCTGTGTTTGGAAAAACCATGGAGGATGTTCGTAGTCACGTTCAAGTTAAACTTTTAACGAAATGGGCAGGTTGATACGGAGCAGAAGCTATGATTGCTAAACCTAACTTTCACAGTCGAAGTATTTTTGCGGAAAATTTAATCGCTGTAGAGTTGCGAAATCTCCAAGTCATGTTTAACAAACCGATATATGTTGGCATGTCCATTTTAGATATTTCAAAAACTTGTTTATATGAATTCCATCACGAGTTCATGATGCCGACGTATCAGAATAAATGTAAAGTCATGTATACAGATACTGATAGTTTAATTTACCATATTGAGTGTGAAGATGCATATGAGGACATGAAATGTAATCTCGACAAATATGATACCAGTGACTATCCCCCAGACAACGTCTATGGCATACCGCTTGTGAACAAAAAGGTCCCGGGTCTCATGAAGGATGAGAACAATGGGGCCATAATGACTGAATTCGTTGGATTGAGATCGAAAATGTATGCGACGCGAGTTGAGGGCAAGAACGATGTTAAAAAAGCTAAAGGAGTCAAGAGTAATGTTGTTGCGAGAACCATAACATTCGACGATTATATGAAATGCCTCGGTGAGCAGATTGAAATGAAGCGTTGTCAATCTTCAATTCGCTCAACATTACATAATGTCTATACGATCACGGAGACGAAAATCGCTCTAAGTCCACACGATGACAAGCGATACATTATACCTGAAACGGTAGACACGTTGCCATGGGGCCATTACAGTATTCCCGAATTTTCAGAAGCTATGGAGGCATTGTGAATGTGTGCTTACGAGTGTTGGAGATTAAGAGTATATTGAAGGCGAAAAAAAAAATTGTGAGAGTGAGGACATTTATACGAAATAAGAAAATTCTGTAAGAGAGGAATTTTCCTCAAAAACTTGTACATTTGTAATTGATGTAAAATAAAATTTTTTGTGAATCTCTGTCATTCTTTTTCCTTCGAATCTGCTGTTCGTGGGGGAAAGGTCGTTAAAATAAACCAGACTTTGAATTTTTCATCTTTATTGTTCACAAATCATCCTTACTTATCCAACTATTGTGTGTATTGTCGAAACCTAGCCATTTCACAAACAACTGACTGCCACGCTTCTTCAACACTTTTTCAATTAGATACGTGTCGGGATTTTTTGTTCGAAGCAGCTCATGCTCGTAGAAACCACCTGCGATGGGCTCCTCTTGATAATCTTTTATATTATAAGTAACTGGATTAGTTTTTCTCACTCGATATATTGTAAAAATTTCCGTTGTCCAATTTGGCGTATAACCTTTCTCAAATACATTCTTAAATTTACTTATACGTAATTTATCGCCAATTTTGAATTTTGCTGGTTTCTCCCCATCCACAGTTCTATTATATACGTTATGCAATAGTTGCGCCTCATTCGCAGCGTTCACATCTTTCGGTTTCATCTTTATCGTATGATGCTGTGTAGCATTATATTTCTCAATTAAGGTTTCGAGAATATCAATCCATTTCCAGCTTCCGCGAAAACTAAATTGAATCCACATTTTATTCTTGAGTGTACGATTGAAGCGCTCACAAATTGATACTTTCAAGTTGCTAAATGTTGAATACAAATGTATTGTAACGAAACGCTCTTGCCGACCTGGCCTGAACGCCGCCACGCGTCGGTTCGAGCAACCTAAATAATAAGGAGCAGGTATGAAGGAAAACGCGGAAACCAAGAATTCTTGTGAAAATAATAAAATAATCGATTTTATTCAATTTTGATCGATATTTAACAAAAATAAAGAAGATTTAGCACTTTGGCTCGCGGAAAATAAAATTTGTATTTTGATTTTAATATTGTCTTGCTTTGTTTAATCGGATCTGGCGAGAAAAAGACCCGAAAGACCCGAAAACGTTGCAAATTCTCTGTCTGAAATAATTTTAATTTCTCAATTTTCGAATTTTAATTGTACAAAAATGATAATTAGGAATAAAACAATTTTAAAATTAATGGTCGCGTTCGTTCTAGTCTCTCGACACGCCTCGAGCTTAAAAACCTCTCGATTCAATGCTTCGAGCTATTATTCGTTTGACGCGGTTTTTCCGATGTCCTGTTACGCTTGTTTTCTCTAAAAAAAAAATATAAATGAATCCAAGAGGATCTCTTCGCTTTTACAATTTTTCAATTTTGTTTTGACTCGATATAATTTTAACTCGATCTATCGCCTCTTGGATTTTTTTCTAAATGGGTCTAGATCTCCCTACCTGGACCACCTCGGACAATGTTTTTCAAACGTGAATTTAATTTTTGATAATAAGATGAATTTTTAATTCTCCTCAACAATACGAAAGAAATAAAACGTTAAAAGGTAGGATGCAAACCACGGGCTATGGGATAGAAACGTCACCGAATCCCTCCGAGAGTCCGTGCATTTACAGGGTAGAGGTAACCCTCCGTCCACGTGTTATGGGATCGAGACGTCACCGAGTCGATCCGAGAACTCCGTGCAACGGAAAGCCGGAAATTTTTTAGAGGTTAGGTGTGGACCCTGGATTATGGGATCGAGACGTCGCCGAGTCGCTCCGAGAATCCAGGCATCCAAGGAAATAGGCAATTCACCGTCCACGAGCTATGGGATCGAGACGTCGCCGAGTCGATCCGAGAGTCCGCGCTACGGGAACCCCAAAGATTTTGAGGATAGGTGTAGTATTGCTGAGGCTGATGTACTGAGAGAGGTCCGAGTTGATTCTTTAGCCAGGGAGAACTGTCTGCCGAATGAGTCGCGCAGCGCTTCTTATACCCGTGTCCCCACCATAAAATTCTCGAGCGCCGAGAATCTCCGTTTTCGCTTGGTTCTGCGCACCTTTCTATTACGCCTACTCTGATTGGCCCGTTGCCATGATTCACGCTAGCCCGTTGGTCGAGCGGGCTAACATACGATGCGCGGACTACCGCTTTTTATGATTTACAGCTTATTCCGATGTTAAACAATAAAAACTTCAATTTGATCAATTATTACTCAATTTCTTCTTTAATTTGGCATTGTTATTTGTTTTAATATGATTCGTAAAATTATAATCGCTAAAAGTCACGTACGCGTCCTATAGCCCATCGACGCTCTCCCCGCGCATGCGTCGTAGTCGCTTTTTACATTTTTCATTGTGATCAGTTTTTATGTTATTAATTTGACTTGTGATCATTTTTCTTCAATTCGTGTTATTTTTCTGAAAATTTTGATCATATTCACGTGCTCGGGCGACTTAAAATAAAAAAATACAAAAAGAATTAATCTCGATAAAATATAGCGCGGCGAAGTTCAGAGCGGCGCCGGTAGCCCCGCTCGGGCTCATGCCTACCGGCCTAAGATGGCCGCCACCTGTCAACAACGACGAACGTGGTCGCCGCGATGTTTTGTCCGCGATCTAAAGATCGCGGAGTTTCGTTCGTTTCGACGGGCTCGGGCCGTCGCGCGTGTGTTTCGCTACAGTATATTATACTTTTTCATCAGGGCCTTAAAGTCCGTATTGTAAAATTCTTTTCCTCGATCGACGTGAAGATTTTTGGGTATGCGTCCTTTGCTGAGAATTGATTCCATTGCAGCGGTGACATCTTTTCCACTCTTACTCTTCAATGGTGCGGCCCAGGCGAATTTGGAGAATATATCGATGACGGTGAGGGGAAATTTATACTTGGAGTTGTGTTGTGCATATGCAGACATATCGACAAGATCAGCTTGCCAAGTCTCATCCAGACCGCGTATATCCACTCGTCGACGTGGGTAATTTCGTCGAGCTGGCTTGTGTAGCTCCTCTACCACCGCGGCACGCTCATTCTCTCGCAACTTTTCACTTTTTAAGCTCCGCGATCGCATTTTCCAAATCTTTCATCTCCTTCAACAGGATGGTAAGATCATCTTTTATTTGCTCCGCGATTGTACTTTCCAAATTTTTCATCTCCTTGCGTAGAGTGGCGAGATCATTTTTTACACGCTTCTCTAGAGCAGCCACATTCGATTCGCACCTTTGATTCGTTATATGAGTCACACTATGAGTTATAGAATGAATGTGTTTACTTAATGCACCGAGTGTTACAACATCTCTGGCATTTATTGGGTCGCCAACGTTTTCCAATCGTTTTCGTTCCAAATCGTAATGACCGTCTGATGTAATTTTGAATCCAGCACCTGGTTTACCCGGAGGACCTGTACCACCACGTCTACTCAACTTTCGTCCAAACACATCGACGCTCATGTTGGGAATGTGGATGAAAGCAAGCCCTCACATGTTAATAAATGATTTCAGCTTCACGCAATTCCTCGATAATCGATATGATTTCATTCGAATGTGATGAGTTTCCAGCAGCTTGCGATCCGAGCAATAAACGAAGACGATCCACTAGCTCATTCGGATCATCCCAATAAACATAGTCGATAGAAGTATGCTTTTGTGCTACCTTGTACTGGGGCAGAGCACCACCCTTCTTATCGTTGCTACGCAGCATGTGGGATATATAATTTTTGAATTTACTATTTTTATCCTGACGTACTGCACCCGTGCGTTTATAAAATTTTTTATGAGCATTCGTTGTAATGACAATTTTCTGATATTTCTCCAAGTCATTTGGAGTTATATATTTGAGTTCAGGCTCTTTTTTAAACAACAGTTCCACCAAGCCAATACTTTTGGGATACTTTTCATCTCCAACCACTATATGATCGAGTTCGAAATGAATCGGTGAATCACCAATCATTAATCTGTTTTGAGCGAGATTTCGTACTCCATACAAGCCATCTAATCTTGTTTTGTTATTACTACGCAGTAGACCCAAATATTCACGTATCAAATTATCAACATCTTCAGATGATTCCAAATTATCGTCATCATCATCATGATTATCATTATTTTTAGTTACGGGTACATCGACATTCTCATCAGTAATTGCATCATGCCAAATATCGTCTTTGAAAGAAATATCTTGCTGCATGCTATTTTCTCCGAAATTTGGAGACTCCTCCTTCTCCTCCTCCTCCTCCTCCTTCTTAACATTCATACGTTCACTCTTAATTTTCGGTTTTTTCGTATACGAAACTAGCTCCTCTAATGGTTCGACAATCGGTTTAAACACATCTTGCATTCTCTGCTGAGCACTATCACGTCCACTTTTCAACATTCGATGTTTCCGTCTGATTGCATCACTTGCCTTGGCAAGTTCACTCAATACAGCCTTCTCCCTTAAAAGTTCTTTGCTCTTCATGTTGACGTATGCAAGTCAGACTCTAGACTGTCTTTAAAACTGAAAGAACAATCATTTATCATCGACGGTGAGGAAGGAATCAAATCCTCTTCTATATCTTCCAGCATTCAATTCACTCTCCTTGTCAATCGTGATGAATCCATACTTGTCCGACTTCCAACACTTTATACACATGTTTTTGAAGCACGCATAAGTCATATCAGTATTCACATGGTCATTATACACATGTTTTAGATTCATATCGTCTTGCTTGAATAGTACAACAAAATTTGCATTATCTCTCATAAGATGTTTCGGGATACGGGTATACGTTTGACATAGATAAAAACTGTCCACAATCTCATGTCTCCCCATGGAAAAAAATGCTCTCACATTATCCTGCTTTTCGCATGCTATATCATCAAAGATAAATATTGAGTTTGGTCGAGCTTCACTGGGGGCCACAACTTGTTCATGCTCGTTAAATGGGAAGAATTCCACTCCTTTCACGGGTTTGAGCATTTGCTCGAGAAGTCGATATTTCGGCTGTTTCAACGATTTCGAGTAGAGATAAATGTTCTCAAATCTCAAACCGTTTGGATGTATCAGGAGCGTAAGTAGAGCATTCGTTTTTCCACAATTCGATGGTCCACAAAACACGGCACGAATGCTACTAGGTAGTATGTTCCCATGACGCTTCACTTTCTTTGCATCACCTACGAGTTCATCGAAATTTATTACGGGAAGTTGACCACCTTGTTTCTTCATCTTCATCGCGCATGCTACTGATTGAAAAAATCATATAAATGCGACTTTATAATATAATATTGATCAGTCGTGTTGCGACCACCGCGTGGTAATGATTGTGCATGGCAAAGGTCTTGTCAACAGTCTAATTAACAATCTCCCGGTGGAATTGCATCTACCAGGCTATCAATATTGTGGACCTGGCACAAAATTGGCCAAACGTCTTGCTCGTGGTGATCCAGGTATAAATCCGCTGGACGCAGCTTGCAAACAGCACGATATCGCATATTCGAAAAATCGCGACAATTTGGAAGCAAGACATTTGGCGGATAAAGTTTTGGCTGAACAAGCTTGGAAGCGTGTAACCTCGAAAGACGCGAGTCTCGGTGAAAGAGCAAGTGCTTGGGCTGTGACGAACATTATGAAGACTAAGAGGAAATTTGGATTGGGTATGAAACGCTCGAAAAGTGTTTGCCTGAAAAAGATTATCGGTGCTGCGAAGAAAGCAATGATACGTAGTGATGATTCTCGTAAAGTCGTAATGTCTGCACTGAAAGGTGCGCGAGCTGGTGTAAAGGGCGTTAAAGTACGCACGCCTAGGATTCTACCTGTTCCTCAAAAAACCGGCGGTTTATTACCCTTCCTCGTACCCATCTTTGCCGGTCTTAGCGCTGTTGGAGCATTGTCGGGTGGCAGTGCTGCAATAGTCAAAGCTGTAAATGCTGCTCAAGCGGCTAAAAAGGAATTGGACGAACGTAAGCGTCATAATCGAACACTCGAGGCCATCGCTTTGGGTAAAGGTTTACACTTGAAACCATACAAACAGGGTTTGGGTCTTTACCTCGGGTCAAAAAACGTATAATCACGCTACCACATCAACCACTCACCGACATCGATCTGCTAAAATATGCGGGAGCCATGAAAATTCGTAACTTTCGCGGTGTTTTCATGCGTGACACTTAACCTGCGGACGGACCACTCGAGCAAGAATCAGCAATCGTTAATTTGGATGATAATGTGGGACCTGGTACACACTGGGTTGCTTATAAAAAATCTGGCCAAGGAATCACATACTTTGACAGCTTTGGCAATCTTCCACCTCCACCCGAACTCATGAAATACTTTAATGTTGGTAGCGTGAAATATAATTATAAAAAATATCAAGAATATGACACAATAATATGTGGACATTTATGTTTAAAATTTTTGTGTAATCAACTGAATCGGCGAGACAATTATAAACTATATAAATAAAGATTATGGAGCTATGTGTTTAGTTCTAAAGTTGCGAGCATCATGGATGACAGTTTAACTATTACCATCACTGGCACATCCTCCATACTCGAAGCACAATTTTTTCCACCCATCAAACTATCGCCCGACAAAAATTATACTCTTGGACTCGTCGAGCTGCTCACGTTCAATTCAATTCCAAATATTGACATTGGTTGCAATGAATTTCATGTTGGAACGCAAGTGTTGACCATTCCAACGGGCAGCTATGAAATTGAAGATATTGAAAAATATTTGAAAGCTCAGTTGACAAACATACAAATTCAGCTTAAGCCGAATAATTATACGCTACGTAGTGAAATTGAGTGTAATCAATCGATTGATTTTACATCGAACAATTCTATTGGACCTCTTTTGGGTTTTACGTCGCGTCGATTGGAACCCAATAAAAGACACGTGTCTGATTTGCCGGTATCCATTATCAAAGTGAACGCCATCCGAGTCGAGTGTAACATAACAACTGGTGCATACATCAACGGACGAAAAGTTCACACAATTCATGAATTTTTTCCATCTGTACCGGCTGGCTATAAAATCATCGAAGTACCATCGAGTGTCATTTATCTACCAATCACAAATCGGCGAATTGACAATATACAACTTCGTATTGTTGATCAGGACGGAGATTTAATAAATTTTCGCGGCGAAGTAATTACCATACGACTTCATATAAAATCTCGATGGGGATAATTTACAATCACCGTATTGGCAATATTAATAAGCCAACATGGGATTACGAAACCACCAGTCGTCGAACGACGCTGAAAGCGTTAACACCTCAAAACCTTCTACTATTAAAGAGTTTGGGTCTCAAAATTCGTGGAGTTGCCGTGTGAGAAATTATATGTTGTGCATTTGCTGCTTGCGATGGAGGAAGAAATCATAAACATCCAAACACCCGTCATGTTTGACGAATCCATCATACATTATGAGGTTCATGCTCATCAACCATACGCATCGTCAACATACAACAATAGTGATGAAATAAGTATTTCAATCCAATATCAAGATTTATCAATTTTACCGAGCAAAAGTTCAATTCACATTTGCGGTAAACTGACAAAGGCGGATGGTACAGCGTTAGCTGCAACGAGCTTCGTCAACAATGCCATTTGTCATTTATTCGAGGAGGTGCGTTATGAACTTAACGCAGTTGAAATCGATCGTAATAAAAATGTGGGAATCACATCTCTCATCAAAGGATATACATCTCATTCGTCGGCGAGAAGTGCAATGCTTGAGAACACCGGTTGGCTCGATGTTGAGGAGACTCAACAAATTGTAGACGTAGCAGGCAACTTTGACGTATGCATACCACTGAGCATGCTGCTGGGATTTGCTGAAGATTATCGAAAAGTGGTGGTGAATGCAAAACACGAATTGATCTTGACTAGATCACGTTCCGATGATAATGCAATAGTTCAAGCAGCCGCTGAAGATTATAAAATTACACTACGAAAAATTGAATGGCTCGTTCCATACGTCACCGTGGCAGATAAACGGAAAATTCAACTGTTGAAATTCATCGCCAAAGATACTCCAATTCCAATGAGTTTTCGTACGTGGGAATTGTATGAATATCCAATGTTACCAGCGACATCGAAACACGTGTGGTCTGTCAAGACATCCACACAGCTGGAAAAACCTCGATATGTGATCCTGGCGTTCCAAACAGGACGAAAGAGCGTTAAAAGGCAAAATGCGAGCAATTTTGATCATTGCAATGTTACCGATGTAAAATTATACTTAAATTCACAATGTTATCCCTATGGTAACATGAATTTGAATATACCGCAAAATCAGTATGCAGTACTATATGATATGTATACAAACTTTCAACCAATGTACTACAATAAGGAGGCCGAACCGTGGCTTACAAAAACGGATTTTCTCAAATATGCTCCTCTCATTGTGGTTGACTGCTCGAAGCAGAACGATTCTCTCAAGTCTGGGCCTGTTGATGTACGCCTTGAATTTGAAACAAGCACAAATATTCCTGCTCAAACATGCGCATACTGTCTCATTCAACACGATCGCATCGTTGAATACAATCCTGTGAGTGGTGGGGTGAAAAAATTGGTATAAAGTCATGGTGATGATTTTACTAATCGTCAGTCGAGATGGACTTTATCGTTGATCTCCAAGGTTTTAAGGGCTCACGCAATGAATTTATCCCGAAAGAAATATCAATTATTCGAGCCAACGACAAAATTTATAAACCTCTAACGCTGTTCTTCAAATCACCATGTACTTGGGACGCGCTACCCGGTCGATATAAAATAACAAACAAATGGTTGAAACGAAATGTTCACGGGATTTCATGGGACTATGAGGGTCTACCATACAAAACAGCGAAAATAATCATTCAAACAATCTTACAACGAGCTCGTGCTATATACGTGAAAGGGAGCGAAAAGTCTTTGTGGCTGAAGAATTTCTTGGATCTGTCATCGGAAATTATCGATATGGAGACTCTGGACTGCCCATCGTTGCAGAAGTTGCCGAAAAGTCGCCTTGATTGTCCTCACCATCACCATAACAATCCGAAATACAATTGTGCGAATGCGAATGTGAAATCGCTCAGAAGTTGGTTATATGTATATCTAGCATTGTGTGAACGAGGGATTTTCAAATAAACAAAACATTTCTACGATGAGACTTTTTCCATATTTTTATTGCAAGCCCTCCTCCTCCTCCTCCTCCAATTAGTCTACAATATTTCATATCAAGAGACTCGGCAGAGTCTCGGGACAAGTACATTGACAGCCCTGTCGTCTGCTGGCCCGAGGCTCTCGCCGAGACTATATTATCTCTGAATAAAACGATTCGCGGTGGTGGGGGTAAAATCGACATGTCATATTCTTGAATTGCGAAGCTCAGGAGTTATGTCGCAATTTGAAAATTGAACTTTCAGCTAATTAAGAAATTCTCTTTCGATTGCGCCCAAAATCAGCATGATCGGTGGCGTAATTGCTGAGAAAAAACTTTGCACGGGCTCAAGATTATGCAAAAAGTACCAACACATTTACGCAGCTGACGTATCCGTATATGGGTTCAGACCGATACATACAAGGGCTTCTTGATGCCCATCATAACCAATCACCGGTGAGAATCTATTCGTCTCGACCAATCGCCGATGAGAAAGTTTCTGATAGTCCTCAATGTTTTCTTGTATACCGTCTGTTATCGTCTGTTATGTTATTATAAAGTGATTGCGATCGTAGCCCCGTGGATCAACGGTGCAAGATTTGCAAATTTCGTGTAAATAAATAAAACATTATTGGAAATAGCAGTGGATATAATCAATTTTATTTTTTTCATAAAAGAAGTTTCAATAGGTTTAGAGCCCAATTCACGACAATAATATCTTTAATAAATAAATCCTCAAAAGTGGATTAATTGATCTCATACAGTGTACTGAGAGTGAGTAAAATGTTGAGAAGTGAAAACGTGAATAATGTGTGTCGTGAAAATTAAGAATTATCTGTTCTACTTCGATATCGTAATATATACATAGATAGCAAATTTGCGAGATTTCGCGTCATGTTGACGTTTGAGGTTATGACCGCCGGAGTGCTGTTGCGTGCAGAGTGTAGAAAAATAAAAGTGGTTATTGAAAAGTGGAAGGATGAATCGATATTATTAATGACGTGACTAATTAGTGTTGGATAATAATAATAACAATGAGAAAAAAAACGTTCGTTCATTATAACCTCTAAAACGTTCTTTCCAAACAGAAATTCTATGTTGTATAATTACATTAAAGAAAGAGGTGGATTATTGTGTGTAAACGAATTCAAATAAATTTTAAAAAACTTTGGTCAAGTAATTCAATGTATTGTTGTCATAATTTCTTTCATTTAGTTTGGCTGTGTTCACCGGTCCCTTTTTTCACCTCCTTAGCTTACAGTGTATTGTCATACCAATTTCTATTTGTTCTCCAGACAATACGAGAGATATTCATATTTCTATTTTTTTATATTAATTTCAACAAGATAATTTGAAATATTTATAACAAAAAGCCTTCATGATTGCTTGTTCATACACCCAAGTTTTGAAAAATCTTTGGGCCATGTAAATGCATAGATATATTCACTTGAGTTGGTTACATGATAAATTTGGAAATTTATTTCAATAAGTCATTGGGTGCTTAATTTTCATGATATCAAAATTTGTATCTTCGAAATGCAATGAACACCTCTAAAGTTCGACAAAGTGATGAAGCGACATGTATATTAAGTATTTCCACACCATGTTTGCGATTGGCATTGTGGGTTGAAAAATTCATGTCTGTAAGTCTACACCTGATCATTTTTGGATGTGATCAAATATTTTGTCTGCGGATAACCATGGAGACATACAAAATTACAGCATTTTGCTTGCTTCAACATGCATCGTATCTGTCACTTTTTTTTTGAATGTGTCATAATAAGTTTCAAAAATGTGGTTCATGTAATTTTAAAGTGTTTTTCCCTATAGCACCAAAGTCTGTATAACTGGTACGTAGCAAGTACCTATGAACTTTGATATTTCTGTGAAATAGCAGGTATGCCAATCTTTTAACTTTTTGGTTCCGACTGGAATATATTAACGAAGATATTCATTACTAAAGTCTTCACCTACTTATTTCTGAATAGATCTGAAATTACTGTCTTCAGAAACTAATGCACAGATACATGAAACAATTTTGATTTCTGTTCTCTTTCAATTGCGCTGTCTTTTTTCTTTTTAACTATGGCTCTGCTCTTTCCGATCCTTGTTTTGACTCCATCGGTTTGCATCGGATCGATGCATATTATTAATTGGTTGCCTAATATGTGTCCTATGATTTTCTACTATTTCTTCATGCTGATTGTGGTAACGTGATTCAAGAGGTTTCCAATTATGATCATCAATCGCACATTTTGTACAACAGATTCTCAAAACAGTTTCTGGTCTTGATATAAGTGTAGTTATTCTTTTTCCACCTGGTCTGTCGAGTAATAAATTTTGAAACTTGTTCCAAAAAGTCTTTGGATGCTTTTTTTGCTGATAATATGAAAAGTTGAATCTTCGGAATGTGGTAGGCAAACACAAATATTGACAACAATACGTATGAAATGACGTGTATGTTGAGTATTCCTATTCTGCAAACTGCAAATGTGGAATTATTGGTGAAAACATTCATTACGATAAGTGTACAGTTGCTCAGTTTTCGATGCGATTAAGTATAATACCTGCCAACATCATGGAAACCTACAGAATTTCTGAATGTTATGTGCGCTATGTCATTTTAATGTAACATCATGACTTCTAACAACTTTCCACTCTAATACTGTAGATTTGGATCATTGAAATACAGCAAAAATCTGCAAACTATAAAATTTATATACTGTGCCATTCATTTTATTTTTTGACTCGCACCGTAACATAAATATGAAGTGAAAAATTCATTACAAAAGTCTTCAGTTGCTCATTTATGGATGGATTTGAAATTGCTGTCTTCCAAACTCATTGCGCAGATACATTGAATTGCAGCAGATACCTGCGAATTTGGAAATTTCTGTGGATAAGTATATGTGCTAAGTATCACCCCCTATCTTTATGGTAATATGTAATGGAACTTTGTTCAGCAAGTTTTAAAGTATTTCTTTTCAAACAGTATTAAAGTTTGAATTACTGCGGTATGGAGCGAATACCTTCAAACATTGATATTTTTGTGTCGCAGCATGTGTGCCAATTATTTAAATTTCTTACTCCAACCGTAACATGTAATTTCAAAAATTCATCACAAAAGTTTTCAGCTTTAATAATTATCTTAATTTTCCTTTTTCTAAATTCTATGCTAAATTTCTGAATTTCCTAATTTATTTCTAAATTATCCTGAAATGAAATTGTTTTCCTCCACAACCAATGCAGGTACCTTAAACGTCTTTGAATTCCGTTGCTCTGTTGAATCAAGTACGCTCAGTTTTTTTTACTTCTTTGAATTCTGACATAATAAATGTTTCCGGGTGCCTTTTTTCTGCAACTATCAAACTGTAGATAATTGGATCTCCGCGGAAACTTGCAAACTTTGGAAATATATTTCATCGGAAGCATGTTTTGGATGACACGAAAATGTCTAGATTCAGAATGCAAAAACGACATTTAAAAATGGCCAATTCTGTTGTATTCGTTGTGTCTTGAATTTGATCTATCTTTTCTCTTTTCCTTTCTTTTCACTAACGTTATAAGCCGGAAATCATATCTCAGCCCGCAACACGCATTGCTACATGCTCAGCCCGCAACACGCATTGAGTTTCCAATGGACAAAACATATTAGAAGACAAGGAGAAAAATCACCAAAGTCCAAGATCAAACCTCTATCGAAATATTTCCTGTACAATTTTGACGAAATTTCGGTCTTTTTTCGTGGAAACCAACGTTATAAGCCGAAAATCATATCACGACCTACAACCTGCTTTTCACCGTGCTCTTTGGTTCCTAATTGACAAAACATATTAAGGTACAAGGAAAAAATCGCCAAAGTCCAAGAACAAACCTGTGACGAAATATTTCCAGTTCAATTTTTACGAAAAATAAGTCTTTTTTAGTGGAACCCAACGTTATAAGCCGAAAATCATATCCCGGCCTCCAACCCGCTTTCGACCGTGCTCTTGTGTTCCTGATTGACAAAACATATTAGAGTACAAGGGAAAAAATCGCCCAAGTCCAAGAACAGACCTGTGATGAAATATTTCCAGTTCAATTTTTACGAAAAATAGGTCTTTTTTCGTGGAAACCTACGCTATAAGCCGAAAATCATATCCCGGCCTCCAACCCGCTTGCGGCCGTGCTCTTGGGTTCCTAATTGACAAAACATATTAGAGTACAAGGGAAAAAATCGCCGAAGTCCGAGTACAGACCTGTGACGAAATATGTCCAGTACAATTTTGACGAAAAATAGGTCTTTTTTCGTGAAAACCAACGTTATAAGACGAAAATCATAAATAATTCATAGAAATTTAAACTAAAATCCTATAGTCAACTGAACATAAATAAGGAACTTTTAAGAAAAAAGACGTGATATCAAACCATAAACTTCCCCTAGGAAAAAAAAGGTTGGGACAAGTACATTGATGGTCCCTCGTTTGCTGATAATTCCATCCATGAAAAAAACTTTAAAACAAAATTTTTATAAAAAATGGGCAAAAAAATTATTTTATAAAAAAAATACAGAACAATTCGAAAAAAATTTCACAAATCTTGAAAATGCATTATCTTTAAAAAAAACTAAACTGTATCTATCTTTTAAAGTGTTAAAAGAATCAAATAACAAGTAAAAAATAAAAACCGAAAAATCGCGCTTGAAATCATTTTGGAAACCGATGCCTCATTCTTCTTATTTGATTCGAAGGGCTAAATCAATTTAAAAAAATTCCATCTAATTTACGTGCAGCATTAAAATTTATTATATCAATTCGAGGCCAAGTATTTTCTAATAAATTGAAAAAAGTTACCATTTGAGTTACGTGCAGCACTAAAATTTATGATATCAATCGAAGGACAAGTAATTTATGAGTAACTCCAAATTTCAACATTATGGAACTGTTTTAAGAAGCTTTTAAATCCAAAAAAATCACATGCAAGCTAGTCATTTCTTACTCTATGGTGGCAGAGACAATCGATTTTTTTCAGACTTTCAGGAGCTACTGATATTATTCACAATATTCGACGTCGATTGGATCGATAGAAATTATGTTTAAATATGAGTTAAAAGTACTTGTCCGGCCCATCACTTTTCATTTAAATCAAATAAAAATCAATCATAAAAAAACGAAACTGTACGGGAGAATCCGGTTAAGAATTTATTGAAATGCGATTTAGGTTAGTTATGCCGAATGAAATTCGTTCGCTGGAAGAAGTGAGAAGTAAAAACTGCCGTCATAGCAATACAAACTGGGGAGTTATTTTGAAAGCTTCAACATATTTAATGTGCAAAATGTTTTTTATTTATCGATGCACAATAACATCTTTTGTATATTACAGGACAATTTGTTTCCATTCTTATTAAATTAGTGCAATTAAGAGAAAATTACTTGAAGATAACTCTCTAAATTCTCTCTGCATGAATATTTGTGCTCCAACAGTTCTAAAAAAGCCCTGATTTTTATTTAAATATAATAAGTTTGATGGAAAGTGATGGGCCGATTGGATTGATACAAATTATGTTTAAATATGAGTTAAATAGACTTAAAATAGAAGAACATTAAACTAATAATAAATCACATTTCAATAAATTTTCAACCGGATTCTGCCGTACAATTTCGTTTTTTTATGATTGATTTTTATTTCAATAAATATTGTTGGGCCGGACAAGTACTTTTAACTCATATTTAAACATAATTTCTATCGATCCAATCGACGTCGAATATTGTGAATAATATCAGTAGCTCCTGAAAGTCTGAAAAAAATCGATTGTCTCTGCCACCATAGAGTAAGAAATGACTAGCTTGCATGTGATTTTTTTGGATTTAAAAGCTTCTTAAAACAGTTCCATAATGTTGAAATTTGGAGTTACTCATAAATTACTTGTCCTTCGATTGATATCATAAATTTTAGTGCTGCACGTAACTCAAATGGTAACTTTTTTCAATTTATTAGAAAATACTTGGCCTCGAATTGATATAATAAATTTTAATGCTGCACGTAAATTAGATGGAATTTTTTTAAATTGATTTAGCCCTTCGAATCAAATAAGAAGAATGAGGCATCGGTTTCCAAAATGATTTCAAGCGCGATTTTTCGGTTTTTATTTTTTACTTGTTATTTGATTCTTTTAACACTTTAAAAGATAGATACAGTTTAGTTTTTTTTAAAGATAATGCATTTTCAAGATTTGTGAAATTTTTTTCGAATTGTTCTGTATTTTTTTTATAAAATAATTTTTTTGCCCATTTTTTATAAAAATTTTGTTTTAAAGTTTTTTTCATGGATGGAATTATCAGCAAACGAGGGACCATCAATGTACTTGTCCCAACCTTTTTTTTCCTAGGGGTTATTATTACTATTATTAGTATGATTTTTCAATAATGATCACAATTATACATTTTTTTCTCTTCACGAAGATTTTGGAATATGTTTGAACAAAATTTTACTCCACTTGTCGGCAAACGTTTCCATGTAGAGTTCTCTCGCTTGAGCCGCCTCCAACAGCTTTTTGAATTCATCCTCGTCTTGGTCGAAAGCCTCGGAAAGTCTTCCCGGTAAAAAAACCATGAATTGACCTCCGATGTTGGCGATGTATCGTTTTCCAAATTTCGTTTTCACCGATCAAATATGATGAATTGGATGATCAGTCCCGACCTCAAGTTCAATCAGCTTCTTCGTTGGTATGTTGTTTTCCAGCGTGGCAACTTTGTTCAAAGATGTAAACTCCATTTTTGAAGAGTGATTTTTTTTCTCGTCTGCTCTCGAACTAATGCAGCAGCTGACTGACGACGACGTTGCTCTCGATTTCTCTTGAATTTTTAGGGTTATTCCCCCTCTACCTCATGCATGTCCTCCCTCTCCCGATATTTTCTACAATTTTTCCGTAGAGGGGCCGGAGCATCAATGTGATCTTCCATCGAAGACGTATTCCAATGATCATGGCATCGACGCAACGATTGAATTTCAACGTCGGATTTGTAGTAATATGGAAAACGCTCCCACAAAACATCCGTAAAGTCACTGAAATATTTCTTGAACGTTGATGGTGATATAATGAGGAGTTCTTCCGCCGTCATTTCACGAGGGCTCCGTATACAATAAATTGCATAAATATTCACTAGTTGTTCCATGATCCAACATTTTTCACACTCTCGACGTATTGGTCCTAGAGCATCAATATGAGTCGACATCCACGGTGGATTAAAATGATCGTGACAATATTGATAAGACTGAACTTCACTATCACTCTTCAAATGTTCAGGTAATCGATCCCATAGCGATGGAATGAATTTACCATAATATTTTATGAGCAGAATCTTAGGAATTGATTCGAGTTCATTTTTAGTCAGCATCCAATGTTCTTTCAACGGATGGATCGCATACATACTCGCACATCTATCCATCCTGAGAATACTTTTCATACTGAAGTCTTGAAAAAAAAAAAACAACAAAATGTCGAAAAAATCTTGAGATCTCTCATAGAATTATTGTAGAATAATTTTGCTGCAGACCCTTCCCTATCCGGCCCGCACATGAGCGATGACGAATCAATGGCATTTCAAACTGAATGTTTACATCTCGACATACACCCAGAGTTCAAAACTCTTAGAGAATATTTTTTCTCGTTCACTCCGTCTCTCTCATGCTTTTGCTCTCTAGGGTCATTCTATCTCTCTCACACCTCTCTCTCCAACTGCAGACCCTTCGTTATGCCCCCCCCCCCTCTCCCCACCCTTATCTGCATCCGAGGCGAAGACAAATCCGTAACGCACTGGTCATAAATTAACACGATTTTTCTCATTCCATCTCTCTCACACTCACCATCGGCTCTATTTTCAAGGGCCGCGAGAATGTGTGCGACACACACACACGGCCCTACGGCGCGCGGCTGCCCCCTTCGCTGCCCCCCTCTGACCCTGGCGCTTCCCCGCACACCGCTCCCCCCTCGCCCCCATTTGAGCCAGAACCGGCGTAGCCTTACTACTGACGAGTTTTTCTGCGATTCCGGTTCAAGTCTAAATTTTATTAAACTTCAGGCGCTTCACACCAACGTCCCGTTCGACGCGTCGAAATCATGCGAATTTACCGGCTCGTCGGGTGAAAAAGCCAAATTTAGTAAACTTCCGAACCTGTTCGTCCCCTCTGGACGTAACAAATTGGTGGCAGCGATGGGATGTCGTTGCCTATACCACGCTCTCCGTGGTGGTTGGGTCGCTCAAATTTCTAAAAATATTCAAAATTTTTCAAATTACCATAAATTCAATAAAACTCAGGCGCTTCACGCCGACGTAATATTTGACACGTCACTGTCTCGCGAATTCAGTGGTCCTTCCGATTAAACGGTGAGGACATTGAGAACAGTGATTCTGACAATTTCTGACGCATAGCAACTGTCTAATATTCTGGATATATCGGACCAGTTTAGAAAAGCGCTGCATTTCTCGATTTTTTTAATAAGAATTACTATTTCTAATTGTGATTTTTTTGTTTTGATTTTCGGAAAAATCGAGAAAATGAAAAATTGCTAAAAATTATATTTGAGTATGAGTGTTGTATGAATGAGATCGTTCATGGCGTCATTAATCTCCAAAACAAAAGGGACATGACACTTTTGTCCATCGACATCGTGACGAGAAATTTTATCATCGGAATTCAGGATCTTGGCCCTCGACGAGCCGGGTATCACGCTGAATGTATCATCCGTCGCTCATGCACGCGTTGCTGCTGGATTCGTTTCGAGTTCGCGTTGCCGTTCATTCAAAGCGATGAGGAGCTCCAAGTCGTAATCTGAGTCCGAGCATAAGTCGACGACCTGAGCAGTACATCACTCCTAAACAGCTGGTCTTGGATTGCAGCAGAGCACGTTTGTCGAAAGGTAACCTCGACTCATTAGTGTATGATACTTCTTTCAAAAGCCATCATTTTCAACGGCTTGTTCAGTCTTCGATTCGACGTCTTCGCTGCATGAACATACAAGTTGTGAATTTCATGTGTTACACTGACGGTTTCTCGAGTCATCGGGAATCCCGGGGTAGGGCCACGCAGTCGGCGCCCCGAGATTCAGATCTCAATACTATCAAAACAACGATGCGTCGTCGCATGAGATTCGGAAAACCTGCTCAAATCTGCAGTTGATTCGGCCTGTACGTCGAGCCTTCTTCTACGCGTGCCCTGGCCGGGTGTTCGCGAGAGGTTCATACCAGCGGATCCGGAAGAAGCCTCATCCGAAAGAGCTTTTGGAATTCGCCATAAATGATTTTGAACGAGTGCTAAAGTGTGGGTTATGTTTTTCTTCTCTTCCCTATTTATATATTTCAGTTTTTTCCCATTGGGTTTTTTTCCCCGAGATTTAAAATATTTCTTTTCTCCTCTATTTTCCAATTCGACGAGGACGTCGAAAATCTCAGAGGGGGGATGAGTGTCACGTCCCGCGTTTAGTTATCATTAAACGCGAGACTTGACGACGATTCCTCTCGATTTTAAAATATTTATTTTATTAAGACTACTAGGATGTTCTTGATTCGGTCAGTACCTCATGCTCAGCAATCGGCCTCATGCCTCAGCAAATCGAACAAGCCGCTTGGAATCTGCCGGTTCGGCATCACCTGATCGCGACCTCCAAGGTGGCTCGTGGATACCCTTAGTAACGACTAAAGTCATAACTTAGAGACTAAAGTGCTGAGATGCACTGAAAACCCCGTCACGACGATCGCTTTCTAGCTCTCGTCGCCGTGGCGAGGATTTTTGTACATTATTTCCGTTTGCTCGCTCTAGACTCTCGGTCGTCCCTCGGGATAACTTCGTAATCCAGCTAACTCGCGGCGGGGTAGTAAATCCTGGTACAATGACACAGGTGAACCGCATAGAGGTTATAAATCTGGATTTCGTCAACAAACGCGTAGTGAGCAATACATTGCCCCTTGCGTCACGGACGTTCTGTTATCGAGTTTCGCTACTCACTTTTTGTTATTCTTTCTAAAACTAAGTTAATTCTGTGCGTCTGTGTGAACCGCGCATCGATTGAAGGCGCGATTATGATGTGCGGAGCGGACCGGGAGAATTATTCCCATTCGTGTGAGAGAGTAAGTTGGCGTAAACGCTAATTCACTGTTGGTTTCATCTTCAAAATTGTACCTTGACTCATTCGAATTGTAAACTTTTTTGTATCTTTTCTTTTTGCATTCTTTTCGCATATATTTTTGTTCTCGTCGAACTCCTCTATTTTTCATATCTTATCAATAAATCTGATATCCCGGTTAATAATTTTATTTGAACGACCCAATCTCCTGCTTTGGGTCCCGTACGGGACCATATAGGCACTCCTTCATTATTTATTAAATTATTTTGATTGCTTAATCATTTCAATATTGCAATATTTTGGTTATTTCCTTAATTATCCAATTATTTCAATTTCATTTAGACCAAACAAAATATCTACTAAATATTTTACATTTCATTTACTTTATATAGGTTCGTGGCAGCGAAAACTACATGAATTCCCGAATACATTCGTCCCTTCTGAACGTAACACAATTCTCCACATTCCCATCCTCACAAACCAGGAAATATTCCTTCAAAAAATTACACGGTGAAAAAAAAACGGTGAAAAATCCTGTTTTTTTTCACGTTTCCTAAATAGAGTACGATTAGATGTATTTTTTCAAAATTTTCTCAGCAGAATTCGAAAGAGCGACTCTGAAAACATAGGAAATGATTATTTGCCCACAAAAATGTTCATTTTTGGGAGTATGTTGAAGAATCAAAGTTAATGTTTGAATTTAGTTCATTTTGGCCTTAACGGATAAAAAAAAACGGACTTCAAAAATTGCGACATTTGTGCTTTATTTTGGAAAAACCTAATATGAAAGAAGGTTTCAGCCAAATTTCAATGGCACGATTGAAAAGAGCGCCCTTAAAAATAGTCGACAAGGTAGTTTATGATTTTTTTCAATAACGTTATCATAGTGAATAATCCTGTAGAAAAGGATACATGAGAAAGGTATCTTTCAGGCGTTAAAGGGTTAGTGCGAATGAGCTGCGAAAAAACATCAATGTATAATTAACGAGGTAGGAGAACTTACTTTGATGAAAACAGTGTGGCTTCTTGAACGAGGTAAATGAGACAAAAAAAGTGTACAGCAAATTGAAGCATAACCGTCATTACAGTATAAACGTTGAAAATATTTGGCAGTGGTCTTTGTTTAGACAAAGTTTTTAACGGTTTCGAACGTGATATGAACAAGAAGCAAGCTGCCAATAGAAGTCCTTGAACGCTGGCTTGAGCATCGCTGAATTTAATCCCGTTGGTGTACAGCACCGATTGACTGTAGGCAAGAACCAATGCATTGAGTGCAAGAATCTTGAACATTTGCAGTGTTGTTACCAAAGTGCATCGGCCTTGTTTAATCACATGACAAACTGCAACAAACAAATTTAATTATACGTTGAGTATAACGATTTTTAGAAGACTTGATTTATTTACTCAACTAATTGATACGTTATTTGAACCCGTAGCTGCTTTTTTCTTTCCAAAACAATGGAAAAGTAAATAACTTAATGTTTGAGGGCCTCCCAACTTGAATAAATCCTAATCGACGTGTATTACTGGATCAAGAGATGCGATAGCGTCTCGACGCTCACAATCAGTATTGAAAGAAAAGAAACAACCAACATGAGGCCTGCCGCACTCTACTATATGTGAATAAGGTTATACGACGTAATAACAATTTCAAACTGTTTCGACGAAATAATTGCTGGACCGAAAATCTTTATTTTTAGTATTGATTTTTTTCAATTATTATTTTGCGATCGCTTTTTGTTGCAATTGAATCGGTTCACCTAATCGTGAGTACGATGATATTCAAAAAATATTTTCCGTGTTCAATTACCAAAGTATAAAATTTGTCCCATTATGACAGCACCGTACTATCCCCCAAAGAAATTCTTTTTTTCATTTGTGATCTAGCGAGGATTCGAACCCGGGACGAGCAATATATGAATTCCAACCCCAATCCATCGAACCAACCTCTCTCCCTGAAAACGATCGATATGAGGATTGAATCAACGGCAGACTTTCATCCCTACCAGAAATATCTCTACCAAAATTCAATACTACGAATTACATCTCTACCAAAATGTATTTTTATCCAAAAAAAACAAGTCCCGTAACATTTCTACCACGATCAAGAGACTCGATAGAGTCTCGGGACAAGTACATTGACAGCCCTGTCGTCTGCTGGCCCGAGGCTCTCGCCGAGGATCTCTGAATAAAACGATTCGTGGTAGTGGGGGTAAAATCGACATGTTATTTTGTAGAATAGAGAAACTCAGGAGTCATTTCGCAACTTGAAAATTGAAGTTTGAGCCAATTAATAAATTCTCTTTCGATTACGCCAAAAATCAGCATGATCGGTGGCGTAATTACTGAGAAAAAACTTTGCACGGGCTCAAGATTATGCAGAAGTACCAACACATTTACGGAGTTGACGCATCTGTATATGGGTTTAGACCGATACATACAAGGGCCTCTTGATGCCCATCACAACAAATCACCAGTGAGGATCTATCCGTCTCGACCAATCGCCGATGAAAGAATTTCTGATAGTCCTCAATATTTTCTTGTATACCGTCTGTTATCGTCTGTTAGGCCCGCTGCACACGGTCAATAATATTGCACAGTAATATTGCACAATAAGTTTGTATGGTGTGTAGTGCGCCATAAATTTAAGATAGCTCAAAGTTCTGTTCAATGATTGCGCAATGTTTCAATACTACATCTACACCTTCAATAATATTGTGCAATCACCTATATTGCGCAATATTATTGAACGTGTGTAGCAAGCCTAATAATGTAGGTTATATATACGAGTTCACTTTGATAGCTGTGTGGTAACGAACCGGCCGGGGTTTGACGTTACGAAGTGCGGGACAAATGTAACACACGTTCGCATAGTTAGTGAATAATATATACCCCTAGGAAAAAAAAGGTTGGGACAAGTACATTGAAGGTCCCTCGTTTGCTGATAATTCCATCCATACAAAAAACTTAAAAAAAACTTTTTTTTTTAATTGTAAAAAAAATTATTTTATAAAAAAAATACAGAACACTTCGAAAAAAATTTCACAAATCTTGAAAAAACATTATCTCTAAAAAAAACTAATCTATATCTATTTTTTAAGGTGTCAATAGAATCAAATAACAAGTAAGAGTAAAAAACCGAAAAATTGCGCTTGGAATCATTTTGAAAACCGATGCCTCATTCTTCTTATTTGATTCGAACAGCTAAATCAATTGAAAAAAATTCCATCTAATTTACGTGCAGCATTAAAATTTATTATATCAATTAGAGGCCAAGTATTTTCTAATGAATTAAAAAAGGTTACCACTTGAATTACGTGCAGCACTAAAATTTATGATATCAATCGGTGGACAAGTATTTTATTAGTAACTCCAAATTTTGACATTATTAAATTGTTCTAACAAGGAAAGGTTCTCTGCTGACGTCCTTCGATTTTGATGAAATTTAAATATGTTATTCTACATCAAAATCTAAAAGACACGTATTTTTTTTTATCGGCGGAAATACGTTTCTAGGGGTTGAAATCACCCTTTAAAGTTGAGACCTCCGAGGGGTACTTTTCAGGTTTCACCTATTTTCACCTGAGATAATAGAATGCACCCAAATGGATAATTATCTTAATGATAAACGATGAAAAATGCAACTGGTTTCATATCGGAGGGTTGCATAGGAAAAAAGTTATAGGGGTTGAAATTCACAAAATCGTTATAACAAAAAAAGTATTGAACCTATCTCGATGAACTTAATTGGATTTCGAAGAAGGTAAAAAAATAGTAGATACGGGTTTTTGCGTTTTTCTCGCAAATCAAGTTAAGGGGGTGAACTACCCCTATATATGTTTACATCAAATCTCAATAAAACGGCAGTAATTTTTTGTTGTCCTTATTTCTTCTAGTCGTGATACGTTTTTCCTTCACATTTTCAATATTTACATCTTAAATGATGGATAGATTTTTCTCGAAATTACATTTTCATAACTAGTGAAAGTTATAGAACCTAAAGTATGCGTCCAATCTTTATGGTTTATATTTCATTTGAAGGCAATCTGACTCTTCTAGTTATACTTAGAAGATTCTATTCAAAATTTATTTAAACAATGGATTTTACCTAATTGAGCAAGAAAAATGCGAGAACATCAAATTTTTCGGTTGAAAATTCTACCACTTCATCATTTCGTTTTTTGTAACTTTCCATGGTATTCATATGAATCACATCCATAGTTTGAAAGAATTCACTTTTTCCCGCCAAAAATTACTGATGGGATAACTTCTACAGATAACAATTTTTTTTATAAGTTAATATTGAATAACCCCCAATACAAATTCCAAAAATATCTATTCCTTATGTTTTTCACAAAAATTCGGTAAATATTGACACATTTCCATAGTTATCATCAATTCAAGTTATCATCAACTCCCCCCTCCCCCCGCCCCTTTACTTGACGGTGTTATTTGGAAGTCATCTCTGTTCAGTCTGTGACTCGCTCCCAAAATTAGATTTGACATACGACGCAGAAGCAGTGATAAAACCGCGATCGCGGAATATATTCACCACAGTCGGTTATTTTTATTCTACACGAAAGAAGTGCCTTACAATTCAAGACTATTTAAAACGAAGTTGCAAGTATTAATCAAAATGAAGATAAATCCTTTGAACGTTATTAGAATGCTTCTCGCAACTTTTGAAGTTATGCGTTTACCGGATTCGCCAGTGAATAACGATAAAGTACAGTTGAAAGAAAACTTTGAAAATATTTTGTTGACTGCAATGAACGAATACAGTGGTTTTGAAGTGGTAGAAGAAAATTCTTTGGATTTTGAAGAACCGTTCAAGGATTGGGAAATGGAAATTGTTGAAGATAAGGAGTGGGCAAACGCCTTGCATGAACCAGAACTTCCGTCTGATACATGCACTCGTGATGACGAAGATTTATCTTACGAATACAAATTAAGGGCCGTTCAGTATTGGCGCAGCGGGAAGAAAGGAAATTTAAGTCTGGGCAGTGTTAAATAAAAGTTCAAGAGAGTGCAATCTTTACGACAGTTGCAGCGGTGGGCACACAATTTGAACAAGGGTGGGACGTACAAAGAAAAATTAGGACGAATTTGTAATTACACCTTGGAAAATTTCAAAGCTGCTGTGGATGCTGGTTTAATAGTGCACGATTCCGATTTGAAAAAATGGGCCTTACATGCTCAAAAAGAAATAGGGCATTCTGATTTTCGTTTCAAAGCATCTCCTAAGTGGATAAGAGAAAAATTAATAAGTTCATTACATCCAAAACAATTGAAGATGGAGAAATCTTGGAACAACAAATTAAAAAATTTGTCTTTGACGTAAAGCAAAATATTGCAACATACAAATTGTCAAATACATCCAACGCAGATCAGAGTGGCTTCCAGCTAGAAATGCATTCCGGAAGAACTTTATCATTCGAAGGAGAAAAGCAAGTACAATGTGTTGTACAATCAGTCTCATCTACGACCCACAGTTATACCATTCAGCCGACTATATCAGCTGACGGCAAACTGCTATCTCCTCTATTTTTGGTTTTAAAAGAACCAACCGGCAAGATTGGTCCAATAGTGGAGAAAACGCTTTTCAGACCAGATAATGTGTACATAGAAGTATCCAAGTCTGGGAAGCTTACTTCAGGTATAAATTACACCCACTGTTTGTGTATAGATATTTTTTCGAATGAAAAAAAAATACGTTTTTCTAATTTCAGATCATTTCAAAATTTGGTTGCAGAATGTATTTTTCCCGAAAATTGGTTCAAAATCTTTATTACTGATTGATTTTAGGACTGGACACTGTCCCCAAGCTGTACTTGATGTGAAACCTTCAAATAGAGATGTCAAAGTAATGATTATACCTAAAGGAACTACCGGAAAAATCCAACCCCTCGATGTTTTTAGATTCCGAGTATGGAAAAATTTTGTTAGACATTTTTCTGATACTTGTCTATTGATGAATTATAATACTGATTTGCATTTGAGAAATAATATCATAAAGCTGCAGTCACTCGTTCATAACCAACTGTCGTCACCACGTTATATCGATCTTTTCAAATATTCTTGGTACAAAAGTGGTTATATTGAAGAAAAACCAGCCAATTTTGAAAATTCTGTAGACTTTGCATTTCGATATTCTTGCAACTCACATTGTGAAGTTCCAGGATGTGAAAATGTTGCTATTGTTCGCAGTTCCTGGTGTAAAAAGTCGCTATTTTCAAGAGACTCGGTAGAGTCTCGGGACAAGTACATTGACAGCCCTGTCGTCTGCTGGCCCGAGACTCTCGCCGAGACTATACTTTCTCTGAATAAAATGATTCGCCGTGGTGGGGGTAAAATTGGCATGTGATTTTATTGAATTACGAAGCTCAGGAGCCATTTAGCAACTTGAAAATTGAAGTTTAAGCCAATTGAGTAATTCTCTTTCGATTCCGCCTTAAATCAGCATGATCGGTGTTGGAATTGCTGAGAAAAAACTTTGCACGGGCTCAAGATTATGCAAAAGTTACCAACACATTCAAGAATTTATGCGTCTGTATTTATAAACACCATCAAAGGCACTTTGATGCTCTCGAGTTTCTGATTCGTTGGATCTGACGACATCCATTTTTAGACGTTGTGATTGGTTGTTGAAATTAGTTGTTGATGATTGGAAATCTAACGTCAACTTCAGAACGTCGCACACGGCGCAGCACAGCTGGTATCAGCAGTCATAAATTCGACCAATATACACATATATATGTACAAACCATGTGTCAGTTTTTGATCGTATGAACAGAGTTTCGACATTACGAAGTGCGTGCGGGATCAATAAAAAAATAATTTTCGTCATCTAAAGAAGTGCATATTACTATTTATTTTGTTATTTGTGATATATTAAACCGGTATCAAAGCGGCCGCGTAATGTAGTCTGTGATGTGTGTGTGAAAAAGAATATAAAAAATGCGCGATGCATATATGTCAACGAAACTTTTCAAGATTTCATTATTTCGTTCAATTGGAAATAAGTGTTAACTGAAATAATCCTTCAATTAAACCAGAGTACGAGAAATATTGTCCAGTGCGAATAAATTGTCAGTGGCGTGGTTATATATCATGTGTACATAGGTTATATATACGAATAAATAGAACAAAAATACACGCAACTGTTAGAATGATATTAGAAACTTTAATTGAATAAATATTTTCTAATTTATTTCTTGTGTCGTGATTATTTTTAAACATCCCCATATTTTGCTTGATATTCAGTTTGGCTCTGCCCTCTCCGATCCTTGTTTTCACCCGCTCAGTTTGCAGCGGATCGATTCATATTATTAATTCGTTCCCTAATATGTGTTCTATGATTTTCTACTCCTTCATGATGATTGTGGTAACATGATTCGAGAGGTTTCTAACCATGATCTTGAATTGCACATTTTGTAAATCAGATTTTCAAAAAAAAATCTGGTCTTGGTATAGTGTGTAGTTATTCTTTTCCCATTAGGTCTGTCGAGTGATAAATTTGGAAACTTTTCCAGAAAGCCTTTGGATGCTTTTTTTGCTAATGATATGAAAAGTCGTATCTTAGGAATGCGGTATGCAAACACAAATTTTGATAACAAAACTTATAGAATGACATGTATGTTGAGTATTTCCACTTTGCAAACTACAAATATGGAATTATTATAAAAAAAATTCATTCCGATAAGTCTACTGTTGCTCAGTTTTGGATGCGATCAAATATGATGCCTATCAACATCCCTAGAAACTTACAGAATTGCTGAATGCAATGTGCGCTATGTCATTTTAATGTAACATCATGACTTTTGACAACTTTTCATTATAATGCTGTAGATTCGGATCATTAAAATACTGCAAAAATCTGCAAACTATACAATTCAAATACTGTGCCATTCATTTTACATTTTGACTCTAACTGTAACATCTATATGAAGTAAAAAATTGATTATAAAAGTCTTCAGTTGCTCATTTATGGATAGATTTGAAATTGCTGTCTTCGAAGCTCATTGCGCAGATACATTGCACCACAGCAGATACCTGCGAACTCTGAAATTTCTGTGGATAAATATATATGCGACGGATCACCCCTTATCTTTGATTATGGTAATATGTAATGGAACTTGGTTCGGCAAGTTTTTAAGTGTTCCTTTTCAAATAGTATTGAAGTTTGTATGACTGATATACAGCGAATACTTCCAAACTTTGATATTTCTGTGTTGCAGCATGTGTGCCAATCATTCAAATCATTTCCTCCAACCGTATCATGTAATCTAGAAAATTCATCACGAAAGTCTTCCGCATTTCTAGATACTTCAATTTTCCTTTTTCTACTCCATTGTGAGTTTTCGAATTTCTAAATTAATTTCTGAATTGTCCTGAAATGGTTTTTCTCCAAAACCAATGCAGGTACCTTAAACGTTTTTGAATTCTGTTGCTTTGTTGAATTAAGTTCGCTTAGTTTTTTTTGCTGCTTTGAGTTCTGGCATAATAAATGTTAGAAGTTTTCGGGTAATTTTTTTTCAGCAACTATCAAACTGTGGATAATTGGATCTCAGCGGCCACTTGCAAACTTTGGAAATATATTTCATTGGGGGCACGTTTTGGATGAAATGAAATCTCTAGATTCAGAATGCAAAAGCGACATTCAAAGTGGGCAAATCTGTTGGATTTTTCGTGTCTTGAATTTGATCTATCTTTCATTTGAATTTTGAAGAAAAAGGATAAATGAAATCTGTTCTATTAAGGAAATCTTTACGTCAGTTGTTTCTTGGTATGAAGACTTGGAAAAAATCGCCAAAGGCCAAGGACAGACCGGTGACGAAATATTTCCAGTACAATTTTGACGAAAAATAGATCTTATTTCGTGGAAACCAACGTTATAAGCCGAAAATCATATTACGGCCCACAACACGCATTTCTTCATGCTCTTGGGTTCCCAATAGACAGAACATATTAGAAGACGAGAAGAAAAATCACCAAAGTCCAAGACCAAACCAGTGCCGAAATATTTTCAGTACAATTTTGAAGAAAAATTGGTCTTTTACGTGGAAACAAACATTATAAACCGAAATTCATTTCGCGGGCCTCATCCCGGATTCCTCCATGCTGTTGAGTTCCTAATAGGCATAACATATTAGAGTATAAGGAAAAAAATCGCCAAAGTTCAAGAGCAGACTTGTGACGAAATATTTTCACTACAATTTTTACGAAAAATTGGTCTTTTATGGTGGAAACCAACTTTATAATCCGAACATCATACCTAGGGAAAATAAGATTGGGAAAAGTACATTGATGGTCCCTTATTTGCTGATAATTTCATGAAAAAGATTATCCCATAAAAAATGTTCGTATGAGAATGGAATCTATAAAAATGTACTAAGCAAATAATTCATAGAAATTTATACTAAAATCCTATAACCGTCATAACATAAATGAGGAACTTTTGAGAAAAAAGGCGTGATATCAAACCATAAACTTCCCCTAGGGGAAAAAAGGTTGGGACAAGTACATTGATGGTCTCTTGTTTCTGGATGACATAGAAAAAAGATTTAGAACCAGGAAAAAAATTATATAAAAATAATAAACGAAAAATTAAAAAGTTCAAAAAAATTCAACAAAAATAAAAAACAATCGAAAAAATTCTGTAAAGAAAAATAATAAAATTTCAAAAAAATTCATAAATATTGAAGACATTGAAAAATGTACTATCCAAGTTACATGTAGTATAAAAATGTATGATATCAATTGGAGGCCAAGTTTTTATTGATAATTTGGAATATTTATCCAACAAATTGGAAACTTTAATGAAATTCATGATAATTATTTTCACGAAAAAAGTTGATGAAAAAAAAGTCATAACGGAAGTTACGTGCAGTACTAAAATGTATTATATCAATTCGAGGTCAAGTATTTATCAGTTATTCGAAATATAATCTCCGGCGACAAATGAGCGTTGAGAATCCTTGTCGGGCTCACAACGTTTCATCAAAATTACTAAAAAATTAATGGAAATAAAATCATTAAAAATTCACATGAAAGTCATTCGTTACTTCAACAAGGTACACACTTGAAAGAATCGATTCCCCTCCGACTTTCAGGATCCCCTCGTATTATTCACAACATTCAACTTCGATTGGATCGGTACAAATTATGTTCAAATACGTCTTAAACGTACTTGTCCGGCCCATCACTTTTTATTCAAATTGCTCATTCGAAAACAAATCAAAAACGAAGTTAATGCATGTGTTAATATTAAGGAACAGTAATTCCCGAGAAAATAATTTTCCTTCGAATCGCTCTTGTCAAAATGAAACGAAAATGAAAGATGAAGTTGATTAATCTATTTATATTATATGGAGACATAATTCACAACAAAATCATTTTTCTACAAATTCCAGGAATCCACGTGTCGCACTCGACTAGTGATATTTATCAAAATGTGTACGTGACTATAGAAAAAAAAACATAGCATGGCTGAGTAGGTTCGAAAATTTCTAGTAATGCGCCTGATTATTTCTCATTTTCATTGGTTCTTACCGAATGGTATGTATTCACTGAAGAAAATGAGAAGTGGATATTGCTATCAAGAGACTCGGTAGAGTCTCGGGACAAGTACATTGACAGCCCTGTCGTCCGCTGGCCCGAGGCTCTCGCCGAGACTATATTATCTCTGAATAAAGTAAATTTCGGTGGTGGGGGTAAAATTGACATGTCATTTTCTTGAATTGCGAAGCTCAGGAGTTATGTCGCAATTTGAAAATTGAACTTTCAGCTAATTAAGAAATTCTCTTTCGATTGCGCCCAAAATCAATACGATCGGTGGTGTAATTGCTGAGAAAAAACTTTGCACGGGCTCAAGATTATGCAAAAGTTACTAACACATCTATGGATTTACTGTGTCTGTACAGAACACCATCAAAGGCCTCTTGATGCCAGCTATAACCCATTTCTATGGAAGCTCGGGTCCCGGGATCCCGGCTACAGAAATAATGAGTTGTGATTGGTCAGGACACTTGCTGTACCGTTCCAGCGGAATACAGTTTATGAATATATATACAAGGCCATCAGTCAGCCGTCAGTTATTGATGTTATATCAAACGTATTTTCGACATTACGAAGTGCGGGGTGACAAAAAAATATTTTTCATCTAATAAAGTGTTAAATAGGTTAAATATGTATTTATTTTATTAAAAATAGTGGTATGTGGTGTCATACAGTATTACGAAAACCAGACATATAGTGACTTTGACGTGATATATAGTACATCCATCTGTCAGTTTTTGATGGCATGAGCAAATTAATAGCAACAGCGATCTGAATGATAAAATTTCGGAGAAATAGTGCGAGCTGTATGAATTCGATTCAAAATTCTTATATGACTATAAAAAAAAAATGTTATGCAAGTTTTGTGAAAACCATGTGGGTTAGTTTACGCTCATCGCAATCGGTTCGCGAGTGTTTGTTATATAGAACATATATTAGTATTGGGAAATTTCTCCTTGTACAAATTCTTTGATTTTACGTTTATTTATGACATAATTTTGTTGCAATCCTGGTTCTGGTTCTTCAAAAATTTTCAACGGGAGTTATGTGAGAAAAATAAACTTTCGCTCATTATAACCTCTCAAACGTTCTTTCCAAACAGAAATTTTATGTCGTGTAATTACATTATAGAAAAAATATGCGTGATTGTATGTAAATGAATGCAAATAAATGTTGAAAAACTTCGGTCAAGTAAAAGTGTCTAATTCAATGTATTGTTGTCATATTTTCTTTCATTTCGTTTGGCTGTGTTCACCGGGCCCTTTTTCCCACCTCCTTAGCTTACAGTGTATCTATACCAATTTCTATTCATTCTCTAGACAATTCGAGTGACATTCGTATTTCTATTTCCTCATATTGATGTCAATAAATTGGAAAATTCATAACAAAAAGTTTTCATGATTGCTTGTTTACAAACACGAGTTTTAAAAAATCTTTGGGCCATGTAAATACATAGATATTCACTTGAATTGTTGCATGATGAATTTGGAAATTCATTTCAATAAGTCATTGGTTGCTTATTTTTCGTGATATCAAAATGTATCTTCCAAATGCAATGAACACATCTTAAGTTTGACAACATGATTAAGCGACACGTATATTGAGTATTTCCAGACCATGTTTACGATTGGCATTATGGATTAAAAAATTCATGTGTGTGAGTCTACGCCTGATCATTTCTGGATGTGATCAAATATTTTGTCTGTGTATAACCATGGAGACATACTAAATTAAACTATTTGATTTACTTCAACATGCAGCGTATCTGTCACTTTTTACACTATTTGATTTAGTTCAACATGCAGCGTATCTGTCACTTTATTCATTGAATATGCCATAATAAGTTTCAAAAATGTGGTTCGGGTAATTTTAAAGTTTTTTGCCCCATAGCACCAAAGTTTGTATTACTGGTACGCAGCGAATACCTATGAACTTTGATATTCCTGCGAAGCGGTAGGTGTGCCAATCTTTTCACTTTTTGGTTCCAACTGTAATATATGAATGAGATACATGAAACAATTATGCGTTCTGTTCACTTTCAAGTGCGCTGTCTTTTTTCCTTTTAGTTTTGGCATAATAAATTTTATGAATCGGTGGTAATTTTTTCTGTCTGTACCAAAATTTAGATGAATAAATCGCAGCGAATACTTGCAAATTTGGAAAATTCTGTGTATTGACATGCATGCCAGGTATGAGTACTTCTTTTTTTTTGATTATGGAATATGGATATCTACAAATAATAAAAATTATACATGAATTATAGGATTTGGAAATGGATTATAAATAATCATCAATAATAAAAAATAATGATGAATGATACAAAAAGTCAGCGATGGCCTGTTTATGAATGGCATAAGAAGTTATGTTTTCAAAATGCAATGCTCATATTAACAAGTAAGCAATTCTGTTGGTCTTGACGCACTTCATACTTTTTCTTTTGTCCGGTTGAACCTTGATGGCTACATGCAGAGCTTGAAAATTTTGTGCATCGATGTGGGTGCGTCAACTTTCTATCTCTGGGAATGATAATACGAATGGAAAAGATTGCTTCAAAAAGTCCTTGGAAGCACGTTTTTTAATTAAATAAAAATAACTAGCATTAGAAATCAATAAACATATGTGAAAATTGCGAATTCTGGTGGACTTGGTGAACATTATATACATATTTTTCTTTCTCCTTCTGTCAAATTTTAAGGAAAATCAATCCAAAAATTCGTTTCATTGAAAAATCTTCATGTTTTCTTTATTCACAATGATTTCATCAAAACAGATGAAAACAAAATTTATAAATGAAGGGGGAAAATTCCACAATGATACAAAATATTGAAAAACCTTATGGAAAATGATTTTAATTCCACAAAATTATAGACACGTTCGAAATGGTTGAAAAATTGAGGATATCACTTCAAACATTCGAAGAATATCAAACTGTTATAAATTGTACAAAACTTAAAGAAAATCGTTGGAGAAAGGAGAATTATTTTTAAATATCACAATAGAAACATTGGAGAACTTGAGCAAATCTTATTTAAGAATATTTTTTGTGGTTTAGAACTACCACAGAAAAAAGATTTGATATCAAGCCGTAAAAATCCTCTCTCGGAGAAAAAAAATTTGGACAATTACATTGATGATCGCCCGTTTTCGCATTATACCACAAAAAATGTAAACAAAACTTCTTAAATCACACAACAAAAATGATTTCGAACCGTAAGAAAATATCAAATGTATTACAATCCTACAGCATTAGTGTATAATGTTCTTCACTAGTATACTGATTGTGCGGTATCAGTCTTTTTTCGACGAATCAGATGTTACAAGCCAAAATCATATCTCGGCCTCCAACCCGCTTTCCACCGTGCTCTTGGGTTCCTAATTGACAAAACATATTAGAGTACAAGGAAAAAAATTGCCAAAGTCCAAGGATAGACCTGTGACGAAATATTTCCAGTACAATTTTGTTGAAAAATAGGTTTTTTTTCGTGGAAACCAATGTTACAAGCATTAAATCGTAAATAATTCATAGAAATTAAAATTAAAATTATATAGTCGTCAAAACATAAATAAGGAACTTTCGAGAAAAAAGACGTGATATCAAACCATAAACTTCCCCTAGGGAAAAAAAGGTTGGGACAAGTACATTGATGGTATCGTGTTTGCTGATAATTCCATCCATAAAAAAAAAACTTGGAAATCGATGCCTCATTCTTCTTATTTGATTCGAACAGCTAAATCAATTGAAAAAAATTCCATCTAATTTACGTGCAGCATTAAAATTTATTATATCAATTCGAGGCCAAGTATTTTCTAATGAATTGAAAAAAGTTACCACTTGAGTTACGTGCAGCACTAAAATTTATGATATCAATCAGTGGACAAGTATTTTATTAGTAACTCCAAATTTTGACATTATTAAATTGTTCTAAGAAGCTTTTAAATCCAAAAAAAAAAATCACATGAAAGCTAGTCATTCGTTACTCTATGGTGGCAAAGACTTATAAGAAAATCGATTTTTCTCAGACTTTCAGGATCCTTTGGTATTATTCACAAAATTCAACGTCGATTGGATCGATACAAATTATGTTTAAATAAGTGTTAAAAGTACTTGTCCGGTCCATCACTTTCCGTTTAAATTGTTTATCCAAATAAAAATCAGGGCTTGTCTAGAACTGATGGTTCACAAGTATTCATGCAGAGGGAATTGAGAGAATTATCTTCAAGTAATTTTTACTTAGTTGCACTAATTTAATAAATAACGGAAACAAATTATTCCGCAATATACATGGGATTTTATTCTGCATCGATAAATGAAACAAATTGTACATAATATATATGTTCAAGCTTCCAAAATAACTCTCCAGTTTATATTCAATGATGTCAATTTTTACTTCGTACTTATTGTTCCAGCGAACGAATTCCATACGGAATAAGAACTAACCTATACTATTATTAAAAGCATTAAACTAATAATGAATCGCATTTCAACAAATTTTTAATCAGATTCTGCCGTACAATTTCGTTTTTTTATGATTGATTATTTATTGAATGAATAGTGATGGACCGGACAAGTACTTTTAACACTTATTTAAACATAATTTGTATCGATCCAATCGACGTTGAATTTTGTGAATAATACCAAAGGATCCTGAAAGTCTGAGAAAAATCGATTTTCTTATAAGTCTTTGCCACCATAGAGTAACGAATGACTAGCTTTCATGTGATTTTTTTTTTGGATTTAAAAGCTTCTTAGAACAATTTAATAATGTCAAAATTTGGAGTTACTAATAAAATACTTGTCCACTGATTGATATCATAAATTTTAGTGCTGCACGTAACTCAAGTGGTAACTTTTTTCAATTCATTAGAAAATACTTGGCCTCGAATTGATATAATAAATTTTAATGCTGCACGTAAATTAGATGGAATTTTTTTCAATTGATTTAGCTGTTCGAATCAAATAAGAAGAATGAGGCATCGATTTCCAAGTTTTTTTTTTATGGATGGAATTATCAGCAAACACGATACCATCAATGTACTTGTCCCAACCTTTTTTTCCCTAGGGTACGAACTTGCGAACAATCAAGTTCAAATTACTTGGAGATATTATTTTTATTTTCATCCATTTTATTATATTTGTCATTATAGAACAGCCCTGATTTGTTTTCGAATGAGCAATTTGAATAAAAAGTGATGGGCCGGATAAGTACGTTTAAGACGTATTGGAACATAATTTGTACCGATCCAATCGAAGTTGAATGTTGTGAATAATACGAGGGGATCCTGAAAGTCGGAGGGGAATCGATTCTTTAAAGTGTGTACCTTGTTGAAGTAACGAATGACTTTCATGTGAATTTTTAATGATTTTATTTCCATTAATTTTTTAGTAATTTTGATGAAACGTTGTGAGCCCGACAAGGATTCTCAACGCTCATTTGTCGCCGGAGATTATATTTCGAATAACTGATAAATACTTGACCTCGAATTGATATAATACATTTTAGTACTGCACGTAACTTCCGTTATAACTTATTTTTCATTAACTTTTTTCGTGAAAATAATTATCATGAATTTCATTAACGTTTCCAATTTGTTCGATAAATATTCCACATTATCAATAAAAACTTGGCCTCCAATTGATATCATACATTTTTATACTGCATGTAACGTGGATAGTACATTTTTCAATTTGTTCAATATTTATGATTTTTTTTGAAAATTTTTTATTTTTCTTTACACAATTTTTTTCGATAGTTTTTTATTTTTGTTGAATTTTTTTGAACTTTTTAATTTTCGTTTATTATTTCTATAGAATTTTTTTCCTGGTTCTGAATCTTTTTTCTATGTCATCCAGAAACAAGAGACCATCAATGTACTTGTCCCAACCTTTTTTTCCCTAGTTTAAACACTTTTTCGATGACTATCATTACTGCAGTACTTACAACGGCTAATAGAGCATACGATTATATATTCGCTTCTATTTATTGCTGTCGTCATATTATCAATAAAAGATATAAGCATATTGTACGCTCTCTTTTTTTTACTTGACTACGCAATTTTTCTATACGTCATCCCAAAACTTGGTCTTATCAACCGGAACGAATATGAGTATATGTGTAAGCGCTTATCGTATGCCTATGTTATTATCCCATTGCCAAATATAAATCAGTCAGAATTATCAATAAGGGAAAACGTATCACGACCAGAAGAAATAAGGAAAACAAAAAATTACTGCCGTTTTATTGAGATTTGATGTAAACATTAATTAATTAAAGGGGTAGTTCACCCCCTTAACTTGATTTGCGAGAAAAACGCAAAAACACGTATCTACTATTTGTTTACCTTCTTCGAAATCCAATTAAGTTCATCGAGATAGGTGCAATACTTTTTTTGTTACAACGATTTTGTGAATTTCAACCTCTATAACTTTTTTCCATGCAACCCTCCGATATGAAACCAGTTGCATTTTTCATCGTTTATCATTAAGATAATTATCCATTTGGGTGCATTCTATTATCTCAAGTGAAAATAGGTGAAACCTGAAAAGTACCCCTCGGAGGTCTCAACTTTAAAGGGTGATTTCAACCTCTAGAAACGTTTTTCCGCCGACAAGAAAAAATACGTGTCTTTTAGATTTTGATGTAGAATAAAATATTTAAATTTCATCAAAATCGCAGGACGTCAGCAGAGAACCTTTCCTTATAAGAAGCTTTTAATTCGAAAAAAATGACATGAAAGCTAGTCATTTTTTACTCTATGGTGGCAGAGACTTATAAGAAAATCGATTCTATTCAGACTTTCAGGATCCTTTGGCATTATTCACAAAAATCGACGTCGATTGGATCGAGACAAATTATGTTTAAATATGAGTTAAAAGTACTTGTCCGGCCCATCACTATTCATTCAATAAAGAATCAATCATAAAAAAACGAAATTGTACGGCAGAATCTGGTTAAAAATTTGTTGAAGCGCGATTCATTATGAATTCAATGTTCTGAATAATAGTATAAGTTAGTTCCTATTCCAAATGGAATTCGTACGCTGGAAGAATAAGTGGGAAGTAAAAAATGCCGTTATTGAATATAAACTGGAGTGTTGTTTTGGAAGCTAGAACTATATATTAACAAGTAAAAAATAAAAAACCGAAAAATCGGTCTTGAAATCATTTTGGAAACCGATGCCTCATTCTTCTTATTAGATTCGGACAGCTAAATCAACTGAAAAAAATTTCATCTAATTTACGTGCGGCATTAAAATTTATTATATTAATTCGAGGCCAAGTATTTTCTAATGAATTGAAAAAAGTTACCACTTGAATTACGTGCAGCATTAAAATTTATGACATCAATCGGTGGACAAGTATTTTATTAGTAACTCCAAATTTTGACATTATTAAATTCTTCTAAGAAGCTTTTAAATCCAAAAAACTCACATGAAAGCTAGTCATATGTTACTCTATGGTGGCAGAGACTTATAAGAAAATCAATTCTTCTCAGACTTTCAGGATCCTCTGGTATTATTCACAAAATTCGACGTTGATTGGATCGATACAAATTATGTTTACATATGTATTAAAAGTACTTGTCCGGCCCATCACTATTCATTTAAATAAAAATCAATCATGAAAAAATGGAATTGTATGGCAGAATCCGGTTAAACATTTATTGAAATGCGATTGATTATTAGTTGAATGTTCTTAATAATAGTATAGGTTAGTTCTTATTCCGAATGGAATTCGTTCGCTGGAAGAATAAGTGAGAAGCAAAAATTGCCGTCATTGAATACAAACTGGAGAGTTATTTTTTAAACTTGAACATATATATTATGTACAATTATTTTCATTTATCAATGCACAATAATATCCCTTGTATATTGCGGAACAATTTCTTTGCTTTTTTTTATTAAATTAGTGCAATTACGTTAAAATTACTTGAAGATAATTCTCTCAATTCCCTCTGCATGGATACTTGTGATCCATCAGTTCTAGACAAGCACTGATTATTATTGGGATGAACAATTTAAACGGAAAGTGATGGGTCGGACAAGTACTTTTAACACATATGTAAACATAATTTGTATCGATCCAATCGACGTCGAATTTTGTGAATAATACCAGAGGATACTGAAAGTCTGCGAAGAATTGATTTTCTTATAAGTCTCTGCCACCATAGAGTAACATATGACTAGCTTTCATGTGAGTTTTTTGGATTTAAAAGCTTCTTAGAAGAATTTAATAATGTTGAAATTTGGAGTTACTCATAAATTACTTGTCCTTCGATTGATATCATAAATTTTAGTGCTGCACGTAACTCAAGTGGTAACTTTTTTAATTCATTAGAAAATACTTGGCCTCGAATTGATATAATAAATTTTAATGCTGCACGTAAATTAGATGGAATTTTTTTCAATTGATTTAGCTGTTCGAATCAAATAAGAAGAATGAGGCATCGATTTCCAAGTTTTTTTTTTATGGATGGAATTATCAGCAAACACGATACCATCAATGTACTTGTCCCAACCTTTTTTTCCCTAGGGTACGAACTTGCGAACAATCAAGTTCAAATTACTTGGAGATATTATTTTTATTTTCATCCATTTTATTATATTTGTCATTATAGAACAGCCCTGATTTGTTTTCGAATGAGCAATTTGAATAAAAAGTGATGGGCCGGATAAGTACGTTTAAGACGTATTGGAACATAATTTGTACCGATCCAATCGAAGTTGAATGTTGTGAATAATACGAGGGGATCCTGAAAGTCGGAGGGGAATCGATTCTTTAAAGTGTGTACCTTGTTGAAGTAACGAATGACTTTCATGTGAATTTTTAATGATTTTATTTCCATTAATTTTTTAGTAATTTTGATGAAACGTTGTGAGCCCGACAAGGATTCTCAACGCTCATTTGTCGCCGGAGATTATATTTCGAATAACTGATAAATACTTGACCTCGAATTGATATAATACATTTTAGTACTGCACGTAACTTCCGTTATAACTTATTTTTCATTAACTTTTTTCGTGAAAATAATTATCATGAATTTCATTAACGTTTCCAATTTGTTCGATAAATATTCCACATTATCAATAAAAACTTGGCCTCCAATTGATATCATACATTTTTATACTGCATGTAACGTGGATAGTACATTTTTCAATTTGTTCAATATTTATGATTTTTTTTGAAAATTTTTTATTTTTCTTTACACAATTTTTTTCGATAGTTTTTTATTTTTGTTGAATTTTTTTGAACTTTTTAATTTTCGTTTATTATTTCTATAGAATTTTTTTCCTGGTTCTGAATCTTTTTTCTATGTCATCCAGAAACAAGAGACCATCAATGTACTTGTCCCAACCTTTTTTTCCCTAGTTTAAACACTTTTTCGATGACTATCATTACTGCAGTACTTACAACGGCTAATAGAGCATACGATTATATATTCGCTTCTATTTATTGCTGTCGTCATATTATCAATAAAAGATATAAGCATATTGTACGCTCTCTTTTTTTTACTTGACTACGCAATTTTTCTATACGTCATCCCAAAACTTGGTCTTATCAACCGGAACGAATATGAGTATATGTGTAAGCGCTTATCGTATGCCTATGTTATTATCCCATTGCCAAATATAAATCAGTCAGAATTATCAATAAGGGAAAACGTATCACGACCAGAAGAAATAAGGAAAACAAAAAATTACTGCCGTTTTATTGAGATTTGATGTAAACATTAATTAATTAAAGGGGTAGTTCACCCCCTTAACTTGATTTGCGAGAAAAACGCAAAAACACGTATCTACTATTTGTTTACCTTCTTCGAAATCCAATTAAGTTCATCGAGATAGGTGCAATACTTTTTTTGTTACAACGATTTTGTGAATTTCAACCTCTATAACTTTTTTCCATGCAACCCTCCGATATGAAACCAGTTGCATTTTTCATCGTTTATCATTAAGATAATTATCCATTTGGGTGCATTCTATTATCTCAAGTGAAAATAGGTGAAACCTGAAAAGTACCCCTCGGAGGTCTCAACTTTAAAGGGTGATTTCAACCTCTAGAAACGTTTTTCCGCCGACAAGAAAAAATACGTGTCTTTTAGATTTTGATGTAGAATAAAATATTTAAATTTCATCAAAATCGCAGGACGTCAGCAGAGAACCTTTCCTTATAAGAAGCTTTTAATTCGAAAAAAATGACATGAAAGCTAGTCATTTTTTACTCTATGGTGGCAGAGACTTATAAGAAAATCGATTCTATTCAGACTTTCAGGATCCTTTGGCATTATTCACAAAAATCGACGTCGATTGGATCGAGACAAATTATGTTTAAATATGAGTTAAAAGTACTTGTCCGGCCCATCACTATTCATTCAATAAAGAATCAATCATAAAAAAACGAAATTGTACGGCAGAATCTGGTTAAAAATTTGTTGAAGCGCGATTCATTATGAATTCAATGTTCTGAATAATAGTATAAGTTAGTTCCTATTCCAAATGGAATTCGTACGCTGGAAGAATAAGTGGGAAGTAAAAAATGCCGTTATTGAATATAAACTGGAGTGTTGTTTTGGAAGCTAGAACTATATATTAACAAGTAAAAAATAAAAAACCGAAAAATCGGTCTTGAAATCATTTTGGAAACCGATGCCTCATTCTTCTTATTAGATTCGGACAGCTAAATCAACTGAAAAAAATTTCATCTAATTTACGTGCGGCATTAAAATTTATTATATTAATTCGAGGCCAAGTATTTTCTAATGAATTGAAAAAAGTTACCACTTGAATTACGTGCAGCATTAAAATTTATGACATCAATCGGTGGACAAGTATTTTATTAGTAACTCCAAATTTTGACATTATTAAATTCTTCTAAGAAGCTTTTAAATCCAAAAAACTCACATGAAAGCTAGTCATATGTTACTCTATGGTGGCAGAGACTTATAAGAAAATCAATTCTTCTCAGACTTTCAGGATCCTCTGGTATTATTCACAAAATTCGACGTTGATTGGATCGATACAAATTATGTTTACATATGTATTAAAAGTACTTGTCCGGCCCATCACTATTCATTTAAATAAAAATCAATCATGAAAAAATGGAATTGTATGGCAGAATCCGGTTAAACATTTATTGAAATGCGATTGATTATTAGTTGAATGTTCTTAATAATAGTATAGGTTAGTTCTTATTCCGAATGGAATTCGTTCGCTGGAAGAATAAGTGAGAAGCAAAAATTGCCGTCATTGAATACAAACTGGAGAGTTATTTTTTAAACTTGAACATATATATTATGTACAATTATTTTCATTTATCAATGCACAATAATATCCCTTGTATATTGCGGAACAATTTCTTTGCTTTTTTTTATTAAATTAGTGCAATTACGTTAAAATTACTTGAAGATAATTCTCTCAATTCCCTCTGCATGGATACTTGTGATCCATCAGTTCTAGACAAGCACTGATTATTATTGGGATGAACAATTTAAACGGAAAGTGATGGGTCGGACAAGTACTTTTAACACATATGTAAACATAATTTGTATCGATCCAATCGACGTCGAATTTTGTGAATAATACCAGAGGATACTGAAAGTCTGCGAAGAATTGATTTTCTTATAAGTCTCTGCCACCATAGAGTAACATATGACTAGCTTTCATGTGAGTTTTTTGGATTTAAAAGCTTCTTAGAAGAATTTAATAATGTTGAAATTTGGAGTTACTCATAAATTACTTGTCCTTCGATTGATATCATAAATTTTAGTGCTGCACGTAACTCAAGTGGTAACTTTTTTAATTCATTAGAAAATACTTGGCCTCGAATTGATATAATAAATTTTAATGCTGCACGTAAATTAGATGGAATTTTTTTCAATTCATTTAGCTGTTCGAATCAAATAAGAAGAATGAGGCATCGGTTTCCAAAATGATTTCAAGCGCGATTTTTCGATTTTTTATTTTTTACTTGTTATTTGATTCTTTTGACACTTTAAAAAATAGATACAGATTAGTTTTTTTTTACAGATAATGTTTTTTCAAGATTTGTGAAAATTTTTTCGAATTGTTCTGTATGTTTTTTTATAAAATCATTTTTTTGACAATTTAAAAAGAAAATATTTTTAAAGTTTATCTCTGAATAAAACGATTCGCGGTGGTGGGGGTAAAATCGACATGTCATTTTCTTGAATTGCGAAGCTCAGGAGTTATGTACGGCTTTGAAAATTAAACTTTTAGCTAATTAAGAAGTTCTCTGTCGAATGAGTCCAAAATCAGCATGCTCGGTGTCGTAATTTCTGAGAAAATACTTTGCACGGGCTTAAGATTATCCAAAAGTTACTAACACATTCAGGATTTTACGTATCTGTATACGCGTGCTCCAACCGCTACAAACATAGGCCTCTTGGCCCCCATGATCACCAATCCCTGGTGAGAGAAATTTTGTTGCAACCAATGAAGAGTGAGAGAATTTTTGGGCCAATGACATTCAAGAAAAAGAGTAAGGAAGTTTGGCGGAAAGCTGAGAAACTCGAGAGCTCGAAAGTACTCGAAAGTCACCAGCTGAAGTTTCACGTCATGTTGACATTTGGGGTTATGATGTTATGAAGTGCATGCGGGAAAATAAAAATAATTTTCACGTCATCTAACGAAGTGCATTTTGATATTTATTTTGTTAAAACTTGTGGAATACTAAACCGGTATAAAAGCGGCCGCGTAAATGTAGACTGTGATCTGTGTATGAAAATAAAAAATATTAAAAAATGCGCGATGCGTATGTCAACGAAACTTTTCAAGATTTCATTATTTCGTTCGATTGGAAATAAGTGTCAACTGAGATAATCTTTCAATTAAACCAGAGTGCGCGGAATATTGTGCAGTGTAAATATATCATCAGTTGCGTGATTATATATCATGTGTAATAATGTAGGTTATATATACGAGTGCCCTTTGATAGCTGTGTGGTAATAACGAACCGGCCGGGGTTTAATGTTACGAAGTGTGGGACAAATGTAACAAACGTTCGCATAGTTAGTGAATAATATAAATAAGGCAAATCAGTTTATCAAAAATAGGTCTGGAAGTTGTAAGGAAAAATTTTCGTCAACCTAAAACGTCAAATTTTCTTTTTGCGATATAAAATATTATGGGTGATATAATTAATAAATCAAGAACACACGGAACTGTTAGTGTATAATGTGAGAAACTCCAATCGAATAAATGTTTTCTAATTTATTTCTTGTGTCAACATTATTTTTGAATATTCCCATATGTTTTTTCCTATTGAGTTTGGCTCTGCTCTTTCCGATCCTTGTTTTGACTCCATCGGTTTGCAGCGGATCGATACATATTATTAATAGGTTGCTTAATATGTGTTCTATGATTTTCTACTATTTCTTCATGTTGATTGTGGTAACGTGATTCAAGAGGTTTCCAATTATGATCATCAATCGCACATTTTGTACATCAGATTCTGAAAACAGTTTCTGGTCTTGATATAAGTGTAGTTATTCTTTTTCCACCTGGTCTGTCGAGTAATAAATTTTGAAACTTGTTCCAAAAAGTCTTTGGATGCTTTTTTTGCTGATAATATGAAAAGTTGAATCTTCGGAATGCGGTAGGCAAACACAAATATTGACAACAATACTTATGAAATGATGTGTATGTTGAGTATTCCTATTCTGCAAACTGCAAATGTGGAATTATTGGTGAAAACATTCATTACGATAAGTGTACAGTTGCTTAGTTTTCGATGCGATTAAGTATAATACCTGCCAACATCATGGAAACCTACAGAATTTCTGAATGTTATGTGCGCTATGTCATTTTAATGTAACATCATGACTTCTAACAACTTTTCACTCTAATACTATAGATTTGGATCATTGAAATACAGCAAAAATCTGCAAACTATAAAATTTATATACTGTGCCATTCATTTTATTTTTTGACTCGCACCGTAACATAAATATGAAGTAAAAAATTCATTACAAAAGTCTTCAGTTGCTCATTTATGGATGGATTTGAAATTGTTGTCTTCCAAACTCATTGCGCAGATACATTGAATCGCAGCAGATACCTACAAACTTGGAAATTTCTGTGGATAAGTATATGTGCTAAGTATCACCCCCTATCTTTGATTATGGTAATATATAAACCAGGAAAAAAATTCTATAGAAATAATAAACGAAAAATTGAAAAGTTCAAAAAAATTCAACAATAAAAAACAATCGAAAAAAATTCTGTAAAGAAAAATAAAAATTTTCAAAAAAATTCATAAATATTGAACAAATTGAAAAATGTACTATCCAAGTTACATGCAGTATAAAAATGTATGATATCAATTAGAGGCCAAGTTTTTATTGATAATTTGAAATATTTATTGAACACATCGGAAACTTTAATTGAAACTCATGATAATTATTTTCAAGAAAAAAGTTAATGAAAAAAAAGTCATAACGGAAGTTACGTGCAGTACTAAAATGTATTATATCAATTCGAGGTCAAGTATTTATCAGTTATTCGAAATATAATCTCCGGCGACAAATGAGCGTTGAGAATCCTTGTCGGGCTCACAACGTTTTATCAAAATTACTAAAAAATTAATGGAAATGAAATCATTAAAAATTCACATGAAAGTCATTCGTTACTTCAACAAGGTACACATTTTAAAGAATCGATTTCCATCCGATTTCCAGGATCCCCTGGTATTATTCACAACATTCAACTTCGATTGGATCGGTACAAATTATGTTCAAATACGTCTTAAACGTACTTGTCCGGCCCATCACTTTTTATTCAAATTGCTCATTCGAAAACAAATCAGGACTGCTCTAAAATGACAAATATAATAAAATCGATAGAAATAAAAATAATAACTCCAAGTAATTTGAACTTGATTGTTCGCAAGTTCGTATAGCAATATCCACTTCTCATTTTCTTCAGTGAACACATACCATTCGGTAATAACCAATGAAAATGAGAAATAATCAGGCACATTACAAGAAATTTTCGAACCTACTCAGCCATGCAATGTTTTTTTTCTATAGTCACGTACACATTTTGATAAATACCACTAGTCGAGTACGACACGTGGATTCCTGGAATTTGGAGAAAAATTATTTTGTTGTGAATTCTGACTTCATATGATATAAATAGATTAATCAACTTTATCTTTCATTTTCGTTTCATTTTGACAAGAGCGATTCGAAGGAAAATTATTTTCTCGGGAATTACTGTTCCTTAATATTAACACATGCATTAACTTCGTTTTTGATTTGTTTTCGAATGAGCAATTTGAATAAAAAGTGATGGGCCGGACAAGTACGCTTAAGACGTATTTGAACATAATTTGTACCGATCCAATCGAAGTTGAATGTTGTGAATAATACCAGGGGATCCTGGAAATCGGAGGGGAATCGATTCTTTAAAATGTGTACCTTGTTGAAGTAACGAATGACTTTCATGTGAATTTTTAATGATTTCATTTCCATTAATTTTTTAGTAATTTTGATAAAACGTTGTGAGCCCGACAAGGATTCTCAACGCTCATTTGTCGCCGGCGATTATATTTCGAATAACTGATAAATACTTGACCTCGAATTGATATAATACATTTTAGTACTGCACGTAACTTCCGTTATGACTTTTTTTTCATTAACTTTTTTCTTGAAAATAATTATCATGAGTTTCAATTAAAGTTTCCGATGTGTTCAATAAATATTTCAAATTATCAATAAAAACTTGGCCTCTAATTGATATCATACATTTTTATACTGCATGTAACTTGGATTGTACATTTTTCAATTTGTTCAATATTTATGAATTTTTTTGAAAATTTTTATTTTTCTTTACAGAATTTTTTTCGATTGTTTTTTATTGTTGAATTTTTTTGAACTTTTTAATTTTTCGTTTATTATTTTTATAGAATTTTTTTCCTGGTTCTGAATCTTTTTTCTATGTCATCCAGAAACAAGGGACCATCAATGTACTTGTCCCAACCTTTTTTTCCCAAGGGGTTTTCTAATGAATTGAAAAAAGTTACTATTTGAATTACGTGCAGCACTAAAATTTATGATATCAATCGGTGGACAAGTATGCTCAGAATGGTCATAAACATAAGGGTACCAAATCCCAAGTCAATCGCGCATATGGGCTTTTCGGAACCACACCCGTATTTTATTAGTAACTCCAAATTTTGACATTATTGAATTGTTCTAAGAAGCTTTTAAATCCAAAAGAATCACATGCAAGCTAGTCATTTCTTACTCTATGGTGGCAGAGACTTATAAGAAAATCGATTCTTCTCAGACTTTCAGGATCCTCTGGTATTATTCACAAAATTCGACGTCGATTGGATCGATACAAATTATGTTTAAATATGTGTTAAATGTACTTGTCCGGCCCATCACTTTCCGTTTAAATTGTTTATCCAAATAAAAGTCAGGGCTTGTCTAGAACCGATGGATCACAAGTATTCATGCAGAGGGAATTAAGTGAATTATCTTCAAGTCATTTTTACTTAATTGCACTAATTTAATAAAAAACGTAAACAAATTATTCCGCAATATAGAAGGGATATTATTGTGCATCGATAAATGAAAAAAATTGTACATAATGTATATGTTCAAGCTTCCAAAATAACTCTGCAGTTTACATTCGATGACGGCAGTTTTTACTTCCCACTTATTGTTCCAGCGAACGAGTTCCATTCGGAATAAGAACTAACCTATACTATTATTAACAACATTAAATTAATAATGAATCGCATTTCAACAAACTTTTAACGAGATTCTGCCGTGCCATTTCGTTTTTTTATGATTGATTCTTTATTGAATGAATAGTGATGGGCCGGACAAGTACTTTTAACACATATTTAAACATAATTTGTATCGATCCAATCGACGTCGAATTTTGTGAATAATACCAGAGGATCCTAAAAGTCTGAGAAGAATCGATTTTCTTATAAGTCTCTGCCACCATAGAGTAAGAAATGACTAGCTTGCATGTGATTCTTTTGGATTTGAAAGCTTCTCAGAACAATTCAATAATGTCAAAATTTGGAGTTACTAATAAAATACTTGTCCACCGATTGATATCATAAATTTTAGTGCTGCACGTAATTCAAATGGTAACTTTTTTCAATTCATTAGAAAATACTTGGCCTCGAATTGATATAATAAATTTTAATGTTGCACGTAAATTAGATGGAATTTTTTTCAATTGATTTAGCTGTTCGAATCAAATAAGAAGAATGAGGCATCGGTTTCCAAAATGTTTTCAAGGGCGATTTTTCGGTTTTTTAACTTTTCTAACCAAAGCCTTTGTAAGAGAACCTTGGCTCGAATCGTTACCGGTGAGAGAAAACCCAGAGGATCGTATAATTGTGCGATTTCCGAGAGAATGATGCGTTTCGTGATCCCTTCCCTGGCTGTGTACTCGTGAACCGTGAATTTGAACACGTCAGTGTGAGGAAGCCATGCGAGACCAAGGACTTTAGTCTCACATTCTTCAAATACCCGAGCGTTTTCCGTTGATGAGGTCGCCCCGACCGCAGTGAGAAGCTCCGGATGATTGCTCTGCCATTTGGCCAGAGGAAAGCAGCCCGCCATATAAATCCCAATGAGTTGCTCCGCTTGCGTGATGAGATCTGCGAGCTGGTCAGCACCGCCGTAAATATCGTCCACATATCGCCCCTTTGTAAGAGGGACGACAGCTTCGGGATATTTCCCGCCCTCGTGTGTAACCAGTTGATCCAGGGCCCGTCCCACGAGAAATGGTGCTGACCGAGTACCGTAAGTAACCGTGGTGAGGTGGAATGGAACGACCCGCCCGCACTCGTCCACCCATAAAATACGTTGTAAGTCCCAATCACTTTCGTGAACCCGAATTTGCCGGAACATCTTAACGATGTCGGTCGCGAAGACGAAACGATGTCGTCTGACCCACAAGAGAACGTCCGAAATATCCCGCTGCAGTTTCGCGCCCGTGTGCAGAATGTCGTTAAGTGAAATTCTCGAATCTGTATTGCATGACCCGTTGAATACAACACGTAACTTTGTGGTGAGCATCCCGTGGTGTGGCAAGTAGTAAATGGGCCCGAGAGGGGCGTGGTTGCCCGAGACTCGATTCATGTGCCCCAATGATTCATATTCCCCGAGAAACGTGTCGTAGACGCCCTTGTAGTTTGAATCCCGATTGAGTTTGCATTGTAGTCGATGGAGACAAGAAGAAGCTGTGTGAAAGGACCCGCCCAATGTCCCCGATGCGGAATTAACCGGCAATCTGACGACGTACCGCCCGTCTGAGTCCCGTTTGTGTATCGTCAAGAAATGAGTCTCACATTCCTGCTTGTCAGGAGTAAGGTGCGATTCGCCCGAGCCCGGGACTTCTTCCTGTACCCAAAACTGTGTGTGGAGATCCTGAAGCTCCTGATACCCGTGATCCACTGCAGCGTGATGAACAAACCCGGCTGAATGTTGCGAAGAGTCCATAGGACCGAGAACGATCCACCCGAAAACCGTATTCTGTGCAATCGGTGTGCCCTGAGGCCCCCATTTGATCTGCTCCCGAATGAGTTGCCCATAGATGTCTGCCCCGAGAATTAAATCGATGGACCCTGGTGATTCCGGGTCTGCAAGCGGAAGACCTTGCAGATGAGAAAGTGAGATGTGAGGAGGTGTAAATGAAGGGAGAGTAGGCATTAACTTTGACAAAATGTGAGCTTTTATTGAGACAATGTCCGATGAGTGCATAGACCGAAGCTTTACGCTAACCACCCCGCGCGTGTGGCCCGAGTGCGTCCCGCCGATCCCGATGATCGGTATTACCGATGCTTCCCGGTGAAGCTTGAGTTGCTGCACGAGAGAATCCGTGACGAATGTGATCTCCGCGCCCGTGTCGATCAACATTCGCACCTGGTGAGAAGCCCCGTGTGGTGTGATGAGGTTAGCTTGACCCGTTGCGAGAAGAACTGCCGGCCTGGCAGCTCCCGAGGCGGACAAAGTTAATGCCCCGTTGTCTCATGCGGAATTTGATGAGGATGGTCCCGCCGTAGAGGCTCCTGATGCCTCGCCCAATTTGCCCGAATGTGATGGTGCAGGAGTGCTCCCGTCCCGACTCCACCCGACGTGGATCATGGTGTGATGCTTCCGTTCGCACTCCTTGCACTTCGTCGTCGTCTGGCACGACGACACGTTGTGCCGACCCAAGCAATTAAAGCACAGCCGCAAGGACTGTACCTTTTCCCGCCGTTGCTCGTTGGTGAGCTCCCGAAATTTGGGACAGGCGACGATGAAGTTTGCCTGCTGGCAGAGCGAGCATGATTGCTGGCTCCCCGTTGTTGCCGCATGAGCCCTTGCTGACGGCCTTGAGGATGTACCCGGTGTTGCTTTTCCGGATCCCGTGTTGCTTCCGCTCCGAGAGTGAGGAGGACCCGTGGAGACAGCAGAGCCCTCAAGAGCCCGAGCCCGATTGGTGAGGAACGTCCGTAATTCTGCCAATTTTGGCTGATTTTGTGATTGGCCCGCTTTTGTTTCCCAGGCGACGCGACTCGAGGTGTCGAGGCGTCGCGTGATCGCATATTCGAGAACCCAGTCCCAGTAGTCGATAGGTGCCCCCAGAACCCGAAGTGAGTTGTACGCCTCAGAGACGTCGTGGATGAGAGTGTGAAGATCCCGTGAAGAGTTTGGTGAGATGACCGTTGTGCGAAAAATGCTGTCCAGGTGAGAGCGGATGAGCACCCGTGTGTCATTGTACCGATCCGAGAGAATCTCCCAAGCCGTTGCGAACGATTCGGCTTCTATTGCGAGGCTGGCGATGAGTTTCGCCGCCTCTCCCGATGTGGCCGTCCGCAAATAGTACATGCGCTCGACATCAGTGAGCGATGCGTTGTCCCGAACCAAAGATGTGAATAGATCCCGAAATGAAATCCAGGCTGAGAAGTCCCCGGTGAAGGTGGGTAGGGAGATCTTCGGAAGATTCTCCCTCCCGATGGTTGCAGCGCCGCTCGAGGTGGAAGCTCCCGTTGAGGAAGGCTGAATCTCGTCCCGAAACCGAGAAATGATTGAGGTGATGCGCTGGTGCAGGTGGAACGCCTGCGAATATACGTCCCCGGTGACGTATGCTCCCGATAAGAACGCTGGCGTACACGACTCCGAGATCGCATCGTGCACCTGTGAGAATTTGCTCCACAGCTCCGTCGACTGCACCCGCAAATTGTCGAGCTGCGAAGGTGTGAAATCCCGTGCGACCGCCTGAGTCACCGTAGTGAGCAGTGACTCCAGGAGCTTTACCCGAGCGTTCTGTGTAGCCACCTTGAGCTCGAGCGGTCCCGTTGCCCGATTACCCGCGCGAGGTGGATTCCGTGTGCCCGGTGACGGTTCCCGGCTGCCCGATCGAGAATTATCCCGTGAGCGTGATGTCAAATCCCGATTGCCCGCGTCCAGCTCCTGGAGTGAGGTTGCGGGGGAGACGTCCCGCCGCGGTGAGGAGGATCCCGGTGGTCCCGCTGGAGTAGCGGCCTCGTCTCCCTTGGGGACGAAGAGAACAAGGTGCTCTGCGCCCGGCTCCGATTTTGGGTGTGTGGATTCCCCGTCCGACATGTTACCTGTTGAGCGCAACCGAATAATAGAACCGTTCGAAAATGCGAGGTATCCGATCCAAATGAGAAAGAGACCCAATTGCTCCCAAAGAATTGTGTGGAGCCCAGTAAACCGACAACAATCCCCCAAAAAACCCGGAGGATATTGTCCCGGAGTATGAATGCTGCAGCCCGTATTGTTTGTACAAGCCCGAAATGCTTGAAGAGACGAGGTGGCCCCGAACCCGCCCGACCCGCGCCACCTGTCACCGTTAATCCCGAAAGTGCACAGACTACCGATAAAGCGCCCACGAATTTGTCCAAAATTCGATAACGGAACGTCACTGTAAACCCGAATGCGAAATATCACTAATCACTGCTAGAACCCGTGAGAACTGTCCGTTGATTTTGCCCGAAGTCACTGGCCACTCCCGAAAAGTACCCAAAATTGCCCAAAAAGGTGTGAAAAACCGAGTAATTGCCCGTAACGGTCGTGAGAATTGTCCATGCACTGAGTTTAGCCAATGAGTTGCCGCCGAATGTCCGAATCCCGTGAAAACCGATAAAGAACCGATGCGCGGTAATGTGACCGTTACTTTACCGCCCGTGACCCGATGCCAGTGAGTGATTACCGACTCGACAGCGCCGCGCCACGCGATGCGGTGAGCGTCCCGAGAATGAGAGTCGAGATCGACGCCAATGTTCCCGCGCGCCGAGAGGGTGAGAGAGAAAGCACTACCGTTGAGCCCGCGACCAAACACCTGCTTCACTTCCCGCACTGATGTCCATTTTCCCAAATAAATTGATGAATAAAGTTTGCGAAAAAACTCACCCGATGTGAAGACTCACTGAGAAAAAACCCGTTGAGATCGAGGAATCGATGAGAGTGCGCGGTCGATGACCATGATGGCCGCTCAGTGAGCTCGAACCATGTGCGTACCACGTCGTGGAGACGAGAATTTTCGAAGTCCCGATGAGATGCGATGCGCCGTGAAAAACCCGTTGAAACCGTTCCCGCTGAATTTTCACTCACTTTTTTCACCCACTCCGCGCGCACTTACCACCAGATCCGGCTCGAAGGACCAAAATGTTTGTGCAAGGAGTCTGGTGTAGGTGGTAAATAATAAATGCGGCGGAGAATAGAGAAAAATTATAAGTAGATTTATTTGTGAGACAACTCCCGATGATGCCGTACAATCAGTCCCGATAATTGTTGAGAAAGAGCCCGGCGAGTAGCCTGATGATAAGAATGCGAGTTGACCCGGTGTTTGTCGAGCACGTGCGAGACGAACAAGATGGACGACCGAAGCGTGCTCGTGAGAAAGAGCCCGATGCTTTTGAGAGATATACCGTTAAAAAATGAGTCCGAGAGGATGTTCCGTTGAATGAGCAGAGTCCGTGTAATGAGTTGAACCGAAAATGAATAAGAAAGCCCGAATTTGATACCGAAACTGGTGAGAAGGTGAGATGCAGTGATTAGACGTATTGCACGCTTCAGCGACCGGATCAAGACAGAAGAATCAATTATGGAGATCGATGATGAAGCCCCGCGCACATGCGCGGTGTGCTTCCCCGGTCCCATGCTAATTGCTGCCCAGGAGGTGGCGACGCCCCTGTGAGCGCGTGAAACGAGCGCCCGGCTGCTCTAATTGCACGCGCCCAAAATGTACGAACCCGCGAACTGGCGACGCCAGCGGCGAAGCGCGAGAGCCCGGCCCGAATAATCTCGCGCTACCGTCGAGGTCTCGCTCAATCCTGGACAAGCACTTTTCACAATTTCTACGTCTGGGTCTAACTGAATCAATATGAGTTCGCACCCAAGGTGGATTAAAATGATCGAAACACAATTGATATGATTGAACATCAGCATCACACTGCAAATACTTGGGTAAACGATCCCATAGCACGGGAATAGAATTACTATAGTGCTTTAGAAGCAAATCCTTCGGCAATGACTCAATTTCATTTTCTGTTAATGTTGATGGATCTTTCGCTGGATGGATAGCATACATACTCGCACACCTTTCCATCGCGACGTTTACTTTCAGAATAAGATCAAAAATTGGAGGGAAGGGCAAGTGAATTTTTTCAAAAAGAAATCTCATCGCCATCTCAGGAATATAAAAATATGTAACACATAAATCTCTCATTAGAGGTCTCCTTCGTTACGGATTCCAATAATTGAGAGCACTTTTTTCTCGATTGACTTTTCTCAAAACTCCGCAGGAAACATAAATCTGTCATTGGACATCCGCGAATTCTTTTTTTCCTGGAAATATTCTTTGTCTATGCAATGCCGCAAACAGGACCGCTGCATCCCCACTCCCCCTCTACTTCCTCGCTACCCTGAGAACCTTCCCCCTCCACACACCATACAAAATATGTAACACAGGACACATAAATTTGTCATTAGTGTGACATGCAAGCATCTTTAGTCACGGAGTCCGATAATTGAGATCATGTTTGGAAAGAGCACTTTCAAAAGAAAATTCCGTCCAGTACAATCTGATATACCGGAAACATAAATCAGTAGCAAAAAAATCTTTTGTCCCAAATTTTTTGTCTCTTCAAAGTGCCGCCGCACCCCCGCTATCCGAGAACCTTCCCCCTCCACATACCATGCAGCCCCGCAACGATCCCCGCGCTCCCCCGTCCCCACTCCCCTCTGAGATCCCAGAATTAGAAGTGGTATAGCCTTACTACTTCTGTGTGTGTGCACGTATGCGTACATGTGTGATTGTGTGCGTCTTGTTCACTTAAAGAGAAAAAAATTCTACTCTCAAAATCAGCCAAAATGTCTGCTAACCTTTTTTCATAGTTAGAAAGTTGCAACGGATCAAATGAACATTCATCGAAGCCTTTGTGTTTATATGTGTGTTGGTGTGCGTGCGTGTTTGTGTTTGTATTTGGGTGTGTTTGTGTGCGTTTTTTCGTATATGCTGGTTGTTTTGAGGACCAATGGTGGTTTTGAGGACGGTCCTCAAAACAATCATTCATTAGCAACATGGATGGCAAACGTTGCGCTCCTTGGCTGGGCTACTCCGGGGATTTTTTCCTTAAAATTTCGCTTCGCGCCGGGGAGACCCACCCATTTACTTTTCAAGATTTTTTTTAAATTGAACAAAGAAAAAAGAAAATTCTTGAAAAGTAAATGGGCGGAATTTTAAGGAAAAAATCCCCGGAGTAGCCCAGCCAAGGAGCGCAACGTTTGCCTCGTGTGTTTTTTTTGTCGTGTGATATTTTGTCGCGGTGATATTGTGTCGTGTGATATTTTGTCGTGGTAATATTTTGTCGTGTGATATTTTGTCGCTGTGATATTTTGTCTGTGATATTTTGTCGTGTGATATTTTGTCGTGTGATCTAATGTCACGGAACCCAAATGATTCGATAACGTCTTTGTTTTACAAATTTAAAAATTGTTTCACAAAATGCTTGTTACCTCATTTACCAATATGAGTAACTAAAGCATAGAAATCAAATCAAGGATGTTTTACTCCGTCCACTATCGTACTTTTCTGCATTTCGGACTTACTGCACAGTATAGAAGACAACTTGCTCGTAAAGGGTGCGGCTATCGACGCATCGCCCAATTTAACGATCGTGGCCGAATCTTGCTCTTCAAGCTCCTGTAATAGATTCGGTATTTTCATTGGCGTCTTGTTAGAATTTTGATGTCGCCCACCGTTTTTTCCTCCTCTATTCGTGTCCGTAGAGCTGGTGGCAAGTGACACTGCTATCTTTTCAGAATTTTGTTGTTGTGGAGGAATTGATAATATCGCCACACCTTTTGCAAATAGAATCGTTCAATTTAATATCATGATTTCAGCTTATGTGCTTGTACCTGGAACATTCACTAACCGACTTGCGAATGTTTCAAGGCTCCCACGTCGTTTGTACCGTCTCCACACATCAAAGTCGTGTAACCCAAATCTTGCAATGATATTATTATGAATTCCTTCTGTTTCGGCGCGCAACGAGCGAAAATCACAACATGAGGCAACAGTTTGTGTAAAAGTCCTCCATCTTCTTCTTTTAGATATGACAAGCCCTATAGCAAACACATAAGTTGAAGTAAGTAATCTAGGTGTAAATATCGATTCCTTTTACATAATCAAGAGACGCGGTAGCGTCTCGACGCCAAGTATTAATAGGAAAGCGTGAGGCCTACCACACTCTACTATACGCGAATATGCCGGTTTTATGACGGCATATTCGTCATAAATAAAAATCGTTTCACAACGATTTCAGATCGTTCTCACGTTAAAATGGCTCCATCAGAAATCTTAATTATTCGTACAGATGTTTTTTCGATTTTTTTCTTTCGTTGCTTCTTGTTGGAACTAAATCGGTTCAGTCAATGGTGAGTTATGATGAATTTCTCGAAATTGGATTTCTTTTTTTTTTTTAAACCTGCTTGATTTTCAATAAACTTTTCGAGAATTCCATGCAAAAAAACATCACAGAATTATTTATTCGGTTTTTTAAGATTTTTTTATCACAATCTTTTTTTTTTCAAACAGTTTGGTTCCGTCGATTTTTTTACTAAAATTCTCATAAATACTACTTTTAATTACACGAATTCTGAGCCTGGTCTCGTCATGGGGAAATTTTTTTTCTATTTATTCTGGAATTTTCAAGAATATAGAATTTCATATTTTTGCATTTAAAACGTTGAATATGTCATTTATATATTACAAAGCGAAATGTCAGTAAATAATTGTTCATTAGAGTAACATTCAGCTTTTATATCATGAACCTGTATTTTTATTAAAATTTTTATTCGTAAGCGAATGTTGCTTTTTATTTTCTTTGTCGTTTAAATATTTTACATGAGTGACTCTCGTTTGTGCTAGAGATCACTTTCATCGTGAGAGACCTATCTTTGGGTTCACTCAATAGAATTTTTGTATATCTATGCTGGAATTTTAAAATTTCTTGATTAATTTTTTTATCTTGTTCAGAACTTCAAGTATGGTATTTAAGTCAATGTCTCGTGAAAAACTCGGTAAACACAATAAGCTATCTACAGTGCTGCGTAGTACGGTAGTTGCAAAATTCAGCACTAGGCGCAGCGATCGAAATCGCCGGTGGAGCCACTGCATGGCGCTTTTGTCAGCTGTTTTTTGATGACATTCATGTTTCGTTGAATAGTAATTCGTTTATTTCCCGTTAAGAAACGAATGTGAGTTATTGTTGTCTCATAATGTCACTGCCTGGGAAATGTTACATGTGATGCAATCCATTCAATATAGAAAAGCACAAAGTGACGAAATCTTTGAGAATAGCATCTACGAATTTGCGAGTAAACTTCGACTTGAGTAAAACAGACTATCTGTGTACAGATTGTCGAAAAAAATGTAATTTTATTGGCAAAGAAAAAGACAAAGAACAAGTAGAAGACAAATCATCTGAGAGCGATGGTAACGATACCCACACTGACGAAGAAATAGTTCATCTTGACGACAAACTCGGTGAGCCAATAAGTGTATTATGATACTTTTATTCTTATATCATAAAACTACACTTCCAAAACAAAGATTATATTGAATATTCTTTAGTAACAAATTCGCTGTCCAGTCAAGAGATCGAATCGCAGCTTAGTAGTCTCTCTCAATTAAGCATTGACACACAGCTCCCTGCTATCAATGATGCTTTAGCATTATTAAATCAATCTCCGATACTGACTAAGAAATTAACTTAATGTGTGTGTGTGTGTGTGTGTGTGTGTGTGTGTGTGTGTGTGTGTGTGTGTGTGTGTGTGTGTGTGTGTGTGTGTGTGTGTGTGTGTGTGTGTGTGTGTGTGTGTGTGTGTGTGTGTGTGTGTGTGTGTGTGTGTGTGTGTGTGTGTGTGTGTGTGTGTGTGTGTGTGTGTGTGTGTGTGTGTGTGTGTGTGTGTGCGTGTGCGTGTGTGCGTGCGTGCATGCGTGCGTGCGTGCGTGCGTGTGCAGTGTGGTTAATAATTGGAACGCTTTCGTGGAAAAACTTTTTCATGTTGAATTACTGTGCTTTATCACTGTGAGTATTACTGTTCATGATTTCTGCTATTATAGAATGTAACGAAACACTCCGCGAGACGGCCCGAGCCCGTCAAAGGAAAAAAGAACTAACGAGAAACTCTGCGATCATTAGATCGCGGTAACCACGCTCGTCGTTGTTGACAGGTGGCGGCCATCTTAGGCCGGTATGCAAGGGCCCGAGTGGAGCAATCGGCACCGCTCTGAACTTCGCCGCGCTATGTTTTTCTGAATTAAATTCTTTTTGCATTTTGTTATTTTAGGTCGCCCAGGTGCGTAATTACGATTAAAATCATCAGAAAAATAACACGAGTTTAAGATAAATGATCACGAGTCAAATTAATAATATAAAATCTAATCATAAATGAAAAATGTTAAAATCGACTGCGACGCATGCGCGAGCAGAGCGTTAAAGGGCTATAGGACGCGTACGTGACTTTCATCGATTACAATTGTACGAATCATATTAAATGAACTAACAATGTAAAAAAATGAAGAAAATTAAATAAGAACTAATCAAATGGAAGTTTGTATTGTTAATAATCACACAAAGCTGAAAAACATGAAAAACGGTAGTCCGCGCATCGTATGTTAGCCCGCTCAACCAACGGGCGAGCGTGAATCATGGCAACGGGCCAATACGAGTAGGCGTTACAGAAAGGTGCGTAGAACCGATCGAAAACTGAGATTCTCGGCGCTCGAGAACTCGTGGTGGGGAACTGGGCTGCGCTGCGCGACTCATTCGTCAGTCAGTTCTCTCTGCCTACAAGACCAGCTCAGATCTCTTGAACAGTCTAGACTCTGAACTCTGCTCGAACAATCATAAACTCCTTTTTTCTAAATTATCCTGGATGCCTGGAATCTCGGAGCGATTCGGTGACGTTTCAACCCCAGAGCCTGTGGTCAGCGCTATCCTTGCCTATTTCATGTAAATTTGTATCTTTTCATTTTTATGATTGTCAAGAGCAGAGCTGGAATTCTTTTTGATTAATTTAAATCGTAAATTCAAATTTGGTATAAATTTAGATGTCTCACTAAAATTATAATCCAAGAAGCAATAGATAGAATTTGAATTATATCGAATCAAAACGAAATTAAAAATTTGTAAAAGCGAAGATTGGATTTATTTCTTTTTAAAAAGCGGGCGAAAGAGGATATCGAAAATTATAATCTGCGAACTATAGCACGAAACATTGAATCTAGAGTTTTTTCAGTTTGAGGCGTGTCACCAAATTAAAACAAAAGCGACAATTAGACTTTAAAGAAAATTTTCTTGAATCATTTTTTGTACAATTTAAATTCCGAAAATTGAGAAATTAAAAATTATCTCAGACAGAGAATTTGCAACGTTTTCTGGTCTTTCGGGTCTTTTTCTCGCCAGATCCGATTAAACAAAGTAAAACAAATTATAACTAAAAAACACACAAAATTGTTTAAGAATCAGCAAGCCGAAGCGGAAAATTTCTTTTATTTTGTCAGATTTCGGTCAAATAATTGAATAAAATTGATTATTTTATTTTTACTAAAGTTCACGGTGTCCGCGTTTCCTTCATACCTGCTCTTTATTATTAAGGTTGCTCGAACCGACGCGTGGCGGCGTACAGGCCAGATCGGCAAGAGCATTTCGTTACAAGAAATATAATGTTCCCAATTGAAATGGAAGTTCGCTGCCTCGAAACTTTGTTGAATATTGTTTTCGGTTATTAGAATGTGTAGTGGAAAATTTTTCAAGAATCGGGAAACTTTTGTATCGGAGTCAAACCATTTTGCGAGGCAGTGAACTTATATTTTTTCACTTGAAATTTTTTGCTAACGCTGAAATTACAATTTTTTTTTTCATTTCGATCACTATTCCGACAACGTTTTCGGCAAACACTTATAGAGCGTATTTATCGCTGATTGTTTTATTCGCCACCACTTTTCGTGAATCTCGATCGACCTTTACAACAACACACCAGTTTTATTTTACATTACAATAGGAATAAAAGTCGTTGAAAGATTTATGGTTTCTTCTTCGCTGTCTACAAGTGCGATTAGTCTGTTAATGCAAATTAGCTGTTCGATAAATTTTTAGTGACATCATATTACAGATGATAAAAGTGCCTGGACAAAGAGTAAATTCAACTCGGTACTTGTACGCTGGGTTCTCGTATTACCGAAAAAATGGTACGTCCATCTATTGATGTGCTCTTCGTCAATCGAGGTTTCATTGCTTGGGTACCGTTGTCGTCGAAGAAGGTGGGAGGGTTGTGGAAAAGAAAATCCACAGCCATGCCGCCAATTCTTGTGAACAAGAAAGAATCAAAATGACGAGTGAAATGCGACGCCTGGCGCGTGAGTCGCACATACTTTTGAAGCAAATATTCGTCAGCTTAGATCCAAGGTACCAACTAGATATATATATATATTTATCTAAACTTAATAGATTTCGTAATGCAAAATAAAACTAAAACAACTATCTCGTTAAACATTAACATGTCGAATGTGTTATATGTTCGCGCGAGCAGAGTTAGAAATAACGTTTGAGTCTTTTCGAGCAACTTTGACCTGAGAACGATCACGAAGTCGGCCGGCTATCCCATCCACTCTGATCGAATTGTCCAACATCCTCGAGAATTACGAACCGCTGAGGGAGTATAACCGGGGCCACATATCTACTTCCCGCGGCAAGGTCGCACTATTTTTCAAGTCGGATTTGATGCTGTCCGAACTAAACAAAGCTCGAGAGATCCATGTAGATGGCACGTTTAAGGTAGAACGAAAACAAAAGTGTTTTATTTTGATTTTTGTGAAACACTTGAAACGAATATATAAGAAATAAAAGAAAATTAGATCATTTTCTAACGTAACCAAGTACAGTGAATGAATTGCAATTATTAAGAGATTATCATTTGTTTTTATGCTAGCTCGGGTTATAAACTTAAAACATTTTACACAATATGATACAAGAACCTTTTATAAAGAAGAGCACGAATACGCATACAAGGGCATGCATTGTATCTATACGATGTACTGCACAAATTCATATTCACCATTACACACAAGCTTGGCGTGCATGGTTTTCAATCGGAAGCTCGGGAAGAGACAATTGTTCAAATTTACTATGAAAACAATAATTAATTAGTATTGTAGGAACGAATGTGAAAAGAACCGATCCCCCAATAAAATAAGAGAGGCCCTGTTGGTGTCCCATTTTAATCTTACACCTGACTTGTCTCGGAAAATATTGCTCGGATCAAATATTGTGTGGAACAAAACTTGTAGGGGTTGAAGGGGGGACGTTTGATAAAAATTGGTTTGTGGATCCAAAATTCAAAATGGCGGCGTTAGAATGGCCGACATGTTTTTTTCGAATGGAAACATAACTTTTTTTCATCACCAAAAAATTTTTCAGCGCAAAACCAACAACTTTTGTTGGAAAAATTTTTTGATTAAGTTCATATTTTTTAAGTGAGAACATCATTTTCAACTATTTTAGAGGTATCCAGGATGCACCGCGAAGAGATCTTTAACGTACCAAGTGCAAGTGCGTTTGCGTATGCGCCTGCATATGCGTGCATACGTGGAGGTGCATGTGTGTGTGTTTTTTATTTTCATTTTATTTTTCAACTTTTTTTAAAAAGAGGGGCATGCAATGCCTTTATGCCCATAGGTACGAGCTCACAAGGATTAGGTCTCTGCGGTTCGTCACTACCGCAGTATTTTCGGACTCCAAACCCTCCTTGTGAGTGTACTCTGATCCCTCCCTAGTTCA